>NC_090933.1:1384559193-1384862224 GCF_040938575.1 Ambystoma mexicanum
GGAAAACAGGGAACCCCATGCATTTTCGAAAAGAGGACACCCGTGGGAATCCGCAGAGGTGTGATTTGGGCCCATCGCCCCAGATTTTTTTACCCAGACAGCCCTGCAAAGTCGGAAATGTGGCAAAAAAAAACGCTTTTTCCGCACATTTCGCTCGCCGCACCCATCGAAACACGCCCCCCACAACACATGGCCTACCGTCCCGCGTTCCCACAGGTGTCCCGATGAAAACGGTACCTCACATGTGTGGGTGCAACTACCTGGCCGCCAAGGGGAAAGCCTAAAACACAAGTAACCCCAAGTCTGTTGTCAGAGGGAAATCTCAGACATTCTGCCGACTGGCGCAACTTACAGATATGGGCCTCGGGTGTCCAAGCCATCGAGGAAAACAGGGAACCCCATGCATTTTCGAAAAGAGGACACCCGTGGGAATCCGCAGAGGTGTGATTTGCGCCCATCGCCCCAGATTTTTTTACCCAGACAGCCTGCAAAGTCGGAAATGTGGGGAAAAAAACGCTTTTTCCGCACATTTCGCTCGCCGCACCCATCGAAACACGCCCCCCACAACACATGGCCTACCGTCCCGCGTTCCCACAGGTGTCCCGATGAAAACGGTACCCCACATGTGTGGGTGCACCTACCTGGCCGCCAAGGGGAAAGCCTAAAACACAAGTAACCCCAAGTCTGTTTTCACACCGGAAATGTCACACTCTCACATCATACAGATATGGGCCTCGGGTGTCCAAGCCACCGAGGAAAACAGGGAACCCCATGCATTTTCGAAAAGAGGACACCCGTGGGAATCCGCAGAGGTGTAATTTGCACCCATCGCCCCAGATTTTTTTACCCAGACAGCCCTGCAAAGTCGGAAATGTGGGGAAAAAAACGCTTTTTCCGCACATTTCGCTCGCCGCACCCATTGAAACACACCCCCCACAACACATGGCCTACCGTCCCGCGTTCCCACAGGTGTCCCGATGAAAATGGTACCCCACATGTGTGGGTGCACCTACCTGGCCGCCAAGGGGAAAGCCTAAAACACAAGTAACCCCAAGTCTGTTTTCACACCGGAAATGTCACACTCTCACATCATACAGATATGGGCCTCGGGTGTCCAAGCCACCGAGGAAAACAGGGAACCCCATGCATTTTCGAAAAGAGGACACCCGTGGGAATCCGCAGAGGTGTGATTTGCACCCATCGCCCCAGATTTTTTTACCCAGACAGCCCTGCAAATTCGGAAATGTGTGGAAAAAAACGCTTTTTCCGCACATTTCGCTCGCCGCACCCACCGAAACACGCCCCCCACAACACATGGCCTACCGTCCCGCGTTTCCACAGGTGTCCCGATGAAAACGGTACCTCACATGTGTGGGTGCACCTACCTGGCCGCCAAGGGGAAAGCCTAAAACACAAGTAACCCCAAGTCTGTTGTCAGAGGGAAATCTCAGACATTCTGCCGACCGGCGCAACTTACAGATATGGGCCTCGGGTGTCCAAGCCACCGAGGAAAACAGGGAACCCCATGCATTTTCGAAAAGAGGACACCCGTGGGAATCCGCAGAGGTGTGATTTGCGCCCATCGCCCCAGATTTTTTTACCCAGACAGCCCTGCAAAGTTGGAAATGTGGGGAAAAAAACGCTTTTTCTGCACATTTCGCTCGCCGCACCCATCGAAACACGCCCCCCACAACACATGGCCTACCGTCACGCGTTCCCACAGGTGTCCCGATGAAAACGGTACCTCACATGTGTGGGTGCACCTACCTGGCCGCCAAGGGGAAAGCCTAAAACACAAGTAACCACAAGTCTGTTTTCACACCGGAAATGTCACACTCTCACATCATACAGATATGGGCCTCGGGTGTCCAAGCCACCAAGGAAAACAGGGAACCCCATGCATTTTCGAAAAGAGGACACCCGTGGGAATCCACAGAGGTGTGATTTGTGCCCATCGCCCCAGATTGTTTTACCCAGACAGCCCTGCAAAGTCGGAAATGTGGGGAAAAAAACGTTTTTTCCGCACATTTCGCTCGCCGCACCCATCGAAACACGCCCCCCCACAACACATGGTCTACTGTCCCGCGTTCCCACAGGTGTCCCGATAAAAACGGTACCCCACATGTGTGGGTGCAACTACCTGGTCGCCAAGGGGAAAGCCTAAAACACAAGTAACCCCAAGTCTGTTGTCAGAGGGAAATCTCAGACATTCTGCCGACCGGCACAACTTACAGATATGGGCCTCGGGTGTCCAAGCCACCAAGGAAAACAGTGAACCCCATGCATTTTCGAAAAGAGGACACCCGTGGGAATCCGCAGAGGTGTGATTTGCGCCCATCGCCCCAGATTTTTTTACCCAGACAGCCCTGCAAAGTCGGAAATGTGGGGAAAAAAACGCTTTTTCCGCACATTTCACTCGCCGCACCCATCGAAACACGCCCCCCACAACACATGGCCTACCGTCCCGCGTTCCCACAGGTGTCCCGATGAAAACGGTACCTCACATGTGTGGGTGCACCTACCTGGCCGCCAAGGGGAAAGCCTAAAACACAAGTAACCCCAAGTCTGTTTTCACACCGGAAATGTCACACTCTCACATCATACAGATATGGGCCTCGGGTGTCCAAGCCACCGAGGAAAACAGGGAACCCCATGCATTTTCGAAAAGAGGACACCCGTGGGAATCCGCAGAGGTGTGATTTGCACCCATCGCCCCAGATTTTTTTACCCAGACAGCCCTGCAAAGTCGGAAATGTGGGGAAAAAAACGTCTTTTCCGCACATTTCGCTCGCCACACCCATCGAAACACGCCCCCCACAACACATGGCCTACCGTCCCGCGTTCCCACAGGTGTCCCGATGAAAACGGTACCTCACATGTGTGGGTGCACCTACCTGGCCGCCAAGGGGAAAGCCTAAAACACAAGTAAC
The DNA here is from genome assembly GCF_040938575.1 of Ambystoma mexicanum. Taxonomy (NCBI): domain Eukaryota; kingdom Metazoa; phylum Chordata; class Amphibia; order Caudata; family Ambystomatidae; genus Ambystoma; species Ambystoma mexicanum. Next base: position 1,384,562,124 of record NC_090933.1, read on the forward strand.
CCCAAGTCTGTTGTCAGAGGGAAATCTCAGACATTCTGCCGACCGGCGCAACTTACAGATATGGGCCTCGGGTGTCCAAGCCACCGAGGAAAACAGGGAACCCCATGCATTTTCGAAAAGAGGACACCCGTGGGAATCCGCAGAGGTGTGATTTGCGCCCATCGCCCCTGATTTTTTTACCCAGACAGCCCTGCAAAGTCGGAAATGTGGGGAAAAAAACGCTTTTTCCCGCACATTTCGCTCGCCGCACCCACCGAAACACGCCCCCCACAACACATGGCCTACCGTCCCGCGTTTCCACAGGTGTCCCGATGAAAACGGTACCTCACATGTGTGGGTGCACCTACCTGGCCGCCAAGGGGAAAGCCTAAAACACAAGTAACCCCAAGTCTGTTTTCACACCGGAAATGTCACACTCTCACATCATACAGATATGGGCCTCGGGTGCCCAAGCCACCGAGGAAAACAGGGAACCCCATGCATTTTCGAAAAGAGGACACCCGTGGGAATCCGCAGAGGTGTGATTTGCGCCCATCGCCCCAGATTTTTTTACCCAGACAGCCCTGCAAAGTCGGAAATGTGGGGAAAAAAACGCCTTTTCCGCACATTTCGCTCGCCACACCCATCGAAACACGCCCCCCACAACACATGGCCTACTGTCCCGCGTTCCCACAGGTGTCCCGATGAAAACGGTACCTCACATGTGTGGGTGCACCTACCTGGCCGCCAAGGGGAAAGCCTAAAACACAAGTAACCCCAAGTCTGTTGTCAGAGGGAAATCTCAGACATTCTGCCGACCGGCGCAACTTACAGATATGGGCCTCGGGTGTCCAAGCCACCGAGGAAAACAGGGAACCCCATGCATTTTCGAAAAGAGGACACCCGTGGGAATCCGCAGAGGTGTGATTTGCACCCATCGACCCAGATTTTTTTACCCAGACAGCCCTGCAAAGTCGGAAATGTGGGGAAAAAAACGCTTTTTCTGCACATTTCGCTCGCCGCACCCATCGAAACACGCCCCCCAAAACACATGGCCTACTGTCCCGCGTTCCCACAGGTGTCCCGATGAAAACGGTACCTCACATATGTGGGTGCACCTACCTGGCCGCCAAGGGGAAAGCCTAAAACACAAGTAACCCCAAGTCTGTTGTCAGAGGGAAATCTCAGACATTCTGCCGACCGGCGCAACTTACAGATATGGGCCTCGGGTGTCCAAGCCACCGAGGAAAACAGGGAACCCCATGCATTTTCGAAAAGAGGACACCCGTGGGAATCCGCAGAGGTGTGATTTGCGCCCATCGCCCCAGATTTTTTTACCCAGACAGCCCTGCAAAGTCGGAAATGTGGGGAAAAAAACGCTTTTTCCGCACATTTCGCTCGCCGCACCCATCGAAACACGCCCCCCACAACACATGGCCTACCGTCCCGCGTTCCCACAGGTGTCCCGATGAAAACGGTACCCCACATGTGTGGCTGCACCTACCTGGCCGCCAAGGGGAAAGCCTAAAACACAAGTAACCCCAAGTCTGTTTTCACACTGGAAATGTCACACTCTCACATCATACAGATATGGGCCTCGGGTGTCCAAGCCACCGAGGAAAACAGGGAACCCCATGCATTTTCAAAAAGAGGACACCCGTGGGAATCCGCAGAGGTGTGATTTGCACCCATCGCCCCAGATTTTTTTACCCAGACAGCCCTGCAAAGTCGGAAATGTGGGGAAAAGAACGCTTTTTCCGCACATTTCGCTCGCCGCACCCATCGAAACACGCCCCCCAAAACACATGGCCTACCGTCCCGCGTTCCCACAGGTGTCCCGATGAAAACGGTACCTCACATGTGTGGGTGCACCTACCTGGCCGCCAAGGGGAAAGCCTAAAACACAAGTAACCCCAAGTCTGTTGGCAGAGGGAAATCTCAGACATTCTGCCGACCGGCGCAACTTACAGATATGAGCCTCGGGTGTCCAAGCCACCGAGGAAAACAGGGAACCCCATGCATTTTTGAAAAGAGGACACCCGTGGGAATCCGCAGAGGTGTGATTTGCGCCCATCGCCCCTGATTTTTTTACCCAGACAGCCCTGCAAAGTCGGAAATGTGGGGAAAAAAAAGCTTTTTCCGCACATTTCGCTCGCCGCACCCACCGAAACACGCCCCCCACAACACATGGCCTACCGTCCCGCGTTTCCACAGGTGTCCCAATGAAAACGGTACCTCACATGTGTGGGTGCACCTACCTGGCCGCCAAGGGGAAAGCCTAAAACACAAGTAACCCCAAGTCTGTTTTCACACCGGAAATGTCACACTCTCACATCATACAGATATGGGCCTCGGGTGTCCAAGCCACCGAGGAAAACAGGGAACCCCATGCATTTTCGAAAAGAGGACACCCGTGGGAATCCGCAGAGGTGTGATTTGCGCCCATCGCCCCAGATTTTTTTACCCAGACAGCCCTGCAAAGTCGGAAATGTGGGGAAAAAAACGCTTTTTCCGCACATTTCGCTCGCCGCACCCATCGAAACACGCCCCCCACAACACATGGCCTACCGTCCCGCGTTCCCACAGGTGTCCCGATGAAAACGGTACCTCACATGTGTGGGTGCACCTACCTGGCCGCCAAGGGGAAAGCCTAAAACACAAGTAACCCCAAGTCTGTTGTCAGAGGGAAATCTCAGACATTCTGCCGACCGGCGCAACTTACAGATATGGGCCTCGGGTGTCCAAGCCACCGAGGAAAACAGGGAACCCCATGCATTTTCGAAAAGAGGACACCCGTGGGAATCCGAGGAGGTGTGATTTGCGCCCATCGCCCCAGATTTTTTTACCCAGACAGCCCTGCAAAGTTGGAAATGTGGGGAAAAAAACGCTTTTTCTGCACATTTCGCTCGCCGCACCCATCGAAACACGCCCCCCACAACACATGGCCTACCGTCACGCGTTCCCACAGGTGTCCCGATGAAAACGGTACCTCACATGTGTGGGTGCACCTACCTGGCCGCCAAGGGGAAAGCCTAAAACACAAGTAACCACAAGTCTGTTTTCACACCGGAAATGTCACACTCTCACATCATACAGATATGGGCCTCGGGTGTCCAAGCCACCAAGGAAAACAGGGAACCCCATGCATTTTCGAAAAGAGGACACCCGTGGGAATCCACAGAGGTGTGATTTCTGCCCATCGCCCCAGATTGTTTTACCCAGACAGCCCTGCAAAGTCGGAAATGTGGGGAAAAAAACGTTTTTTCCGCACATTTCGCTCGCCGCACCCATCGAAACACGCCCCCCACAACACATGGTCTACTGTCCCACGTTCCCACAGGTGTCCCGATAAAAACGGTACCCCACATGTGTGGGTGCAACTACCTGGCCGCCAAGGGGAAAGCCTAAAACACAAGTAACCCCAAGTCTGTTGTCAGAGGGAAATCTCAGACATTCTGCCGACCGGCACAACTTACAGATATGGGCCTCGGGTGTCCAAGCCACCAAGGAAAACAGGGAACCCCATGCATTTTCGAAAAGAGGACACCCGTGGGAATCCGCAGAGGTGTGATTTGCGCCCATCGCCCCAGATTTTTTTACCCAGACAGCCCTGCAAAGTCGGAAATGTGGGGAAAAAAACGCTTTTTCCGCACATTTCGCTCGCCGCACCCATCGAAACACGCCCCCCACAACACATGGCCTACCGTCCCGCGTTCCCACAGGTGTCCCGATGAAAACGGTACCTCACATGTGTGGGTGCACCTACCTGGCCGCCAAGGGGAAAGCCTAAAACACAAGTAACCCCAAGTCTGTTTTCACACCGGAAATGTCAGACTCTCACATCATACAGATATGGGCCTCGGGTGTCCAAGCCACCGAGGAAAACAGGGAACCCCATGCATTTTCGAAAAGAGGACACCCGTGGGAATCCGCAGAGGTGTGATTTGTGCCCATCGCCCCTGATTTTTTTACCCAGACAGCCCTGCAAAGTCGGAAATGTGGGGAAAAAAACGCTTTTTCCGCACATTTCGCTCGCCGCACCCACCGAAACACGCCCCCCACAACACATGGCCTACCGTCCCGCGTTTCCACAGGTGTCCCGATGAAAACGGTACCTCACATGTGTGGGTGCACCTACCTGGCCGCCAAGGGGAAAGCCTAAAACACAAGTAACCCCAAGTCTGTTTTCACACCGGAAATGTCACACTCTCACATCATACAGATATGGGCCTCGGGTGTCCAAGCCACCGAGGAAAACAGGGAACCCCATGCATTTTCGAAAAGAGGACACCCGTGGGAATCCGCAGAGGTGTGATTTGCGCCCATCGCCCCAGATTTTTTTACCCAGACAGCCCTGCAAAGTCGGAAATGTGGGGAAAAAAACGCCTTTTCCGCACATTTCGCTCGCCACACCCATCGAAACACGCCCCCCACAACACATGGCCTACTGTCCCGCGTTCCCACAGGTGTCCCGATGAAAACGGTACCTCACATGTGTGGGTGCACCTACCTGGCCGCCAAGGGGAAAGCCTAAAACACAAGTAACCCCAAGTCTGTTGTCAGAGGGAAATCTCAGACATTCTGCCGACCGGCGCAACTTACAGATATGGGCCTCGGGTGTCCAAGCCACCGAGGAAAACAGGGAACCCCATGCATTTTCGAAAAGAGGACACCCGTGGGAATCCGCAGAGGTGTGATTTGCACCCATCGCCCCAGATTTTTTTACCCAGACAGCCCTGCAAAGTCGGAAATGTGGGGAAAAAAACACTTTTTCCGCACATTTCGCTCGCCGCACCCATTGAAACACGCCCCCCAAAACACATGGCCTACTGTCCCGTGTTCCCACAGGTGTCCCGATGAAAACGGTACCTCACATATGTGGGTGCACCTACCTGGCCGCCAAGGGGAAAGCCTAAAACACAAGTAACCCCAAGTCTGTTGTCAGAGGGAAATCTCAGACATTCTGCCGACCGGCGCAACTTACAGATATGGGCCTCGGGTGTCCAAGCCACCGAGGAAAACAGGGAACCCCATGCATTTTCGAAAAGAGGACACCCGTGGGAATCCGCAGAGGTGTGATTTGCGCCCATCGCCCCAGATTTTTTTACCCAGACAGCCCTGCAAAGTCGGAAATGTGGGGAAAAAAACGCTTTTTCAGCACATTTCGCTCGTCGCACCCATCGAAACACGCCCCCCACAACACATGGCCTACCGTCCCGCGTTCCCACAGGTGTCCCGATGAAAACGGTACCCCACATGTGTGGGTGCACCTACCTGGCCGCCAAGGGGAAAGCCTAAAACACAAGTAACCCCAAGTCTGTTTTCACACCGGAAATGTCACACTCTCACATCATACAGATATGGGCCTCGGGTGTCCAAGCCACCGAGGAAAACAGGGAACCCCATGCATTTTCAAAAAGAGGACACCCGTGGGAATCCGCAGAGGTGTGATTTGCACCCATCGCCCCAGATTTTTTTACCCAGACAGCCCTGCAAAGTCGGAAATATGGGGAAAAAAACGCTTTTTCTGCACATTTCGCTCGCCGCACCCATCGAAACACGCCCCCCAAAACACATGGCCTACCGTCCCGCGTTCCCACAGGTGTCCCGATGAAAACGGTACCTCACATGTGTGGGTGCACCTACCTGGCCGCCAAGGGGAAAGCCTAAAACACAAGTAACCCCAAGTCTGTTGGCAGAGGGAAATCTCAGACATTCTGCCGAGCGGCGCAACTTACAGATATGGGCCTCGGGTGTCCAAGCCACCCAGGAAAACAGGGAACCCCATGCATTTTCGAAAAGAGGACACCCGTGGGAATCCGCAGAGGTGTGATTTGCGCCCATCGCCCCAGATTTTTTTACCCAGACAGCCCTGCAAAGTCGGAAATGTGGGGAAAAAAACGCTTTTTCCGCACATTTCGCTCGCCGCACCCATCGAAACACGCCCCCCACAACACATGGCCTACCGTCCCGCGTTCCCACAGGTGTCCCGATGAAAACGGTACCTCACATGTGTGGGTGCAACTACCTGGCCGCCAAGGGGAAAGCCTAAAACACAAGTAACCCCAAGTCTGTTGTCAGAGGGAAATCTCAGACATTCTGCCGACCGGCGCAACTTACAGATATGGGCCTCGGGTGTCCAAGCCATCGAGGAAAACAGGGAACCCCATGCATTTTCAAAAAGAGGACACCCGTGGGAATCCGCAGAGGTGTGATTTGCGCCCATCGCCCCAGATTTTTTTACCCAGACAGCCCTGCAAAGTCGGAAATGTGGGGAAAAAAACGCTTTTTCCGCACATTTCGCTCGCCGCACCCATCGAAACACGCCCCCCACAACACATGGCCTACCGTCCCGCGTTCCCACAGGTGTCCCGATGAAAACGGTACCCCACATGTGTGGGTGCACCTACCTGGCCGCCAAGGGGAAAGCCTAAAACACAAGTAACCCCAAGTCTGTTTTCACACCGGAAATGTCACACTCTCACATCATACAGATATGGGCCTCGGGTGTCCAAGCCACCGAGGAAAACAGGGAACCCCATGCATTTTCGAAAAGAGGACACCCGTGGGAATCCGCAGAGGTGTGATTTGCACCCATCGCCCCAGATTTTTTTACCCAGACAGCCCTGCAAAGTCGGAAATGTGGGGAAAAAAACGCTTTTTCCGCACATTTCGCTCGCCGCACCCATCGAAACACGCCCCCCAAAACACATGGCCTACTGTCCCGCGTTCCCACAGGTGTCCCGATGAAAACGGTACCTCACATGTGTGGGTGCACCTACCTGGCCGCCAAGGGGAAAGCCTAAAACACAAGTAACCCCAAGTCTGTTGTCAGAGGGAAATCTCAGACATTCTGCCGACCGGCGCAACTTACAGATATGGGCCTCGGGTGTCCAAGCCACCGAGGAAAACAGGGAACCCCATGCATTTTCGAAAAGAGGACACCCGTGGGAATCCGCAGAGGTGTGATTTGCGCCCATCGCCCCAGATTTTTTTACCCAGACAGCCCTGCAAAGTCGGAAATGTGGGGAAAAAAACGCTTTTTCCGCACATTTCGCTCGCCGCACCCATCGAAACACGCCCCCCACAACACATGGCCTACCGTCCCGCGTTCCCACAGGTGTCCCGATGAAAACGGTACCCCACATGTGTGGGTGCACCTACCTGGCCGCCAAGGGGAAAGCCTAAAACACAAGTAACCCCAAGTCTGTTTTCACACCGGAAATGTCACACTCTCACGTCATACAGATATGGGCCTCGGGTGTCCAAGCCACCAAGGAAAACAGGGAACCCCATGCATTTTCGAAAAGAGGACAACAGTGGGAATCCGCAGAGTTGTGATTTGCACCCATCGCCCCAGATTTTTTTACCCAGACAGCCCTGCAAATTCGGAAATGTGGGGAAAAAAACGCCTTTTCCGCACATTTCGCTCGCCACACCCATCGAAACACGCCCCCCACAACACATGGCCTACCGTCCCGCGTTCCCACAGGTGTCCCGATGAAAACGGTACCTCACATGTGTGGGTGCACCTACCTGGCCGCCAAGGGGAAAGCCTAAAACACAAGTAACCCCAAGTCTGTTGTCAGAGGGAAATCTCAGACATTCTGCCGACCGGCGCAACTTACAGATATGGGCCTCGGGTGTCCAAGCCACCGAGGAAAACAGGGAACCCCATGCATTTTCGAAAAGAGGACACCCGTGGGAATCCGCAGAGGTGTGATTTGCACCCATCGCCCCAGATTTTTTTACCCAGACAGCCCTGCAAAGTCGGAAATGTGGGGAAAAAAACGCTTTTTCCGCACATTTCGCTCGCCGCACCCATCGAAACACGCCCCCCAAAACACATGGCCTACTGTCCCGCGTTCCCACAGGTGTCCCGATGAAAACGGTACCTCACATGTGTGGGTGCACCTACCTGGCCGCCAAGGGGAAAGCCTAAAACACAAGTAACCCCAAGTCTGTTGTCAGAGGGAAATCTCAGACATTCTGCCGACCGGCGCAACTTACAGATATGGGCCTCGGGTGTCCAAGCCACCGAGGAAAACAGGGAACCCCATGCATTTTCGAAAAGAGGACACCCGTGGGAATCCGCAGAGGTGTGATTTGCACCCATCGCCCCAGATTTTTTTACCCAGACAGCCCTGCAAAGTCGGAAATGTGGGGAAAAAAACGCTTTTTCCGCACATTTCGCTCGCCGCACCCATCGAAACACGCCCCCCACAACACATGGCCTACCGTCCCGCGTTCCCACAGGTGTCCCGATGAAAACGGTACCCCACATGTGTGGGTGCACCTACCTGGCCGCCAAGGGGAAAGCCTAAAACACAAGTAACCCCAAGTCTGTTTTCACACCGGAAATGTCACACTCTCACATCATACAGATATGGGCCTCGGGTGTCCAAGCCACCGAGGAAAACAGGGAACCCCATGCATTTTCGAAAAGAGGACACCCGTGGGAATCCGCAGAGGTGTGATTTGCACCCATCGCCCCAGATTTTTTTACCCAGACAGCCCTGCAAAGTCGGAAATGTGTGGAAAAAAACGCTTTTTCCGCACATTTCGCTCGCCGCACCCATCGAAACACGCCCCCCAAAACACATGGCCTACTGTCCCGCGTTCCCACAGGTGTCCCGATGAAAACGGTACCTCACATGTGTGGGTGCACCTACCTGGCCGCCAAGGGGAAAGCCTAAAACACAAGTAACCCCAAGTCTGTTGTCAGAGGGAAATCTCTGACATTCTGCCGACCGGCGCAACTTACAGATATGGGCCTCGGGTGTCCAAGCCACCGAGGAAAACAGGGAACCCCATGCATTTTCGAAAAGAGGACACCCGTGGGAATCCGCAGAGGTGTGATTTGCGCCCATCGCCCCAGATTTTTTTACCCAGACAGCCCTGCAAAGTCTGAAATGTGGGGAAAAAAACGCTTTTTCCGCACATTTCGCTCGCCGCACCCATCGAAACACGCCCCCCACAACACATGGCCTACCGTCCCGCGTTCCCACAGGTGTCCCGATGAAAACGGTACCTCACATGTGTGGGTGCACCTACCTGGCCGCCAAGGGGAAAGCCTAAAACACAAGTAACCCCGAGTCTGTTTTCACACCGGAAATGTCACACTCTCACATCATACAGATATGGGCCTCGGGTGTCCAAGCCACCAAGGAAAACAGGGAACCCCATGCATTTTCCAAAAGAGGACACCAGTGGGAATCCGCAGAGTTGTGATTTGCACCCATCGCCCCAGATTTTTTTACCCAGACAGCCCTGCAAAGTCAGAAATGAGGGGAAAAAAACGCCTTTTCCGCACATTTCGCTCGCCACACCCATCGAAACACGCCCCCCACAACACATGGCCTACCGTCCCGCGTTCCCACAGGTGTCCCGATGAAAACGGTACCTCACATGTGTGGGTGCACCTACCTGGCCGCCAAGGGGAAAGCCTAAAACACAAGTAACCCCAAGTCTGTTGTCAGAGGGAAATCTCAGACATTCTGCCGACCGGCGCAACTTACAGATATGGGCCTCGGGTGTCCAAGCCACCAAGGAAAACAGGGAACCCCATGCATTTTCGAAAAGAGGACACCCGTGGGAATCCGCAGAGGTGTGATTTGCACCCATCGCCCCAGATTTTTTTACCCAGACAGCCCTGCAAAGTCGGAAATGTGGGGAAAAAAAACGCTTTTTCCGCACATTTCGCTCGCCGCACCCATCGAAACACGCCCCCCAAAACACATGGCCTACTGTCCCGCGTTCCCACAGGTGTCCCGATGAAAACGGTACCTCACATGTGTGGGTGCACCTACCTGGCCGCCAAGGGGAAAGCCTAAAACACAAGTAACCCCAAGTCTGTTGTCAGAGGGAAATCTCAGACATTCTGCCGACCGGCGCAACTTACAGATATGGGCCTCGGGTGTCCAAGCCACCGAGGAAAACAGGGAACCCATGCATTTTCGAAAAGAGGACACCCGTGGGAATCCGCAGAGGTGTGATTTGCGCCCATCGCCCCAGATTTTTTTACCCAGACAGCCCTGCAAAGTCGGAAATGTGGGGAAAAAAACGCTTTTTCCGCACATTTCGCTCGCCGCACCCATCGAAACACGCCCCCCACAACACATGGCCTACCGTCCCGCGTTCCCACAGGTGTCCCGATGAAAACGGTACCCCACATGTGTGGGTGCACCTACCTGGCCGCCAAGGGGAAAGCCTAAAACACAAGTAACCCCAAGTCTGTTTTCACACCGGAAATGTCACACTCTCACATCATACAGATATGGGCCTCGGGTGTCCAAGCCACCGAGGAAAACAGGGAACCCCATGCATTTTCGAAAAGAGGACACCCGTGGGAATCCGCAGAGGTGTGATTTGCACCCATCGCCCCAGATTTTTTTACCCAGACAGCCCTGCAAAGTCGGAAATGTGGGGAAAAAAACGCTTTTTCCGCACATTTCGCTCGCCGCACCCATCGAAACACGCCCCCCAAAACACATGGCCTACCGTCCCGCGTTCCCACAGGTGTCCCGATGAAAATGGTACCTCACATGTGTGGGTGCACCTACCTGGCCGCCAAGGGGAAAGCCTAAAACACAAGTAACCCCAAGTCTGTTGTCAGAGGGAAATCTCAGACATTCTGCCGACCGGCGCAACTTACAGATATGGGCTTTGGGTGTCCAAGCCATCGAGGAAAACATGGAACCCCATGCATTTTCGAAAAGAGGACACCCGTGGGAATCCGCAGAGGTGTGATTTGCGCCCATCGCCCCAGATTTTTTTACCCAGACAGCCCTGCAAAGTCGGAAATGTGGGGAAAAAAACGCTTTTTCCGCACATTTCGCTCGCCGCACCCATCGAAACACGCCCCCCACAACACATGGCCTACCGTCCCGCGTTCCCACAGGTGTCCCGATGAAAATGGTACCCCACATGTGTGGGTGCACCTACCTGGCCGCCAAGGGGAAAGCCTAAAACACAAGTAACCCCAAGTCTGTTTTCACACCGGAAATGTCACACTCTCACATCATACAGATATGGGCCTCGGGTGTCCAAGCCACCGAGGAAAACAGGGAACCCCATGCATTTTCGAAAAGAGGACACCCGTGGGAATCCGCAGAGGTGTGATTTGCACCCATTGCCCCAGATTTTTTTACCCAGACAGCCCTGCAAAGTCGGAAATGTGGGGAAAAAAACGCTTTTTCCGCACATTTCGCTCGCCGCACCCATCGAAACACGCCCCCCAAAACACATGGCCTACTGTCCCGCGTTCCCACAGGTGTCCCGATGAAAACGGTACCTCACATGTGTGGGTGCACCTACCTGGCCGCCAAGGGGAAAGCCTAAAACACAAGTAACCCCAAGTTTGTTGTCAGAGGGAAATCTCAGACATTCTGCCGACCGGCGCAACTTACAGATATGGGCCTCGGGTGTCCAAGCCACCGAGGAAAACAGGGAACCCCATGCATTTTCGAAAAGAGGACACCCGTGGGAATCCGCAGAGTTGTGATTTGCGCCCATCGCCCCAGATTTTTTTACCCAGACAGCCCTGCAAAGTCGGAAATGTGGGGGAAAAAATGCTTTTTCCGCACATTTCGCTCGCCGCACCCATCGAAACACGCCCCCCACAACACATGGCCTACCGTCCCGCGTTCCCACAGGTGTCCCGATGAAAACGGTACCCCACATGTGTGGGTGCACCTACCTGGCCGCCAAGGGGAAAGCCTAAAACACAAGTAACCCCAAGTCTGTTTTCACACCGGAAATGTCACACTCTCACATCATACAGATATGGGCCTCGGGTGTCCAAGCCACCAAGGAAAACAGGGAACCCCATGCATTTTCGAAAAGAGGACACCAGTGGGAATCCGCAGAGTTGTGATTTGCACCCATCGCCCCAGATTTTTTTACCCAGACAGCCCTGCAAAGTCGGAAATGTGGGGAAAAAAACGCCTTTTCCGCACATTTCGCTCGCCACACCCATCGAAACACGCCCCCCACAACACATGGCCTACCGTCCCGCGTTCCCACAGGTGTCCCGATGAAAACGGTACCTCACATGTGTGGGTGCACCTACCTGGCCGCCAAGGGGAAAGCCTAAAACACAAGTAACCCCAAGTCTGTTGTCAGAGGGAAATCTCAGACATTCTGCCGACCGGCGCAACTTATAGATATGGGCCTCGGGTGTCCAAGCCACCGAGGAAAACAGGGAACCCCATGCATTTTCGAAAAGAGGACACCCGTGGGAATCCGCAGAGGTGTGATTTGCGCCCATCGCCCCAGATTTTTTTACCCAGACAGCCCTGCAAAGTCGGAAATGTGGGGAAAAAAACGCTTTTTCCGCACATTTCGCTCGCCGCACCCATCGAAACACGCCCCCCACAACACATGGCCTACCGTCCCGCGTTCCCACTGGTGTCCCGATGAAAACAGTACCCCACATGTGTGGGTGCACCTACCTGGCCGCCAAGGGGAAAGCCTAAAACACAAGTAACCCCAAGTCTGTTTTCACACCGGAAATGTCACACTCTCACATCATACAGATATGGGCCTCGGGTGTCCAAGCCACCGAGGAAAACAGGGAACTCCATGCATTTTCGAAAAGAGGACACCCGTGGGAATCCGCAGAGGTGTGATTTGCACCCATCGCCCCAGATTTTTTTACCCAGACAGCCCTGCAAAGTCGGAAATGTGGGGAAAAAAACGCTTTTTCCGCACATTTCGCTCGCCGCACCCATCGAAACACGCCCCCCAAAACACATGGCCTACTGTCCCGCGTTCCCACAGGTGTCCCGATGAAAACGGTACCTCACATGTGTGGGTGCACCTACCTGGCCGCCAAGGGGAAAGCCTAAAACACAAGTAACCCCAAGTCTGTTGTCAGAGGGAAATCTCAGACATTCTGCCGACCGGCGCAACTTACAGATATGGGCCTCGGGTGTCCAAGCCACCGAGGAAAACAGGGAACCCCATGCATTTTCGAAAAGAGGACACCCGTGGGAATCCGCAGAGGTGTGATTTGCGCCCATCGCCCCAGATTTTTTTACCCAGACAGCCCTGCAAAGTCGGAAATGTGGGGAAAAAAACGCTTTTTCTGCACATTTCGCTCGCCGCACCCATCGAAACACGCCCCCCACAACACATGGCCTACCGTCCCGCGTTCCCACAGGTGTCCCGATGAAAACGGTACCCCACATGTGTGGGTGCACCTACCTGGCCGCCAAGGGGAAAGCCTAAAACACAAGTAACCCCAAGTCTGTTTTCACACCGGAAATGTCACACTCTCACGTCATACAGATATGGGCCTCGGGTGTCCAAGCCACCAAGGAAAACAGGGAACCCCATGCATTTTCGAAAAGAGGACAACAGTGGGAATCCGCAGAGTTGTGATTTGCACCCATCGCCCCAGATTTTTTTACCCAGACAGCCCTGCAAATTCGGAAATGTGGGGAAAAAAACGCCTTTTCCGCACATTTCGCTCGCCACACCCATCGAAACACGCCCCCCACAACACATGGCCTACCGTCCCGCGTTCCCACAGGTGTCCCGATGAAAACGGTACCTCACATGTGTGGGTGCACCTACCTGGCCGCCAAGGGGAAAGCCTAAAACACAAGTAACCCCGAGTCTGTTTTCACACCGGAAATGTCACACTCTCACATCATACAGATATGGGCCTCGGGTGTCCAAGCCACCAAGGAAAACAGGGAACCCCATGCATTTTCCAAAAGAGGACACCAGTGGGAATCCGCAGAGTTGTGATTTGCACCCATCGCCCCAGATTTTTTTACCCAGACAGCCCTGCAAAGTCAGAAATGTGGGGAAAAAAACGCCTTTTCCGCACATTTCGCTCGCCACACCCATCGAAACACGCCCCCCACAACACATGGCCTACCGTCCCGCGTTCCCACAGGTGTCCCGATGAAAACGGTACCTCACATGTGTGGGTGCACCTACCTGGCCGCCAAGGGGAAAGCCTAAAACACAAGTAACCCCAAGTCTGTTGTCAGAGGGAAATCTCAGACATTCTGCCGACCGGCGCAACTTACAGATATGGGCCTCGGGTGTCCAAGCCACCAAGGAAAACAGGGAACCCCATGCATTTTCGAAAAGAGGACACCCGTGGGAATCCGCAGAGGTGTGATTTGCACCCATCGCCCCAGATTTTTTTACCCAGACAGCCCTGCAAAGTCGGAAATGTGGGGAAAAAAACGCTTTTTCCGCACATTTCGCTCGCCGCACCCATCGAAACACGCCCCCCAAAACACATGGCCTACTGTCCCGCGTTCCCACAGGTGTCCCGATGAAAACGGTACCTCACATGTGTGGGTGCACCTACCTGGCCGCCAAGGGGAAAGCCTAAAACACAAGTAACCCCAAGTCTGTTGTCAGAGGGAAATCTCAGACATTCTGCCGACCGGCGCAACTTACAGATATGGGCCTCGGGTGTCCAAGCCACCGAGGAAAACAGGGAACCCATGCATTTTCGAAAAGAGGACACCCGTGGGAATCCGCAGAGGTGTGATTTGCGCCCATCGCCCCAGATTTTTTTACCCAGACAGCCCTGCAAAGTCGGAAATGTGGGGAAAAAAACGCTTTTTCCGCACATTTCGCTCGCCGCACCCATCGAAACACGCCCCCCACAACACATGGCCTACCGTCCCGCGTTCCCACAGGTGTCCCGATGAAAACGGTACCCCACATGTGTGGGTGCACCTACCTGGCCGCCAAGGGGAAAGCCTAAAACACAAGTAACCCCAAGTCTGTTTTCACACCGGAAATGTCACACTCTCACATCATACAGATATGGGCCTCGGGTGTCCAAGCCACCGAGGAAAACAGGGAACCCCATGCATTTTCGAAAAGAGGACACCCGTGGGAATCCGCAGAGGTGTGATTTGCACCCATCGCCCCAGATTTTTTTACCCAGACAGCCCTGCAAAGTCGGAAATGTGGGGAAAAAAACGCTTTTTCCGCACATTTCGCTCGCCGCACCCATCGAAACACGCCCCCCAAAACACATGGCCTACCGTCCCGCGTTCCCACAGGTGTCCCGATGAAAACGGTACCTCACATGTGTGGGTGCACCTACCTGGCCGCCAAGGGGAAAGCCTAAAACACAAGTAACCCCAAGTCTGTTGTCAGAGGGAAATCTCAGACATTCTGCCGACCGGCGCAACTTACAGATATGGGCTTTGGGTGTCCAAGCCATCGAGGAAAACATGGAACCCCATGCATTTTCGAAAAGAGGACACCCGTGGGAATCCGCAGAGGTGTGATTTGCGCCCATCGCCCCAGATTTTTTTACCCAGACAGCCCTGCAAAGTCGGAAATGTGGGGAAAAAAACGCTTTTTCCGCACATTTCGCTCGCCGCACCCATCGAAACACGCCCCCCACAACACATGGCCTACCGTCCCGCGTTCCCACAGGTGTCCCGATGAAAATGGTACCCCACATGTGTGGGTGCACCTACCTGGCCGCCAAGGGGAAAGCCTAAAACACAAGTAACCCCAAGTCTGTTTTCACACCGGAAATGTCACACTCTCACATCATACAGATATGGGCCTCGGGTGTCCAAGCCACCGAGGAAAACAGGGAACCCCATGCATTTTCGAAAAGAGGACACCCGTGGGAATCCGCAGAGGTGTGATTTGCACCCATTGCCCCAGATTTTTTTACCCAGACTGCCCTGCAAAGTCGGAAATGTGGGGAAAAAAACGCTTTTTCCGCACATTTCGCTCGCCGCACCCATCGAAACACGCCCCCCAAAACACATGGCCTACTGTCCCGCGTTCCCACAGGTGTCCCGATGAAAACGGTACCTCACATGTGTGGGTGCACCTACCTGGCCGCCAAGGGGAAAGCCTAAAACACAAGTAACCCCAAGTTTGTTGTCAGAGGGAAATCTCAGACATTCTGCCGACCGGCGCAACTTACAGATATGGGCCTCGGGTGTCCAAGCCACCGAGGAAAACAGGGAACCCCATGCATTTTCGAAAAGAGGACACCCGTGGGAATCCGCAGAGGTGTGATTTGCGCCCATCGCCCCAGATTTTTTTACCCAGACAGCCCTGCAAAGTCGGAAATGTGGGGGAAAAAATGCTTTTTCCGCACATTTCGCTCGCCGCACCCATCGAAACACGCCCCCCACAACACATGGCCTACCGTCCCGCGTTCCCACAGGTGTCCCGATGAAAACGGTACCCCACATGTGTGGGTGCACCTACCTGGCCGCCAAGGGGAAAGCCTAAAACACAAGTAACCCCAAGTCTGTTTTCACACCGGAAATGTCACACTCTCACATCATACAGATATGGGCCTCGGGTGTCCAAGCCACCAAGGAAAACAGGGAACCCCATGCATTTTCGAAAAGAGGACACCAGTGGGAATCCGCAGAGTTGTGATTTGCACCCATCGCCCCAGATTTTTTTACCCAGACAGCCCTGCAAAGTCGGAAATGTGGGGAAAAAAACGCCTTTTCCGCACATTTCGCTCGCCACACCCATCGAAACACGCCCCCCACAACACATGGCCTACCGTCCCGCGTTCCCACAGGTGTCCCGATGAAAACGGTACCTCACATGTGTGGGTGCACCTACCTGGCCGCCAAGGGGAAAGCCTAAAACACAAGTAACCCCAAGTCTGTTGTCAGAGGGAAATCTCAGACATTCTGCCGACCGGCGCAACTTATAGATATGGGCCTCGGGTGTCCAAGCCACCGAGGAAAACAGGGAACCCCATGCATTTTCGAAAAGAGGACACCCGTGGGAATCCGCAGAGGTGTGATTTGCGCCCATCGCCCCAGATTTTTTTACCCAGACAGCCCTGCAAAGTCGGAAATGTGAGGAAAAAAACGCTTTTTCCGCACATTTCGCTCGCCGCACCCATCGAAACACGCCCCCCACAACACATGGCCTACCGTCCCGCGTTCCCACTGGTGTCCCGATGAAAACAGTACCCCACATGTGTGGGTGCACCTACCTGGCCGCCAAGGGGAAAGCCTAAAACACAAGTAACCCCAAGTCTGTTTTCACACCGGAAATGTCACACTCTCACATCATACAGATATGGGCCTCGGGTGTCCAAGCCACCGAGGAAAACAGGGAACCCCATGCATTTTCGAAAAGAGGACACCCGTGGGAATCCGCAGAGGTGTGATTTGCACCCATCGCCCCAGATTTTTTTACCCAGACAGCCCTGCAAAGTCGGAAATGTGGGGAAAAAAACGCTTTTTCCGCACATTTCGCTCGCCGCACCCATCGAAACACGCCCTCCAAAACACATGGCCTACTGTCCCGCGTTCCCACAGGTGTCCCGATGAAAACGGTACCTCACATGTGTGGGTGCACCTACCTGGCCGCCAAGGGGAAAGCCTAAAACACAAATAACCCCAAGTCTGTTGTCAGAGGGAAATCTCAGACATTCTGCCGACCGGCGCAACTTACAGATATGGGCCTCGGGTGTCCAAGCCACCGAGGAAAACAGGGAACCCCATGCATTTTCGAAAAGAGGACACCCGTGGGAATCCGCAGAGGTGTGATTTGCGCCCATCGCCCCAGATTTTTTTACCCAGACAGCCCTGCAAAGTCGGAAATGTGGGGAAAAAAACGCTTTTTCTGCACATTTCGCTCGCCGCACCCATCGAAACACGCCCCCCACAACACATGGCCTACCGTCCCGCATTCCCACAGGTGTCCCGATGAAAACGGTACCCCACATGTGTGGGTGCACCTACCTGGCCGCCAAGGGGAAAGCCTAAAACACAAGTAACCCCAAGTCTGTTTTCACACCGGAAATGTCACACTCTCACGTCATACAGATATGGGCCTCGGGTGTCCAAGCCACCAAGGAAAACAGGGAACCCCATGCATTTTCGAAAAGAGGACAACAGTGGGAATCCGCAGAGTTGTGATTTGCACCCATCGCCCCAGATTTTTTTACCCAGACAGCCCTGCAAATTCGGAAATGTGGGGAAAAAAACGCCTTTTCCGCACATTTCGCTCGCCACACCCATCGAAACACGCCCCCCACAACACATGGCCTACCGTCCCGCGTTCCCACAGGTGTCCCGATGAAAACGGTACCTCACATGTGTGGGTGCACCTACCTGGCCGCCAAGGGGAAAGCCTAAAACACAAGTAACCCCAAGTCTGTTGTCAGAGGGAAATCTCAGACATTCTGCCGACCGGCGCAACTTACAGATATGGGCCTCGGGTGTCCAAGCCACCGAGGAAAACAGGGAACCCATGCATTTTCGAAAAGAGGACACCCGTGGGAATCCGCAGAGGTGTGATTTGCGCCCATCGCCCCAGATTTTTTTACCCAGACAGCCCTGCAAAGTCGGAAATGTGGGGAAAAAAACGCTTTTTCCGCACATTTCGCTCGCCGCACCCATCGAAACACGCCCCCCACAACACATGGCCTACCGTCCCGCGTTCCCACAGGTGTCCCGATGAAAACGGTACCCCACATGTGTGGGTGCACCTACCTGGCCGCCAAGGGGAAAGCCTAAAACACAAGTAACCCCAAGTCTGTTTTCACACCGGAAATGTCACACTCTCACATCATACAGATATGGGCCTCGGGTGTCCAAGCCACCGAGGAAAACAGGGAACCCCATGCATTTTCGAAAAGAGGACACCCGTGGGAATCCGCAGAGGTGTGATTTGCACCCATCGCCCCAGATTTTTTTACCCAGACAGCCCTGCAAAGTCGGAAATGTGGGGAAAAAAACGCTTTTTCCGCACATTTCGCTCGCCGCACCCATCGAAACACGCCCCCCAAAACACATGGCCTACTGTCCCGCGTTCCCACAGGTGTCCCGATGAAAACGGTACCTCACATGTGTGGGTGCACCTACCTGGCCGCCAAGGGGAAAGCCTAAAACACAAGTAACCCCAAGTCTGTTGTCAGAGGGAAATCTCAGACATTCTGCCGACCGGCGCAACTTACAGATATGGGCCTCGGGTGTCCAAGCCACCGAGGAAAACAGGGAACCCATGCATTTTCGAAAAGAGGACACCCGTGGGAATCCGCAGAGGTGTGATTTGCGCCCATCGCCCCAGATTTTTTTACCCAGACAGCCCTGCAAAGTCGGAAATGTGGGGAAAAAAACGCTTTTTCCGCACATTTCGCTCGCCGCACCCATCGAAACACGCCCCCCACAACACATGGCCTACCGTCCCGCGTTCCCACAGGTGTCCCGATGAAAACGGTACCCCACATGTGTGGGTGCACCTACCTGGCCGCCAAGGGGAAAGCCTAAAACACAAGTAACCCCAAGTCTGTTTTCACACCGGAAATGTCACACTCTCACATCATACAGATATGGGCCTCGGGTGTCCAAGCCACCGAGGAAAACAGGGAACCCCATGCATTTTCGAAAAGAGGACACCCGTGGGAATCCGCAGAGGTGTGATTTGCACCCATCGCCCCAGATTTTTTTACCCAGACAGCCCTGCAAAGTCGGAAATGTGGGGAAAAAAACGCTTTTTCCGCACATTTCGCTCGCCGCACCCATCGAAACACGCCCCCCAAAACACATGGCCTACCGTCCCGCGTTCCCACAGGTGTCCCGATGAAAACGGTACCTCACATGTGTGGGTGCACCTACCTGGCCGCCAAGGGGAAAGCCTAAAACACAAGTAACCCCAAGTTTGTTGTCAGAGGGAAATCTCAGACATTCTGCCGACCGGCGCAACTTACAGATATGGGCCTCGGGTGTCCAAGCCACCGAGGAAAACAGGGAACCCCATGCATTTTCGAAAAGAGGACACCCGTGGGAATCCGCAGAGGTGTGATTTGCGCCCATCGCCCCAGATTTTTTTACCCAGACAGCCCTGCAAAGTCGGAAATGTGGGGGAAAAAATGCTTTTTCCGCACATTTCGCTCGCCGCACCCATCGAAACACGCCCCCCACAACACATGGCCTACCGTCCCGCGTTCCCACAGGTGTCCCGATGAAAACGGTACCCCACATGTGTGGGTGCACCTACCTGGCCGCCAAGGGGAAAGCCTAAAACACAAGTAACCCCAAGTCTGTTTTCACACCGGAAATGTCACACTCTCACATCATACAGATATGGGCCTCGGGTGTCCAAGCCACCAAGGAAAACAGGGAACCCCATGCATTTTCGAAAAGAGGACACCAGTGGGAATCCGCAGAGTTGTGATTTGCACCCATCGCCCCAGATTTTTTTACCCAGACAGCCCTGCAAAGTCGGAAATGTGGGGAAAAAAACGCCTTTTCCGCACATTTCGCTCGCCACACCCATCGAAACACGCCCCCCACAACACATGGCCTACCGTCCCGCGTTCCCACAGGTGTCCCGATGAAAACGGTACCTCACATGTGTGGGTGCACCTACCTGGCCGCCAAGGGGAAAGCCTAAAACACAAGTAACCCCAAGTCTGTTGTCAGAGGGAAATCTCAGACATTCTGCCGACCGGCGCAACTTACAGATATGGGCCTCGGGTGTCCAAGCCACCGAGGAAAACAGGGAACCCCATGCATTTTCGAAAAGAGGACACCCGTGGGAATCCGCAGAGGTGTGATTTGCGCCCATCGCCCCAGATTTTTTTACCCAGACAGCCCTGCAAAGTCGGAAATGTGGGGAAAAAAACGCTTTTTCCGCACATTTCGCTCGCCGCACCCATCGAAACACGCCCCCCACAACACATGGCCTACCGTCCCGCGTTCCCACTGGTGTCCCGATGAAAACAGTACCCCACATGTGTGGGTGCACCTACCTGGCCGCCAAGGGGAAAGCCTAAAACACAAGTAACCCCAAGTCTGTTTTCACACCGGAAATGTCACACTCTCACATCATACAGATATGGGCCTCGGGTGTCCAAGCCACCGAGGAAAACAGGGAACCCCATGCATTTTCGAAAAGAGGACACCCGTGGGAATCCGCAGAGGTGTGATTTGCACCCATCGCCCCAGATTTTTTTACCCAGACAGCCCTGCAAAGTCGGAAATGTGGGGAAAAAAACGCTTTTTCCGCACATTTCGCTCGCCGCACCCATCGAAACACGCCCCCCAAAACACATGGCCTACCGTCCCGCGTTCCCACAGGTGTCCCGATGAAAACGGTACCTCACATGTGTGGGTGCACCTACCTGGCCGCCAAGGGGAAAGCCTAAAACACAAGTAACCCCAAGTCTGTTTTCACACCGGAAATGTCACACTCTCACATCATACAGATATGGGCCTCGGGTGTCCAAGCCACCAAGGAAAACAGGGAACCCCATGCATTTTCGAAAAGAGGACACCAGTGGGAATCCGCAGAGTTGTGATTTGCACCCATCGCCCCAGATTTTTTTACCCAGACAGCCCTGCAAAGTCGGAAATGTGGGGAAAAAAACGCCTTTTCCGCACATTTCGCTCGCCACACCCATCGAAACACGCCCCCCACAACACATGGCCTACCGTCCCGCGTTCCCACAGGTGTCCCGATGAAAACGGTACCTCACATGTGTGGGTGCACCTACCTGGCCGCCAAGGGGAAAGCCTAAAACACAAGTAACCCCAAGTCTGTTGTCAGAGGGAAATCTCAGACATTCTGCCGACCGGCGCAACTTACAGATATGGGCCTCGGGTGTCCAAGCCACCGAGGAAAACAGGGAACCCCATGCATTTTCGAAAAGAGGACACCCGTGGGAATCCGCAGAGGTGTGATTTGCGCCCATCGCCCCAGATTTTTTTACCCAGACAGCCCTGCAAAGTCGGAAATGTGGGGAAAAAAACGCTTTTTCCGCACATTTCGCTCGCCGCACCCATCGAAACACGCCCCCCACAACACATGGCCTACCGTCCCGCGTTCCCACTGGTGTCCCGATGAAAACAGTACCCCACATGTGTGGGTGCACCTACCTGGCCGCCAAGGGGAAAGCCTAAAACACAAGTAACCCCAAGTCTGTTTTCACACCGGAAATGTCACACTCTCACATCATACAGATATGGGCCTCGGGTGTCCAAGCCACCGAGGAAAACAGGGAACCCCATGCATTTTCGAAAAGAGGACACCCGTGGGAATCCGCAGAGGTGTGATTTGCACCCATCGCCCCAGATTTTTTTACCCAGACAGCCCTGCAAAGTCGGAAATGTGGGGAAAAAAACGCTTTTTCCGCACATTTCGCTCGCCGCACCCATCGAAACACGCCCCCCAAAACACATGGCCTACCGTCCCGCGTTCCCACAGGTGTCCCGATGAAAACGGTACCTCACATGTGTGGGTGCACCTACCTGGCCGCCAAGGGGAAAGCCTAAAACACAAGTAACCCCAAGTCTGTTGGCAGAGGGAAATCTCAGACATTCTGCCGAGCGGCGCAACTTACAGATATGGGCCTCGGGTGTCCAAGCCACCGAGGAAACAGGGAACCCCATGCATTTTCGAAAAGAGGACACCCGTGGGAATCCGCAGAGGTGTGATTTGCGCCCATCGCCCCAGATTTTTTTACCCAGACAGCCCTGCAAAGTCGGAAATGTGGGGAAAAAAACGCTTTTTCCGCACATTTCGCTCGCCGCACCCACCGAAACACGCCCCCCACAACACATGGCCTACCGTCCCGCGTTTCCACAGGTGTCCCGATGAAAACGGTACCTCACATGTGTGGGTGCACCTACCTGGCCGCCAAGGGAAAAGCCTAAAACACAAGTAACCCCAAGTCTGTTTTCACACCGGAAATGTCACACTCTCACATCATACAGATATGGGCCTCGGGTGTCCAAGCCACCGAGGAAAACAGGGAACCCCATGCATTTTCGAAAAGAGGACACCCGTGGGAATCCGCAGAGGTGTGATTTGCGCCCATCGCCCCAGATTTTTTTACCCAGACAGCCCTGCAAAGTCGGAAATGTGGGGAAAAAAATGCTTTTTCCGCACATTTCGCTCGCCGCACCCATCGAAACACGCCCCCCACAACACATGGCCTACCGTCCCGCGTTCCCACAGGTGTCCCGATGAAAACGGTACCTCACATGTGTGGGTGCACCTACCTGGCCGCCAAGGGGAAAGCCTAAAACACAAGTAACCCCAAGTCTGTTGTCAGAGGGAAATCTCAGACATTCTGCCGACCGGCGCAACTTACAGATATGGGCCTCGGGTGTCCAAGCCACCGAGGAAAACAGGGAACCCCATGCATTTTCGAAAAGAGGACACCCGTGGGAATCCGCAGAGGTGTGATTTGCGCCCATCGCCCCAGATTTTTTTACCCAGACAGCCCTGCAAAGTTGGAAATGTGGGGAGAAAAACGCTTTTTCTGCACATTTCGCTCGCCGCACCCATCGAAACACGCCCCCCACAACACATGGCCTACCGTCACGCGTTCCCACAGGTGTCCCGATGAAAACGGTACCTCACATGTGTGGGTGCACCTACCTGGCCGCCAAGGGGAAAGCCTAAAACACAAGTAACCACAAGTCTGTTTTCACACCGGAAATGTCACACTCTCACATCATACAGATATGGGCCTCGGGTGTCCAAGCCACCAAGGAAAACAGGGAACCCCATGCATTTTCGAAAAGAGGACACCCGTGGGAATCCGCAGAGGTGTGATTTGCACCCATCGCCCCAGATTTTTTTACCCAGACAGCCCTGCAAAGTCGGATATGTGGGGAAAAAAACGCTTTTTCCGCACATTTCGCTCGCCGCACCCATCGAAACACGCCCCCCACAACACATGGCCTACCGTCCCGCGTTCCCACAGGTGTCCCGATGAAAACGGTACCCCACATGTGTGGGTGCACCTACCTGGCCGCCAAGGGGAAAGCCTAAAACACAAGTAACCCCAAGTCTGTTTTCACACCGGAAATGTCACACTCTCACATCATACAGATATGGGCCTCGGGTGTCCAAGCCACCGAGGAAAACAGGGAACCCCATGCATTTTCGAAAAGAGGACACCCGTGGGAATCCGCAGAGGTGTGATTTGCACCCATCGCCCCAGATTTTTTTACCCAGACAGCCCTGCAAAGTCGGAAATGTGGGGGAAAAAACGCTTTTTCCGCACATTTCGCTCGCCGCACCCATCGAAACACGCCCCCCAAAACACATGGCCTACTGTCCCGCGTTCCCACAGGTGTCCCGATGAAAACGGTACCTCACATGTGTGGGTGCACCTACCTGGCCGCCAAGGGGAAAGCCTAAAACACAAGTAACCCCAAGTCTGTTGTCAGAGGGAAATCTCAGACATTCTGCCGACCGGCGCAACTTACAGATATGGGCCTCGGGTGTCCAAGCCACCCAGGAAAACAGGGAACCCCATGCATTTTCGAAAAGAGGACACCCGTGGGAATCCGCAGAGGTGTGATTTGCGCCCATCGCCCCAGATTTTTTTACCCAGACAGCCCTGCAAAGTCGGAAATGTGGGGAAAAAAACGCTTTTTCCGCACATTTCGCTCGCCGCACCCATCGAAACACGCCCCCCACAACACATGGCCTACCATCCCGCGTTCCCACAGGTGTCCCGATGAAAACGGTACCCCACATGTGTGGGTGCACCTACCTGGCCGCCAAGGGGAAAGCCTAAAACACAAGTAACCCCGAGTCTGTTTTCACACCGGAAATGTCACACTCTCACATCATACAGATATGGGCCTCGGGTGTCCAAGCCACCAAGGAAAACAGGGAACCCCATGCATTTTCCAAAAGAGGACACCAGTGGGAATCCGCAGAGTTGTGATTTGCACCCATCGCCCCAGATTTTTTTACCCAGACAGCCCTGCAAAGTCAGAAATGTGGGGAAAAAAACGCCTTTTTCGCACATTTCGCTCGCCACACCCATCGAAACACGCCCCCCACAACACATGGCCTACCGTCCCGCGTTCCCACAGGTGTCCCGATGAAAACGGTACCTCACATGTGTGGGTGCACCTACCTGGCCGCCAAGGGGAAAGCCTAAAACACAAGTAACCCCAAGTCTGTTGTCAGAGGGAAATCTCAGACATTCTGCCGACCGGCGCAACTTACAGATATGGGCCTCGGGTGTCCAAGCCACCAAGGAAAACAGGGAACCCCATGCATTTTCGAAAAGAGGACACCCGTGGGAATCCGCAGAGGTGTGATTTGCACCCATCGCCCCAGATTTTTTTACCCAGACAGCCCTGCAAAGTCGGAAATGTGGGGAAAAAAACGCTTTTTCCGCACATTTCGCTCGCCGCACCCATCGAAACACGCCCCCCAAAACACATGGCCTACTGTCCCGCGTTCCCACAGGTGTCCCGATGAAAACGGTACCTCACATGTGTGGGTGCACCTACCTGGCCGCCAAGGGGAAAGCCTAAAACACAAGTAACCCCAAGTCTGTTGTCAGAGGGAAATCTCAGACATTCTGCCGACCGGCGCAACTTACAGATATGGGCCTCGGGTGTCCAAGGCACCGAGGAAAACAGGGAACCCATGCATTTTCGAAAAGAGGACACCCGTGGGAATCCGCAGAGGTGTGATTTGCACCCATCGCCCCAGATTTTTTTACCCAGACAGCCCTGCAAAGTCGGAAATGTGGGGAAAAAAACGCTTTTTCCGCACATTTCGCTCGCCGCACCCATCGAAACACGCCCCCCAAAACACATGGCCTACCGTCCCGCGTTCCCACAGGTGTCCCGATGAAAACGGTACCTCACATGTGTGGGTGCACCTACCTGGCCACCAAGGGGAAAGCCTAAAACACAAGTAACCCCAAGTCTGTTGTCAGAGGGAAATCTCAGACATTCTGCCGACCGGCGCAACTTACAGATATGGGCTTTGGGTGTCCAAGCCATCGAGGAAAACATGGAACCCCATGCATTTTCGAAAAGAGGACACCCGTGGGAATCCGCAGAGGTGTGATTTGCGCCCATCGCCCCAGATTTTTTTACCCAGACAGCCCTGCAAAGTCGGAAATGTGGGGAAAAAAACGCTTTTTCCGCACATTTCGCTCGCCGCACCCATCGAAACACGCCCCCCACAACACATGGCCTACCGTCCCGCGTTCCCACAGGTGTCCCGATGAAAATGGTACCCCACATGTGTGGGTGCACCTACCTGGCCGCCAAGGGGAAAGCCTAAAACACAAGTAACCCCAAGTCTGTTTTCACACCGGAAATGTCACACTCTCACATCATACAGATATGGGCCTCGGGTGTCCAAGCCACCGAGGAAAACAGGGAACCCCATGCATTTTCGAAAAGAGGACACCCGTGGGAATCCGCAGAGGTGTGATTTGCACCCATTGCCCCAGATTTTTTTACCCAGACAGCCCTGCAAAGTCGGAAATGTGGGGAAAAAAACGCTTTTTCCGCACATTTCGCTCGCCGCACCCATCGAAACACGCCCCCCAAAACACATGGCCTACTGTCCCGCGTTCCCACAGGTGTCCCGATGAAAACGGTACCTCACATGTGTGGGTGCACCTACCTGGCCGCCAAGGGGAAAGCCTAAAACACAAGTAACCCCAAGTTTGTTGTCAGAGGGAAATCTCAGACATTCTGCCGACCGGCGCAACTTACAGATATGGGCCTCGGGTGTCCAAGCCACCGAGGAAAACAGGGAACCCCATGCATTTTCGAAAAGAGGACACCCGTGGGAATCCGCAGAGGTGTGATTTGCGCCCATCGCCCCAGATTTTTTTACCCAGACAGCCCTGCAAAGTCGGAAATGTGGGGGAAAAAACGCTTTTTCCGCACATTCCGCTCGCCGCACCCATCGAAACACGCCCCCCACAACACATGGCCTACCGTCCCGCGTTCCCACAGGTGTCCCGATGAAAACGGTACCCCACATGTGTGGGTGCACCTACCTGGCCGCCAAGGGGAAAGCCTAAAACACAAGTAACCCCAAGTCTGTTTTCACACCGGAAATGTCACACTCTCACATCATACAGATATGGGCCTCGGGTGTCCAAGCCACCAAGGAAAACAGGGAACCCCATGCATTTTCGAAAAGAGGACACCAGTGGGAATCCGCAGAGTTGTGATTTGCACCCATCGCCCCAGATTTTTTTACCCAGACAGCCCTGCAAAGTCGGAAATGTGGGGAAAAAAACGCCTTTTCCGCACATTTCGCTCGCCACACCCATCGAAACACGCCCCCCACAACACATGGCCTACCGTCCCGCGTTCCCACAGGTGTCCCGATGAAAACGGTACCTCACATGTGTGGGTGCACCTACCTGGCCGCCAAGGGGAAAGCCTAAAACACAAGTAACCCCAAGTCTGTTGTCAGAGGGAAATCTCAGACATTCTGCCGACCGGCGCAACTTACAGATATGGGCCTCGGGTGTCCAAGCCACCGAGGAAAACAGGGAACCCCATGCATTTTCGAAAAGAGGACACCCGTGGGAATCCGCAGAGGTGTGATTTGCGCCCATCGCCCCAGATTTTTTTACCCAGACAGCCCTGCAAAGTCGGAAATGTGGCAAAAAAAAACGCTTTTTCCGCACATTTCGCTCGCCGCACCCATCGAAACACGCCCCCACAACACATGGCCTACCGTCCCGCGTTCCCACAGGTGTCCCGATGAAAATGGTACCCCACATGTGTGGGTGCACCTACCTGGCCGCCAAGGGGAAAGCCTAAAACACAAGTAACCCCAAGTCTGTTTTCACACCGGAAATGTCACACTCTCACATCATACAGATATGGGCCTCGGGTGTCCAAGCCACCGAGGAAAACAGGGAACCCCATGCATTTTCGAAAAGACGACACCCGTGGGAATCCGCAGAGGTGTGATTTGCACCCATCGCCCCAGATTTTTTTACCCAGACAGCCCTGCAAATTCGGAAATGTGTGGAAAAAAACGCTTTTTCCGCACATTTCGCACGCCGCACCCATCGAAACACGCCCCCCAAAACACATGGCCTACCGTCCCGCGTTCCCACAGGTGTCCCGATGAAAACGGTACCTCACATGTGTGGGTGCACCTACCTGGCCGCCAAGGGGAAAGCCTAAAACACAAGTAACCCCAAGTCTGTTGTCAGAGGGAAATCTCAGACATTCTGCCGACCGGCGCAACTTACAGATATGGGCCTCGGGTGTCCAAGCCACCGAGGAAAACAGGGAACCCCATGCATTTTCGAAAAGAGGACACCCGTGGGAATCCGCAGAGGTGTGATTTGCGCCCATCGCCCCTGATTTTTTTACCCAGACAGCCCTGCAAAGTCGGAAATGTGGGGAAAAAAACGCTTTTTCCGCACATTTTGCTCGCCGCACCCATCGAAACACGCCCCCCACAACACATGGCCTACCGTCCCGCGTTCCCACAGGTGTCCCGATGAAAATGGTACCCCACATGTGTGGGTGCACCTACCTGGCCGCCAAGGGGAAAGCCTAAAACACAAGTAACCCCAAGTCTGTTTTCACACCGGAAATGTCACACTCTCACATCATACAGATATGGGCCTCGGGTGTCCAAGCCACCGAGGAAAACAGGGAACCCCATGCATTTTCGAAAAGAGGACACCCGTGGGAATCCGCAGAGGTGTGATTTGCACCCATTGCCCCAGATTTTTTTACCCAGACAGCCCTGCAAAGTCGGAAATGTGGGGAAAAAAACGCTTTTTCCGCACATTTCGCTCGCCGCACCCATCGAAACACGCCCCCCAAAACACATGGCCTACTGTCCCGCGTTCCCACAGGTGTCCCGATGAAAACGGTACCTCACATGTGTGGGTGCACCTACCTGGCCGCCAAGGGGAAAGCCTAAAACACAAGTAACCCCAAGTTTGTTGTCAGAGGGAAATCTCAGACATTCTGCCGACCGGCGCAACTTACAGATATGGGCCTCGGGTGTCCAAGCCACCGAGGAAAACAGGGAACCCCATGCATTTTCGAAAAGAGGACACCCGTGGGAATCCGCAGAGGTGTGATTTGCGCCCATCGCCCCAGATTTTTTTACCCAGACAGCCCTGCAAAGTCGGAAATGTGGGGGAAAAAACGCTTTTTCCGCACATTCCGCTCGCCGCACCCATCGAAACACGCCCCCCACAACACATGGCCTACCGTCCCGCGTTCCCACAGGTGTCCCGATGAAAACGGTACCCCACATGTGTGGGTGCACCTACCTGGCCGCCAAGGGGAAAGCCTAAAACACAAGTAACCCCAAGTCTGTTTTCACACCGGAAATGTCACACTCTCACATCATACAGATATGGGCCTCGGGTGTCCAAGCCACCAAGGAAAACAGGGAACCCCATGCATTTTCGAAAAGAGGACACCAGTGGGAATCCGCAGAGTTGTGATTTGCACCCATCGCCCCAGATTTTTTTACCCAGACAGCCCTGCAAAGTCGGAAATGTGGGGAAAAAAACGCCTTTTCCGCACATTTCGCTCGCCACACCCATCGAAACACGCCCCCCACAACACATGGCCTACCGTCCCGCGTTCCCACAGGTGTCCCGATGAAAACGGTACCTCACATGTGTGGGTGCACCTACCTGGCCGCCAAGGGGAAAGCCTAAAACACAAGTAACCCCAAGTCTGTTGTCAGAGGGAAATCTCAGACATTCTGCCGACCGGCGCAACTTACAGATATGGGCCTCGGGTGTCCAAGCCACCGAGGAAAACAGGGAACCCCATGCATTTTCGAAAAGAGGACACCCGTGGGAATCCGCAGAGGTGTGATTTGCGCCCATCGCCCCAGATTTTTTTACCCAGACAGCCCTGCAAAGTCGGAAATGTGGCAAAAAAAAACGCTTTTTCCGCACATTTCGCTCGCCGCACCCATCGAAACACGCCCCCACAACACATGGCCTACCGTCCCGCGTTCCCACAGGTGTCCCGATGAAAATGGTACCCCACATGTGTGGGTGCACCTACCTGGCCGCCAAGGGGAAAGCCTAAAACACAAGTAACCCCAAGTCTGTTTTCACACCGGAAATGTCACACTCTCACATCATACAGATATGGGCCTCGGGTGTCCAAGCCACCGAGGAAAACAGGGAACCCCATGCATTTTCGAAAAGACGACACCCGTGGGAATCCGCAGAGGTGTGATTTGCACCCATCGCCCCAGATTTTTTTACCCAGACAGCCCTGCAAATTCGGAAATGTGTGGAAAAAAACGCTTTTTCCGCACATTTCGCACGCCGCACCCATCGAAACACGCCCCCCAAAACACATGGCCTACCGTCCCGCGTTCCCACAGGTGTCCCGATGAAAACGGTACCTCACATGTGTGGGTGCACCTACCTGGCCGCCAAGGGGAAAGCCTAAAACACAAGTAACCCCAAGTCTGTTGTCAGAGGGAAATCTCAGACATTCTGCCGACCGGCGCAACTTACAGATATGGGCCTCGGGTGTCCAAGCCACCGAGGAAAACAGGGAACCCCATGCATTTTCGAAAAGAGGACACCCGTGGGAATCCGCAGAGGTGTGATTTGCGCCCATCGCCCCTGATTTTTTTACCCAGACAGCCCTGCAAAGTCGGAAATGTGGGGAAAAAAACGCTTTTTCCGCACATTTCGCTCGCCGCACCCACCGAAACACGCCCCCCACAACACATGGCCTACCGTCCCGCGTTTCCACAGGTGTCCCGATGAAAACGGTACCTCACATGTGTGGGTGCACCTACCTGGCCGCCAAGGGAAAAGCCTAAAACACAAGTAACCCCAAGTCTGTTTTCACACCGGAAATGTCACACTCTCACATCATACAGATATGGGCCTCGGGTGTCCAAGCCACCGAGGAAAACAGGGAACCCCATGCATTTTCGAAAAGAGGACACCCGTGGGAATCCGCAGAGGTGTGATTTGTGCCCATCGCCCCAGATTGTTTTACCCAGACAGCCCTGCAAAGTCGGAAATGTGGGGAAAAAAACGTTTTTTCCGCACATTTCGCTCGCCGCACCCATCGAAACACGCCCCCCACAACACATGGTCTACTGTCCCGCGTTCCCACAGGTGTCCCGATAAAAACGGTACCCCACATGTGTGGGTGCAACTACCTGGCCGCCAAGGGGAAAGCCTAAAACACAAGTAACCCCAAGTCTGTTGTCAGAGGGAAATCTCAGACATTCTGCCGACCGGCACAACTTACAGATATGGGCCTCGGGTGTCCAAGCCACCAAGGAAAACAGGGAACCCCATGCATTTTCGAAAAGAGGACACCCGTGGGAATCCGCAGAGGTGTGATTTGCGCCCATCGCCCCAGATTTTTTTACCCAGACAGCCCTGCAAAGTCGGAAATGTGGGGAAAAAAACGCTTTTTCCGCACATTTCGCTCGCCGCACCCATCGAAACACGCCCCCCACAACACATGGCCTACCGTCCCGCGTTCCCACAGGTGTCCCGATAAAAACGGTACCTCACATGTGTGGGTGCACCTACCTGGCCGCCAAGGGGAAAGCCTAAAACACAAGTAACCCCAAGTCTGTTTTCACACCGGAAATGTCACACTCTCACATCATACAGATATGGGCCTCGGGTGTCCAAGCCACCGAGGAAAACAGGGAACCCCATGCATTTTCGAAAAGAGGACACCCGTGGGAATCCGCAGAGGTGTGATTTGCACCCATCGCCCCAGATTTTTTTACCCAGACAGCCCTGCAAAGTCGGAAATGTGGGGAAAAAAACGCTTTTTCCGCATATTTAGCTCGCCGCACCCATCGAAACACGCCCCCCACAACACATGGCCTACTGTCCCGCGTTCCCACAGGTGTCCCGATGAAAACGGTACCCCACATGTGTGGGTGCATCTACCTGGCTGCCAAGGGGAAAGCCTAAAACACAAGTAACCCCAAGTCTGTTTTCACACCGGAAATGTCACACTCTCACATCATACAGATATGGGCCTCGGGTGTCCAAGCCACCGAGGAAAACAGGGAGCCCCATGCATTTTCAAAAAGAGGACACCCGTGGGAATCCGCAGAGGTGTGATTTGCGCCCATCGCCCCAGATTTTTTTACCCAGACAGCCCTGCAAAGTCGGAAATGTGGGGAAAAAAACGTTTTTCCGCACATTTCGCTCGCCGCACCCATCGAAACACGCCCCCCACAACACATGGTCTACTGTCCCGCGTTCCCACAGGTGTCCCGATAAAAACGGTACCCCACATGTGTGGGTGCAACTACCTGGCCGCCAAGGGGAAAGCCTAAAACACAAGTAACCCCAAGTCTGTTGTCAGAGGGAAATCTCAGACATTCTGCCGACCGGCACAACTTACAGATATGGGCCTCGGGTGTCCAAGCCACCAAGGAAAACAGGGAACCCCATGCATTTTCGAAAAGAGGACACCCGTGGGAATCCGCAGAGGTGTGATTTGCGCCCATCGCCCCAGATTTTTTTACCCAGACAGCCCTGCAAAGTCGGAAATGTGGGGAAAAAAACGCTTTTTCCGCACATTTCGCTCGCCGCACCCATCGAAACACGCCCCCCACAACACATGGCCTACCGTCCCGCGTTCCCACAGGTGTCCCGATAAAAACGGTACCTCACATGTGTGGGTGCACCTACCTGGCCGCCAAGGGGAAAGCCTAAAACACAAGTAACCCCAAGTCTGTTTTCACACCGGAAATGTCACACTCTCACATCATACAGATATGGGCCTCGGGTGTCCAAGCCACCGAGGAAAACAGGGAACCCCATGCATTTTCGAAAAGAGGACACCCGTGGGAATCCGCAGAGGTGTGATTTGCACCCATCGCCCCAGATTTTTTTACCCAGACAGCCCTGCAAAGTCGGAAATGTGGGGAAAAAAACGCTTTTTCCGCATATTTAGCTCGCCGCACCCATCGAAACACGCCCCCCACAACACATGGCCTACTGTCCCGCGTTCCCACAGGTGTCCCGATGAAAACGGTACCCCACATGTGTTGGTGCATCTACCTGGCTGCCAAGGGGAAAGCCTAAAACACAAGTAACCCCAAGTCTGTTTTCACACCGGAAATGTCACACTCTCACATCATACAGATATGGGCCTCGGGTGTCCAAGCCACCGAGGAAAACAGGGAGCCCCATGCATTTTCAAAAAGAGGACACCCGTGGGAATCCGCAGAGGTGTGATTTGCGCCCATCGCCCCAGATTTTTTTACCCAGACAGCCCTGCAAAGTCGGAAATGTGGGGAAAAAAACGCTTTTTCCGCACATTTCGCTCGCCGCACCCATCGAAACACGCCCCCCACAACACATGGCCTACCGTCCCGCGTTCCCACAGGTGTCCCGATAAAAACGGTACCCCACATGTGTGGGTGCACCTACCTGGCCGCGAAGGGGAAAGCCTAAAACACAAGTAACCCCAAGTCTGTTGTCAGAGGGAAATCTCAGACATTCTGCCGACCGGCGCAACTTACAGATATGGGCCTCGGGTGTCCAAGCCACCGAGGAAAACAGGGAACCCCATGCATTTTCGAAAAGAGGACACCCGTGGGAATCCGCAGAGGTGTGATTTGCACCCATCGCCCCAGATTTTTTTACCCAGACAGCCCTGCAAAGTCGGAAATGTGGGGAAAAAAACGCTTTTTCCGCATATTTAGCTCGCCGCACCCATCGAAACACGCCCCCCACAACACATGGCCTACTGTCCCGCGTTTCCACAGGTGTCCCGATGAAAACGGTACCCCACATGTGTGGGTGCACCTACCTGGCCGCCAAGGGGAAAGCCTAAAACACAAGTAACCCCAAGTCTGTTTTCACACCGGAAATGTCACACTCTCACGTCATACAGATATGGGCCTCGGGTGTCCAAGCCACCAAGGAAAACAGGGAACCCCATGCATTTTCGAAAAGAGGACAACAGTGGGAATCCGCAGAGTTGTGATTTGCACCCATCGCCCCAGATTTTTTTACCCAGACAGCCCTGCAAATTCGGAAATGTGTGGAAAAAAACGCTTTTTCCGCACATTTCGCACGCCGCACCCATCGAAACACGCCCCCCAAAACACATGGCCTACCGTCCCGCGTTCCCACAGGTGTCCCGATGAAAACGGTACCTCACATGTGTGGGTGCACCTACCTGGCCGCCAAGGGGAAAGCCTAAAACACAAGTAACCCCAAGTCTGTTGTCAGAGGGAAATCTCAGACATTCTGCCGACCGGCGCAACTTACAGATATGGGCCTCGGGTGTCCAAGCCACCGAGGAAAACAGGGAACCCCATGCATTTTCGAAAAGAGGACACCCGTGGGAATCCGCAGAGGTGTGATTTGCGCCCATCGCCCCTGATTTTTTTACCCAGACAGCCCTGCAAAGTCGGAAATGTGGGGAAAAAAACGCTTTTTCCGCACATTTCGCTCGCCGCACCCACCGAAACACGCCCCCCACAACACATGGCCTACCGTCCCGCGTTTCCACAGGTGTCCCGATGAAAACGGTACCTCACATGTGTGGGTGCACCTACCTGGCCGCCAAGGGAAAAGCCTAAAACACAAGTAACCCCAAGTCTGTTTTCACACCGGAAATGTCACACTCTCACATCATACAGATATGGGCCTCGGGTGTCCAAGCCACCGAGGAAAACAGGGAACCCCATGCATTTTCGAAAAGAGGACACCCGTGGGAATCCGCAGAGGTGTGATTTGTGCCCATCGCCCCAGATTGTTTTACCCAGACAGCCCTGCAAAGTCGGAAATGTGGGGAAAAAAACGTTTTTTCCGCACATTTCGCTCGCCGCACCCATCGAAACACGCCCCCCACAACACATGGTCTACTGTCCCGCGTTCCCACAGGTGTCCCGATAAAAACGGTACCCCACATGTGTGGGTGCAACTACCTGGCCGCCAAGGGGAAAGCCTAAAACACAAGTAACCCCAAGTCTGTTGTCAGAGGGAAATCTCAGACATTCTGCCGACCGGCACAACTTACAGATATGGGCCTCGGGTGTCCAAGCCACCAAGGAAAACAGGGAACCCCATGCATTTTCGAAAAGAGGACACCCGTGGGAATCCGCAGAGGTGTGATTTGCGCCCATCGCCCCAGATTTTTTTACCCAGACAGCCCTGCAAAGTCGGAAATGTGGGGAAAAAAACGCTTTTTCCGCACATTTCGCTCGCCGCACCCATCGAAACACGCCCCCCACAACACATGGCCTACCGTCCCGCGTTCCCACAGGTGTCCCGATAAAAACGGTACCTCACATGTGTGGGTGCACCTACCTGGCCGCCAAGGGGAAAGCCTAAAACACAAGTAACCCCAAGTCTGTTTTCACACCGGAAATGTCACACTCTCACATCATACAGATATGGGCCTCGGGTGTCCAAGCCACCGAGGAAAACAGGGAACCCCATGCATTTTCGAAAAGAGGACACCCGTGGGAATCCGCAGAGGTGTGATTTGCACCCATCGCCCCAGATTTTTTTACCCAGACAGCCCTGCAAAGTCGGAAATGTGGGGAAAAAAACGCTTTTTCCGCATATTTAGCTCGCCGCACCCATCGAAACACGCCCCCCACAACACATGGCCTACTGTCCCGCGTTCCCACAGGTGTCCCGATGAAAACGGTACCCCACATGTGTGGGTGCATCTACCTGGCTGCCAAGGGGAAAGCCTAAAACACAAGTAACCCCAAGTCTGTTTTCACACCGGAAATGTCACACTCTCACATCATACAGATATGGGCCTCGGGTGTCCAAGCCACCGAGGAAAACAGGGAGCCCCATGCATTTTCAAAAAGAGGACACCCGTGGGAATCCGCAGAGGTGTGATTTGCGCCCATCGCCCCAGATTTTTTTACCCAGACAGCCCTGCAAAGTCGGAAATGTGGGGAAAAAAACGTTTTTCCGCACATTTCGCTCGCCGCACCCATCGAAACACGCCCCCCACAACACATGGTCTACTGTCCCGCGTTCCCACAGGTGTCCCGATAAAAACGGTACCCCACATGTGTGGGTGCAACTACCTGGCCGCCAAGGGGAAAGCCTAAAACACAAGTAACCCCAAGTCTGTTGTCAGAGGGAAATCTCAGACATTCTGCCGACCGGCACAACTTACAGATATGGGCCTCGGGTGTCCAAGCCACCAAGGAAAACAGGGAACCCCATGCATTTTCGAAAAGAGGACACCCGTGGGAATCCGCAGAGGTGTGATTTGCGCCCATCGCCCCAGATTTTTTTACCCAGACAGCCCTGCAAAGTCGGAAATGTGGGGAAAAAAACGCTTTTTCCGCACATTTCGCTCGCCGCACCCATCGAAACACGCCCCCCACAACACATGGCCTACCGTCCCGCGTTCCCACAGGTGTCCCGATAAAAACGGTACCTCACATGTGTGGGTGCACCTACCTGGCCGCCAAGGGGAAAGCCTAAAACACAAGTAACCCCAAGTCTGTTTTCACACCGGAAATGTCACACTCTCACATCATACAGATATGGGCCTCGGGTGTCCAAGCCACCGAGGAAAACAGGGAACCCCATGCATTTTCGAAAAGAGGACACCCGTGGGAATCCGCAGAGGTGTGATTTGCACCCATCGCCCCAGATTTTTTTACCCAGACAGCCCTGCAAAGTCGGAAATGTGGGGAAAAAAACGCTTTTTCCGCATATTTAGCTCGCCGCACCCATCGAAACACGCCCCCCACAACACATGGCCTACTGTCCCGCGTTCCCACAGGTGTCCCGATGAAAACGGTACCCCACATGTGTTGGTGCATCTACCTGGCTGCCAAGGGGAAAGCCTAAAACACAAGTAACCCCAAGTCTGTTTTCACACCGGAAATGTCACACTCTCACATCATACAGATATGGGCCTCGGGTGTCCAAGCCACCGAGGAAAACAGGGAGCCCCATGCATTTTCAAAAAGAGGACACCCGTGGGAATCCGCAGAGGTGTGATTTGCGCCCATCGCCCCAGATTTTTTTACCCAGACAGCCCTGCAAAGTCGGAAATGTGGGGAAAAAAACGCTTTTTCCGCACATTTCGCTCGCCGCACCCATCGAAACACGCCCCCCACAACACATGGCCTACCGTCCCGCGTTCCCACAGGTGTCCCGATAAAAACGGTACCCCACATGTGTGGGTGCACCTACCTGGCCGCGAAGGGGAAAGCCTAAAACACAAGTAACCCCAAGTCTGTTGTCAGAGGGAAATCTCAGACATTCTGCCGACCGGCGCAACTTACAGATATGGGCCTCGGGTGTCCAAGCCACCGAGGAAAACAGGGAACCCCATGCATTTTCGAAAAGAGGACACCCGTGGGAATCCGCAGAGGTGTGATTTGCACCCATCGCCCCAGATTTTTTTACCCAGACAGCCCTGCAAAGTCGGAAATGTGGGGAAAAAAACGCTTTTTCCGCATATTTAGCTCGCCGCACCCATCGAAACACGCCCCCCACAACACATGGCCTACTGTCCCGCGTTTCCACAGGTGTCCCGATGAAAACGGTACCCCACATGTGTGGGTGCATCTACCTGGCCGCCAAGGGGAAAGCCTAAAACACAAGTAACCCCAAGTCTGTTTTCACACCGGAAATGTCACACTCTCACATCATACAGATATGGGCCTCGGGTGTCCAAGCCACCGAGGAAAACAGGGAGCCCCATGCATTTTCAAAAAGAGGACACCCGTGGGAATCCGCAGAGGTGTGATTTGCGCCCATCGCCCCAGATTTTTTTACCCAGACAGCCCTGCAAAGTCGGAAATGTGGGGAAAAAAACGCTTTTTCCGCACATTTCGCTCGCCGCACCCATCGAAACACGCCCCCCACAACACATGGCCTACCGTCCCGCGTTCCCACAGGTGTCCCGATAAAAACGGTACCCCACATGTGTGGGTGCACCTACCTGGCCGCGAAGGGGAAAGCCTAAAACACAAGTAACCCCAAGTCTGTTGTCAGAGGGAAATCTCAGACATTCTGCCGACCGGCGCAACTTACAGATATGGGCCTCGGGTGTCCAAGCCACCGAGGAAAACAGGGAACCCCATGCATTTTCGAAAAGAGGACACCCGTGGGAATCCGCAGAGGTGTGATTTGCACCCATCGCCCCAGATTTTTTTACCCAGACAGCCCTGCAAAGTCGGAAATGTGGGGGAAAAAACGCTTTTTCCGCACATTTCGCTCGCCGCACCCATCGAAACACGCCCCCCAAAACACATGGCCTACTGATAGATGGGGCAGTAGGGTTTGGGCACCCTGGGGGCAGATAGCCACACTAATATGGCCATCTGCACCAAGCCAAGTTGGGTAAACAAAAAACAAAATGCAAATTCACAGGCTGCTTTTTAGGAGGGGCTGAGGGCCCCCCTAAATTGGCAGCGCCTGATGTACCGCAACGGGGGGTGGCCCTCAACGGTGGCTGCAAGGATCAAGTTCAAGACCCTCTGCATCATCCACAAGGTTTTGTGGGGCCGGAACTGCTCCACATCCAACTCTCTCGTCCAAAACACCTTCCTTCTCGAGCCCTTCCCTCAGCCACCTGAAACTCTGTGGGTCAGACGCTTCTCCTGGCAGAGAGTGGGGGGTAGATCTCTCTCCTCTGTAGGTGCCTCCTTCTAGAATGGCCTTCCTGCCCCTTTAAAACTTGAGCCGGACTACCTGATGTTCTGGAAGCAGCTCAAGTCCTTCCTTCTTGTCTCTGCTTTCTCTTTCTCTCCCCTGCTGACCTACCTGTCTGCTGCACTGATTGGTTGCCTGGCTACCCTCAAAGTCTCCCTGGTTATCAGTCTCCTCCATGACCAGTCGCCCCTGTACTGCCCCCAGGCCTACCATGCACTTAGGGCCTGTAACTGTAACCCTACATGCCCCAGCCTCCCTGAACTTACTCAGAGCCGTGCTGCCCTGGCTGCACGTACTCAGAGCAATGCTGCCCTGATTGCACTTCCCCATCCATCTCTCTGGCACGTCCCCCTTCTCTCTCCTCCATGCACTTTGCATTATCGCACTTGCACAATCTGAATGACACAAGGCCTAGTAAGATCGTTTGTTTTGTCCCCCCTCTGTCTTCCCTCAACTGTCTTGTCGCGCCTAGAAACACTTGTGTACAGGTGCGTTATAAATGACTCATATCATATCAAGTTTTCTATTTGGCACAACCAAAGAATCGGGAATGATCGGCAATGTTCTCAGTAACATCGAGGAACTCTTCGTGACATGGGCCTGCGCTGACCGGACTGAAATGAAATCAATATGAGAACGTATATTGTGAACTGCGGAATAAAGAGAACTCTCTCCAGGTGTATTGTCCTCCATAGATCCAGCAATCCCTGATCCTCCATCCCACGTAGAATCTTTTTAGCAGCCAAGGATAGTGGCCTTGAGCAAGCTGTGGATCTATCAAACCTTACATGCAAAATAGTGTTACAATCACCTGCCACTATTAGCTGCCTATGAGACTACGCCAAAAACTTGGCCCAAAGGGATTGGTAAAATTCTGGATCATCCACATTCAGTCCATATACATGAACAAATGTGACCAAGTTACGGCCATCAACTCTGACACTATGGCATAGCAACCCTCCATGCCACATTCATGATGCAGCAGACAGAAGCCCAATTACCTATGAATTCGGATCAAAACACCCCAGGAATAGGATGAAAAGGACGTATAATACATCGCCCCCCCCCCCATGATGTAGCAAGAACCTAATTCATTCTACCCATCAGCTGTGTCTCCTGGAGGAAGGGAATCTTAGCTCCATGCCACTCACAAAGCGCTAGAACCCTACACATCGTAGCGTGGTTATTCAAACCTCAGACATTTCAACTGAGGAGAGTACATGATTCCGTTCTAGGTCAAATTACCTTTTTATTTTTACTGACTTGAAAAAACATTGATTTAGAAAGACCGCTCTGTGACCGCACAGAGTGGTCTTTCTAAATCGAACTGTCACACCCCTGCTGCACATGACGGCGCGCAGGGGCTGACAGGCTCACCAGGACCCAGAAGCAGAGTATGAGGAGAACAGGTAAGTGTGTTGGTGTGTTGTCTGTGTCTGTGTTTTATTTGGTTTGGGGGAGTCTTGGGTAGGGAGGAAGGGGGCGGGGGCTGAAGGACGGGGCTTTAGGGTACAAAAGCCCCAATTTCATGGTAATCCTGTGGGGGAGGGTTGGGGCGGGGTGAGCAAAGGGGGGCTCGACAGGTAAAACCCCACAAATTAAAAAATAAAACACAGGCATGTCATTTTCCTGTTTTCCGAGGGCTGCACAAAATCGACTGAAGAAAATCTGTCATTTTTATCTGCAACCTTCAGAAAGCGGGAAAATGGCATAGAACCCATAATTCGGGTGAACAGTTTTCACGCACCATTGTCACGTTCTATACATCCCAAATCAGAATACAACTCTGAATGACAATAAGGACTACTCTGCTGCAAGCATCCCAGTGAAGTGAGAGCCATTTTAACAGTAAACTCCCAGTACTCCGTCCCCCTCACACCCACTCCCCCACCGCCCACCCAACCTGGCAGTGAAAACCCAATCATCCCAACAATAACTAACCCAAAACAATGAAAGCGGGTAACAACCCAGAAATGCCAAGTGCACTGCCCCACCACCCATGCAACCAGGAGTGGGGGGTGCACCCGGACCTTATACATTACCAAGACCAAAATGGAGCAATTCATTACATACTTGAACGCAACAAAACTTTAACCCTGAGAGCATACATACTGTGGAGACTCAAATCATACCTGTGAAGCAAAGGCTAAAAATCACAAATGAAATTCAGTACTTGACAGTTAAAGAGCAGCTGAGGGCTCCAGCCTGAAAGAACCAAAAGGCTTAAAGCACCCATACTCAAAGTCACAAATCCAGCGTCATCGCTTGGGCAAGGTTTCAAGAAATGCATTCACCGCTGCCGGGTCCATAAAGAAGTGGGTTTTGTCATCATGCATCACTCTTAGCCTGGACGGATATAACATTGCATATTGAAGACCTCTGTCCCGAAGTTGGCGTTTCGCAGCTGCAAATGATATTCAGGCTTTCTGTACTGTGGGGGTACAATCTGAATAGAAGGAGACACTGATATTGCAAACCCCCAGTTCACGGACCTTGCAAAGTATAATGTTTCTATCCTGATAGTTCAGGAGACGAGCAATCACTGGGTGTGGTCTCTGGGCAGCTTTAGGAGCTACTGGAGACACCCAGTGTGCTCGCTCAATCAAACACTGTGGGGAAAGTGGTTGATCCACCAACACTTCTTTAATGAAGCGTTCCATGAACACCTCCATGTTCCCCTGTGAGAACGACTCTGGAATCCCAACAAGCCAAACGTTATTACGGTGGGACCTCGCTTCCAGGTCTTCATCTACACAGTCTTCACCTCTTGTTGTAGAGTGCACAGGGGCCGACCTGCCACCTCTGAAAAGTCCTCCAATGCCCCAATACGCTGCTCTGCCTCAGAGATCCTACCGCTCTCCTTTTTGATCCGGTGTTGCATACAATCCATATTAAACACAGGTTGTCTAATTTGTTATTTACAGAATCAAACCCAGCCTTCATCTGGGATAGAATAGTGTCCATGGCCGTGCTCTGATTGTGGGACCTGCCTCCCTCCTCATTGACGACCAGGCCACCCTCTGCCACCATACCGCCTTCACCACCACTATTAGTGCCTCTTGTGAGAAGGAGAGCTTTGCCTGTTTTTTATTTCCTTTCACCATCCAACCAGTCAGTCGGGGGATGCTCTTCAGGTTAACAATCATCATTTCTCTGTGGGG
The DNA here is from genome assembly GCF_040938575.1 of Ambystoma mexicanum. Taxonomy (NCBI): domain Eukaryota; kingdom Metazoa; phylum Chordata; class Amphibia; order Caudata; family Ambystomatidae; genus Ambystoma; species Ambystoma mexicanum. The sequence continues at coordinate 1,384,603,656 of NC_090933.1, forward strand.
GTGGGTGATGAACACATTTCAGAGTCCAGTCTGTGGCACCCCTGCTAATCCACTATCCACTGGCAAAGGTGAGAGGAGGAGCTGTCAGAATCCCCTTTATTGGCTGCTCCACGCAAGGGTCCACCTCACTCCACCATGTTCCCCCGCTTATCCAGTGGCGTAACACAACTCGGCAAACAAATCACGGGTCGCGCCACACTCTGGGCCGGCTTAGATTGTCATGCTTGCGCAATACGCATGAACGTGCTGCTGAAGGGGTATGCCGCACAATGCACTAGGAGAAAGATATAAATATGTGTTTTAATGCAATATACAGCACACTTTCTGAGATAAATTGGCTATAAAGCCAGAGTGTTTGCAATTGTTTTGGAGGGTAACACAATCCAATACATGCAAGTCACCAACAGTGCACAGGAACATTAATGCTTTGCTATTAAAAATGCCATGCCACAATGAAAACATGTCCAACTGGCTGCACAATGTAGACCAGTGTAAACACGTAATAACATTACAGTAAAGCATGCCAGGCCACATTTAGACATACCTAGACTGGTTGCACCAAAATGCCAGTCGAAGCAATAACACTCATCAAGAAGAGAGCACACATTAAAGCGTGTGTCTCCGCGGCCTCTAACAACACGGCCAAACTCTTTAAAATCTGCAAGGAACTGGTCAATCCTGTCGTGGTCTATACCTCTCCTGTTCCCTCTCAGGCCCTCTGTACAGCTCTGGCCTCTCACTTCTCTGCTAAATCTCAGGACATTCTGTCCTCTATCTCCTCTTCCTCTCTCAGCCCCCTTTGGCCATCTCTACCTCAACTCCTCCTTTTTCCTCTTTCTCTCTGACAACAGCTGACGAGGTTTCTAGACAATCCGATCTATGAAAGTGTCGTCCAAACAGGTGCTCCGCTGCTCCTCCAGAACCATCAAAGACCATATTGAAACCCTCGCTCCAGCCTTGGCCGATTTCTGTAATCACTCTTTCGCCACTGCAACGTTCCCCTCTCTCTTTAAGCACTCCCTTGTGCACCCACTCCTCAAGAAGCCGTCTGCTGATCCTACCTGCCCAGCAAACTATTGCTCAATCTCCATCACCCCTTTCCTGTGCAAACTCTTGGAAAAGCTTGCCATCTCCCAGCTTACTCTCCACACTGAATCTGTTGGTTGTCTCCACGACCATCTGTCTGGCTTCAGATCTGCCAGAGGCATGGAAATTGCTCTCCTTAACACCCGTGAAGATCTGCTCTCTAACCTTGATTCCAGCATTCCTTCTGTTCTCACCCTTCATCTTTCCTCTGCTTTCGACAGGGCCAACGTCGCCATTCTGATCAATTGACTCTGTGAGAACCTGGGCATCACGGATCAGACCCTAGAGTGACTGACCTCCTTCCACTTGGACCGCCCCTCCACTCCCAGGTCCATCTTGGTCCCATTCTCTCCACCACATCTCTCTACCTGTGGCTTTCCCCTGGGCTCTATCCTCTCACCTTGGTTTTTAAACCTCTACTTGGCCATTTTGGCCTCCCTGATCTCTACCTTCTCCTCTGACTTTCAGTGTTATGCGGATGACTCGGTTTTCCTTCAGGCTCCTCTCAGCCTCCTCTGCACTCTTGCTCATTCCTGACTGTCTATCCACGATTCAGGATTGGTGCGCCTCCAACAATCTCTGCCTTAATGCCAGTAAGACGGAGAGCCTTCTCATTGGGACCCTTGCCTCTGCATTTCCTCTCTCACTATAGCCGACTGCCTTGGGCCCTCTTCCTTTGCCTTCCTGCGAGGCAAAAAACCTGGGTGTCATCTTCAACGCCATACTCATTCTCTCCTCACATCTCAGACATCGTCAAGAAGTCCCACTACCAGCTGCTCCTCCTCAAAGGGAGTCTTCCCTTTCTCACTTTCCACCAGATGCTCACTGTCTCCAGAGCCCTGGTTCTCTCTAGACTGGACTACTGCAACAGCCACTTTCTCAATCTGCCTTCCTCTAGTCTCTGTCATCTGCAACTAATCCAGAACAGGACTGCAAGACTTACCCTTGGCCTCAAGCCCTGGGATCATATTTCTCCAGCCCTGAAATCTCTCCACTGGCTCCCGGTGGCTGCAAGGATAAATTTCAAGAACCTTTACATTGTCCACAAGGCTTTCTGGGGCTGGGGCCCACACTAAATCCAATGCTCTCTTCCAAAATACCTTCTTCTCTAGCCCTTCACTCAGCTACCTCCAACTCTCTATGGCTTAGACGTTTCTCCAGGCAGAGAGTGGGGGTAGACCTCTCTCCTCTGCTGGTGCCTCCCTCTGGAATGGGCTCCCTGCCCCTCTCAAACTTGATCCGGACAACCTGAAGTTTCAGAAGCAGCTCAAAACATTCCTCTTCTCCGCTGCTTACTCTCTCTCTCCCTCCCCTGCTGACCTACCTGTCTGCTTTACCGACTGGCTGCTTGGCTACCCTCAGAGTCTCTCTGAGTCCAGGCTCTTTCTTGATTGGTCACCCTTCCACTGCCTCCGGGCTTACCATGCACTTAGGGGCTGTAACTGTAACCCTGCAGTCCCTTGTTCTCCTTGCACAACCAATAGCCGCTCTGCCCTGGCTGCACTTACTCAGAGCATTGCTGCCCTGTTTTCCCCTCCCCTCTCACTTGCACCTCCCCCCCTATCCCCTTGCACTTCTCGCTTTTGCAATGACACAAGGCCTAGTGAGATTGTTTGTCTTATCCTCCCTCTGTCTTCCCTCCCTTGTGTACACTTGTTTACAGGCGCCTTATAAATGACTTGTATCATATCATATCATTTTATCACAGATGACCAGAAATATATACAATGCCGCAGTAAGAAATGGCTAGACTGGCAGCACCCAAATGCCAATCTAGCCAGGTAATTAAAGTTAGGAATGGGGACACGGAAGCACCTGCACCGTTATTAACGGTGCTGTTGCTTCCGTGACGGGTCTGCCCACCGTGGCTGCTGTGCCTGGCAGGTTCAGACGTGTCAGGCACGGCAGCCCCAGCAGTCAGACCTGCAATATGCCGGTCTGGAAACAACAGTGCCTGTAAGCTTACCAGCACTGTTGTTTCCGGACCGGCATGGTCAGAATGAGCCCCATTGTTTCTTTTCTAAGTCACTATAACTTCATTAAGAAATTATTTCAGTTAAGGACCCAACCATAACCAAATTAATTTCTTTATGAAGGCTGAGTGACTTCAAAAACAAACTATTTCTTTTTGAAGTCATAGGGCTCCCCCCACCCCATGACGGAGGCCTCCAGCCTAGGGTCTTCCATGTCATGGGGTAGGGGGGCTCTCGGACTTCAAAAAGAAAGTTTCTTTTTGTAATCACTTTGCCTTCATAAAGAAATTATTTCTGTTACAGAAATGTTCTTTATGAATGCAGAGTGAATTTCAAAAGAAACGTATTTTTTTTTTTTTTTTTTTTTTTAGTGGGGCCCCCTCACAGGACATGTGCTGGTGGGGCCCCCCGCCCCGCAGGGGCTGCGGGGGACCCTGTTACGCCAGTGTGCTTATCCGTTCGCCTTTTGTAAGGTTACCAATGAATATGCAAGTAGCAGCTTTCACCTCTTTTGCCCCTAGTACTCACCAGTACTGAGCAGGTAGAAAAGTTACAAGCTAAGACAGCCTTACTCCATTCCAGAAATCTAAAAATAACACTTTGCACATGCGCTAAAGCAGAATCTACAGAGCTACAATTAGATAATGCCAGAGCACACAGAGCGCTGACACCCATGTAGGAGTTTTGTTCCAGCATACAATAGATAAAAGGGACTCATTACACTGGTAAAGGGATAGCTTTTAAATGCATGCAGGGATAGTGGCAGAATACACCAACAGGGAAATCAACATATGGCCGAAAATTCATCAAAACCCAGTGCAGTCAAAATGTGTCCGCATGAAAAATAAATGTAACAGTCATTGCCATCTTTTAAACATTGCAAATGAAAAGCAAAACAGGCTTTACAAATCTAGCTAGGCCTCAACTGGGCCATGGTACAATCACTCTCAGCAGCCGGGAAGAGCTGCTCAGTGCTCATCACACTGAATGTGAATGCCAGGTAGAAGGGGAGCCTTGGAGATAACCACAGTTGAACACAGGGAAGTTAGTCGCAGGCTGGTAAAGTGGTCAACAATTACATTTAATTAGCTTCAGTGCACGGCAGACAGCCTTTGATGTCCAGGTGCACACACCAGCAAGCAAGATAAAAATCCTGCCGACACAATGATAAATGTTTCAAGGAATTATCTGGACGAGAGGCATGTTCAGCAGTAGTTAAAATGCAAATAAAATCTAGGTATTCTAAGCTGAAACATGGTTGAGGAGCACGTGAGTCAGCAGGCAATTAGTCGAAGTGTCAACTCTAAGATAACGCACGTGCCGTACTAGACAGAGGGAGAGGTTGACTCACAGAGAATATCCTTGGACTTTTCATAGACCTGGCTTGAATAATTAAGAGCTGTTCTTTAAATCGCAATTATAGAAGTACACAGATCTCTCTATCCTCAATATAGAAACTCCATATATCCTCACACCTGGTCAGTACAAGGTTAAGAACATCCTATGCCAGCCAATGAGAGCCATTCTTACTCCTGTCTAATGCCAACCAATCAAATGTTAAAGTGATGTAAGTGTACGTGTTATCTAAAAGTGGGTTGGCCAGTAGATAGGCACCCTCCAATCCTGATTGTTACATCAATGGAAAGTGAATGTACATTAGGGGAGCAAGTCAAATGATCACATTTTTTTTTAGTTATATATATTTTTTTAGGTTTTCGTTTAGGGAAAAAAAGTGGTTTTTAGCAAAAAAAAGGCGGTTGGGGGGAAACCCCCCCATAAAAAAAAAAGAGAAAACAAAAAAAAACAAAATTTGATCATTTGACCTGTCGACCTTTTGGTGTCGACCATTTGACCTGTCGACCCTTTAGATTCGACCATTTGACCTACAACCGCAATGAACACTGGAAGAAACCCGAGTGAGGGCATGCCTGTGGATCTCGTGTTCCCCCAGATTGTTGTGTATTCTAAATAAAGAGCTGGGATTATCTAGCACTTTTTATGACATTTACCTGGTAGTGGGCTGAGTTACCTTTGGGCCCCAGATTGGACTCTCACTGGTCAGGTCAGCACCCTCATACTTCCAAGCCAGCAGATTGTGCCAGGCCCACAGGCTGCATTGGGGGGCATCAGCTACAAGGCCTCACAATGGGGGCTTCGCCACGTCCTCGCAGCTACCTCTCCAGCCCTCCATCCTGATTATATTATGACCAAGGGGGTATATGGTTAGCTACCCCATCGCCAGTGGCCTAAGCATCAAGACTCTTCATCTTTACATACTTTCTCAGGGGCTCCATACTTCACAATGTCAAAATGGCAACTACCCCTCTTAAAACATCTAGTCTAGGCCCCAGGATTTCTTAACTGTGTGGTAGTCAGTGTCTGCCTCCTCTTGCCACCTCAGTACTTATAGTATGCAGGATTCAAGTACCTTCTGGGACCGTAGGCCCGCCATGAGATCCCAGTCATCTGCTCCCAGCTGGAGCTCAAATATCGCTGGGGGCTCCCTCCCCCAAAGGCACAGCCAGTCGGTCGTCCCAGCCTGCACACACACCAGACAGCCCAGGGATAGCGCACTGGCAACTGCCGTAATCCATGCCAAGTGTGGTATCCTGGTATGATTGTAGCTAGTGCTTGTGTATGCAGGGGCCTCATAGAATGGAGAGGTGGAGCTTGGAGTGTGGGAGGCTTGGGGATTCCATAGAGTGTCGGTTGGGACTTGGAGATAGACTGGGAACCAGGGCAGAGGCTTGTGACTTACTCTCCTACCTTTCATTGACTATAACTATGTAACTAAGAAGAATAAAGCCTGTTCCTTTTACAGTTACCTGAGTCAGCCTGGTTCCTGCTCCATGTCATCCCTGGCTCAGATACATCATTTGGCGACGAGGATTAAGAACCTGGAGTAAGGTATGGAGAGCGCAGGAGAACTGAGGTGCATGGAGCCTGACGCTGTGTACCTGTAATGGACCCCTGCCATGGTGAGCCGAGATTGGAGGCTGGAGTAACCCTGGAGATGGCATTGGCAGAGGCATCAGGCATCAGGCAATGGTAGCAGACTACAGCCCATCCAAGCCAGACCGGAGCGTGAGGATGGGAGCTGAAGTGACATTAAGTGATTGGCAAAAGAAGACTTGCCAGTTGTGTGCTGCCTGAATTGGGGGGCAGCCCATTTATAGGCACTGCAGCCATGCTGAGAGTAAAGCGGCGCCTGCTTCGTGAAAATAGCATAATGCAGGCGTTTGAAGAGTGCAGCCCTCGTGTTTAAGGTACTGTAGAGCAATGGTTTTGAAAAGCTTTTAGCCCATCCATGGGGCAGGAGGAGCATCGGGCCCTAGTGGAAGTTGGGAGCTGTTTGGCAGAAGTTGTCACCCGTGGGCATGCAGGCGTGGCCATGATGAGCCCAGCACCGATGCGCTCATGTGTTGAAGGCAGTCCAGAGAAAGGAGTGTTACCTCAAGGTAAAAAAAAAAAGGAAAAGAAACTGGAATTGGGACATTTGGCAGGGTGCCAGGGGGCCGTGGGTGGCGCGCGCCCATGCACGCCCCCCTACATTCCAGCCTGTTAGGGAGAATTCTCTGTTTAGGCTGAATTTCCTAACCTAGTGAGTCCCCCAGCAGCTTTGCTGGATTTTTGGGGTTTATTTTTTTCTCCTGCCAAGAGTGAGACTCTTTTACCCTCACTCTTGGACATGATTTGAGTGTGTTTCTTTGGATCTAGAAGTGTTTAATGGGCTATGGGGTCTTTTACTCCATAGGGTTTCATGTGTTTTTGTGATATGTGTTACACAGCACCCTCAGTGCAGTAACACAGGGGTGTCATAGTGACCCCCCAGTATAGACTCCATACCCTGGGACTGACTACTGTCTCCCAGGGCATGTAAAGTCACCATTGACTTTACTAGTCTTAAATTCTGAGCAGAACCAGTACCAACCATCAGATTGTGGACGTACTGGCTGGGGCAATTCGATTGCCCCAGGGTCTGTTAGTCGAGGGGGCACGTCTCCGTCCCCCCTGATCGAGTTTTGGCTGGTGGCAGTGGATACTACTTTTTATATTCAACCGTGAATATTTTCCTATGGGATTTCCCATTGTTTTAGGCTACTATCTTTATTTAATTATTTACGGTAGCCTCGAACATACCACCGGTTTATTTAATTAATATTAATTCTCTGGTTGGTATTTTTTGCCAAAAATTGATTCTAAAATGGCGTTTGTGTTCTCTTCTGTGACTCCAACCCAAGTCGAGCCCTTTGTTCCACTTTTTGGCGGGCTTCTCCACAGAAGCCCTCCAAAGTGGTGCCACTATGTCTGGGGTACTTAGGAGGGGTGGAGGGGAATTTAGGCACCCTGGACTGAGTTGCCTAGGCAACTCAAGTCGCACTCCGTCCTGATTGGCCCAAGTGGTGAGCCGGCCGGCTCACCACTTAGCATGTTTGAGTGACAGCTAGGCTCAGTGAATGGGGGTTTGCTGCATAAAAGCAGGGCTTTGGGGACTGGAACTTCAGAAGTCGCCACAGGACCTACGAATCCGACAAGGGAGAAGCTGAGCCGACCTTCCACGACACCACTACCGGTGGAGCCCTGCTGGACCGTCTCACCACTTTTTCCCAACGACAGAGGAGATCTCCCGCCGGAGAGTCTTCTTTCTTTAACTGGTGGGGATAACCAGTTTCACCGTCTTTTCGCTTTCCCGACGTATCTCGTGGCTGCCTTGCCCGTGCCAAGCACCCCGGCAACCGGGATACCACGTTTTACCACGACCGCGAGACAAAGGTACCACCTTTAACCGGAAAACTCCGCGGCTGGTTTCTGCCCTGGTAGTGCAACGACCTTCATCTTTCCTCCAAGTCGAGATCTTCTCTTCCCCTGGACGACGACGCAACTTGCACCCACTACCAGGAACAACTGCCACCGTTGGAGGATCCTTCCCACTTAGGGTACCGTGTCCCGCCTGGCTTCCCTTGCTACTGACTGTACCGGGTAGATTTAGCCCCCGGCTTTCAAACCTGGGTTAGCTTGGGACACCTTGGCTAAACTTTTCTAAGCCTCTCTAAACGCTTTTCTGAACCCTCTGCAAGACTTTCTAAGCCTAGTGTAACTGTGTGATCTTGGGCGCATTTGTGCTCTGCTCTCTCTAAGAGTGGGCCCAGCCTTTGGACTTTGGCTCACCAGTGACTTTTTGCTCTCTGCCTTGCTAATAGTGTTCCCGAATCGTAGAGTGGTGCAATCCTGCATATTCTGTCTTTTTCCCTCCCTTTTTCACAACCTTAGTATAGTGCAATCTAGTTAAGCGCTCACCTCTGTATGAACATAAGTGGTGTCTTACTGTGATTTTCCAATAAGGGAAAAAGGGGTGTATATATCATAATAGTAACTGTGTTTAGAATATTTTACAATAAGAGTGCTGGAGTGTTTCAACTGTGTGTTTATAAATAAATAATTATATACTTTGATACCAAAGCTCTGGTCAGTGTTTGCTTGTATTATTGTATCTGAGTACCTATTGAGTATACTTTGCATACTGTTCTTCTTGAGGGAAGTCTGACTGCTCAGCCACAGCTACTAGGTAAATCTGGGTGGTACAGACTGATACCAAGTGGGTTTACTGCCAACACCTGTAGTCTTAAATCTTTTGCAGTGGTCCCTAAGGGAACTGCACAGGTTTCTGCCTAACACTGGTGTACAACGGTGGGATTTGTATTGAGTATACACTTTAGAGTGCTTGAGGATACCTTAGTACAACTAACCACAAAGCTTAGCACCGAAAAAGTAATCTTTCTAACATGTCAACTATGGAAACTTATAGTCAAGAGTCCCTTGCTACAAAAACTGCTGATTGTTTAAGAGTTCTCTGTAAGCATCAAGGTCTCCTAACTAAAGGCAAGAAAATGGAGCTGATAGAAAGACTGTTAGCAAACCAAAGTCTGGATGATGGGTCTGAGGAACCTACCATGCCAGAAAATGTAGATAACAGTATAGAAATTGATATTGATCAAAATGTTGATAATCTTGAGGAAGAGTCAGAAGAGGAGGGTGAGGCTACTGTGACTGTCCCCCCTAGGCCTCTGTCTGCTCTACCTGCTGTACCTACTGGGCCTTTACCAAGTCCCACACTAAGTCCTCAATATCTCGAATTAGAGAAAATGAAACTTGAACTAGAGTTCAAGAGACTGAATACTCTGGCTGAACAGAGACATCAGGAAATGAATCAAGAACTAAGGCTAAGGGAAATGGAGCTCAAGCATGAGCTAAAAATGAAGAAATTATCTGTCGAAAAAATGCTTCTCTCTCTGGCTCCTCTAGAAGTTCCAGTCCTAAAAGACCCCGGATGCCTAAAGAATTGGTTGCTATGTATGAGCCTAAGTTGGATGTGTTGGATTGGTTGTCTCTGTTTGAATATAATCATGGGCTCCAGAACATCACAGGAAATGACTTACTCACCTGGTTGTTCTCTAGGCTTCCCCCTGTTGCAACTGATGTGGTAATGGAGTTGGGGGAGGAGGATAGGAAAGAGTATGAATGTGTAAAACTAGCTTTGATAGCCAGGTTTGGGAAGACACCTTCCCAGTATCTTAAGAGGTTTAGAACCCTCAAAAAGCATGATGGTACCCCTTGGGCTATCTGGGTGAGTGAAGGGTTGAAAAACTTAGAGGGATGGATTAAGGGTTACAAAGTGAACACTTATGAAGGTATGAAGAATCTTTTTATGTTGGAGTCAATTTATGATGCCTGTTCTCCTGAGCTCAGACAGCACTTAGCTGATTCGAAGGAAATGGATTCCCGGGCACTAGCTAAGGCTGCTGACTTGTGGGTTGCCAACCGGGCTACTCACAAGGATTCTGGGGCAACTCAGAAAAAGGATGAGGGAAAACAGCCTAAAAAAGACTAAAAAGAGAATTCTAATAACTCACATTCCAAAGAGGGCCCCAAACAAAACCAGAAGGGTAAGCCACCAGGAAAACCACAGCAGAATAGTGTGTCTTCTGGTGCCAAACCGGAAGGAGGTCAGAACAAGCCACCATTCCAGAAAGCGTTCGGTAAATGCTTTGTTTGTGGCTCGACTGACCACGTGAAAGGAGATCCCAGATGTAAGGGTAAACCTTCAGGGGTCCAGCTTGTCTCCTTAGCCTTCGCTCCAGAGGAGGAAGTCCAAATGGCAAGTGGAAACTTTCTACTGCTAGCTGACGAACCCATCGGTAACCCAGACAGAATGGCACCACTTTGGAGGGTCTCTGTACAGAGCCCGCCAAAAGTGGAACAAAGGGCTCGACCTTTGGTTTAGGAGTCACAGAGACGAACACAGACGCCATTTTACAAACCGAGTTCTGGCAGAAAATACCATCCGATAAACTTATTTACGATAAGTAGACCGGTGGTACGTTAGAGATTAACGAGGAAATGTATCAATCTCCAACAATGGGACGAATCCCATAGGGTTAGGTTCGGGGTCGAACATAACAAGTAGTTTCCACTGCCACCAGCCAAAACTCGACGAGGGGGGACGGGACAGTGCCCCCTCGAGTAACAGATCCAGGAGTAATCGAATTACCCCTACTAGTACGTCCACAATAAGATGGTTTGTACTAGTTCTGTTAGTAAATTTAGGTCTAGTAAAGCCAATGGTGACTTTACATGCCCGGGGAGACAGTAGTCAGTCCCCGGGTATGGAGTCTATGGTGGAGGTCCGCTAGGACGCCCCAGTGCTACGGCACATAGGGTGCGGTGTAACACACATAGAAAAACATATGAGACCCTATGGAGTAAAAGACCCCATAGCCCATAGAACACATTGACATTCAAAGGAATTACACACATACATGTCCAAGAGTGGGAGAAAAAGAGTCTCACTCTTGGCAGGATGGAAAAAAAAAAACTCCCGAAATCCAGCAAAGCTGCTGGGGGACTCACTAGGTTAGGAAATTCAGCCTAAACAGAGAATTCTCCCTAACAATTGGCAAATAGCCTTGACAGACCATGCCAAGGAGAAAACTGCATTTTCCACCCCAGTTGGCTTGTACCAGTTTAAGGTCATGCCTTTTGGATTAAAAAATGCACCTGCTACATTCCAAAGGATGGTAAACCAAGTTCTGGCTGGGATGGAGGACTTCTGCATGGCATACTTGGATGACATTGCAGTCTTTAGCCATTCCTGGGAAGATCATGTGAACCACCTAGGACATGTTTTGCAGGCTCTTGGATAGGCCAATTTGACTATCAAGGCAAGTAAATGCCAGATAGGTCAAAGTAAGGTGGTCTACCTTGGGCATGAGGTAGGAGGTGAAGAAATAAGGCCTTTGTTCAGCAAGATTGAAGCTGTGCAAAATTGGACAACACCTACTACTCAAACCCAAGTGAGAGCCTTCCTAGGCCTCACTGGGTATTACAGGAATTTCATTGAGAACTATGGGACCATAGCTTCTCCACTGAATGTAATCTCCTCTCCAAAATTCCCTAAAAAGGTCAAATGGAATGAGGAGTGCAATCAGGCCTTTGAAAAACTGAAGAAAGCTCTTTGCCAAGCTCCAGTATTGAGAGCTCCTGACTACCACCAAACTTTCATTGTACAAACTGATGCTTCCAATGTAGGTATAGGTGCAGTTCTAAGCCAACTGGATGAGAAGGGTAGGGAGCACCCCATTTGCTTCATCAGCCGTAAGCTGAAGGATCCTGAGACAAGGTGGGCAACAATAGAAAGAGAATGCTTTGCTATTGTGTGGGCACTGAAGAAGTTTAGGTCATACTTGTATGGTTCTACTTTTGTCATTCAGACTGACCACCAACCCTTGAGATGGTTAATGCAAATGAAGGGAGAAAATCCAAAACTATTGAGATGGTCAATCTGCCTGCAAGGGTTTGATTTCACCATTGAGCACAGGTCAGGGTGTCACCATCAAAATGCTGATGGACTCTCTAGGAAGTATGTCATCGACTAGAGGTATGAGGTTCATCCAGGAGTGGATTAAATCCTCCTGTCCCTTAGTCTGTGGGGGGCAAGTGTTAGGGAGAATTCTCTGTTTAGGCTGAATGTCCTAACCTAGTGAGTCCCCCAGCAGCTTTGCTGGATTTTTGGGGTTTATTTTATTCTCCTGCCAAGAGTGAGACTCTTTTACCCTCACTCTTGGACATGATTTGAGTGTTTTTCTTTGGATCTAGAAGTGTTTAATGGGCTATGGGGTCTTTTACTCCATAGGGTTTCATGTGTTTTTGTGATATGTGTTACACAGCACCCTCAGTGCAGTAACACAGGGGTGTCATAGTGACCCCCCAGTATAGACTCCATACCCTGGGACTGACTACTGTCTCGCAGGCATGTAAAGTCACCATTGACTTTGCTAGTCTTAAATTCTGAGCAGAACCAGTACCAACCATCATATTGTGGACGTACTGGCTGGGGCAATTCGATTGCCTCAGGATCTGTTAGTCGAGGGGGCACGTCTCCGTCCCCCCTGATCGAGTTTTGGCTGGTGGCAGTGGATACTACTTTTTATATTCAACCGCGAATATTTTCCTATGGGATTTCCCATTGTTTTAGGCTACTATCTTTATTTAATTATTTACAGTAGCCTCGAACATACCGCCGGTTTATTTCATAAATATTAATTCTCCGGTTGGTATTTTTTGCCAAAACTTGATTCTAAAATGGCGTTTGTGTTCTCTTCTGTGACTCCAACCCAAGTCGAGCCCTTTGTTCCACTTATTTGCGGGCTTCTCCACAGAAGCAGGATGAAAGGCTGAGTTGACCTTGCTGGGAGTCGCACCAGCAACTTATAGATCACACACACACATTGCAGCAGCCAGTGCTCAACCCACTGAGCTATTTTACCAGCTATACCTATTAGAAAATGAGCCACTCCAGCCTCAATCTAAAAAAAGTATGTGACTGGTTCTGTAAGCCCCCCACTCCTCCCCTGGTTCTTGATAAGGGACATGAAAGGGAGCAAGATAGCAAAAGGTATATGATGTATCTACTGCTTCTCTGCTGTTGTCCCTCTCATTTCCACTTCCTCCATTCCCGTCTTCTGCTTTCCACCTCCACCATTCGGGCTTTCACTTCCTTCACTCCTCACCACACCAACCTAACCCTCTATCTATCCTCCTGCACCGCATTCCGTTTCCTTGCATCCACACACCCCCTATCCCGCTTGCATCTTTCATGGGCCTCCCTGGACAGGTCTGCAGTGTGCCACTGTTTTGATGGGCTTCAGCTGCCTGTGCAGGAGCTTGTTTTCCGATTCAGCACAGACTATACGAACTACCGTTTCCTCAGCTGCCTTGTTTGGGCACATGACCCAAAATGCATGTCTCACCTGGCTGAAGCCCCATGTTCTTTGTGTAAGGCCCTCTGCAGTACAGGTCCCTTGTGTTTGGGCAAAGGTAGAGTGACCACTGGCTCCCCCAATAACAGCCCTGAGCCCAACACCCGATGGCATGATGTGGCTCCCGGCCCCCTGAATCGCCACCTCCCTGGTCCCCATAACCAGGCAGTGGGCCGGGTATGATGTTTAGCACAAAGACCAAAAATAAATAACTGCAACAAGGTCTTTGCCCTGTGCAGTAGCTCTTTTTCTCAGCATCTGCTGCACAAAGCGGGCCTGAGTGGGGAGGCACAGAATGCTTGGTGGCTTTCTCCCAGGTGACCCACTCCCTCTGACCCACCCTGTCCCTGCTCATCCCTCTGGCTGTTCTGAAGCAGCTGAACCCACTGCACCTCTGTGGCACCCGGCACCAGCATCCTCCTGTGGCAGCATTGGGCTCTCTGAGATCCTGTGCTGTGCATGTGTCAGTGGTAGGTATGCACTGAGGTGCTCAGCACCAACACCTGACCAATGCACAACAGTCAGTGGGCCTCATTATACGGATGGCGGTAAGGGTTAACGGTCACCGTTAATGGTACCGGTGGCCGTTAACCCTTACCGCTGTACTACGAGGTCCCTTTGCGGATTGGAGACTTTAACGCCGGCTTTTTGCAGGCGTTAAAATCCAACCCGCAAAGGGACCTTGGAGCTAATTACGGCACCGCAAATTTGCGGTGCCGTAATTAGCGCCTTCCGCATTCCCATAGAGCCCTATGGGGCAGAAATGGGAATGGGGAAGGGCAATGGTAGAAGGGGGATTTACCGCCCCGCCAACCTTGGAATGGGGCGCTAAATCCCTTTCCACCAAGGCGGTGGCAGTATTCTCCGCCTACCGTGTAATGAGGCCCAGTGTATTGGGATAGAGACTGTCAGTGTTTCGATTTTCAAACAATCTACATTCATGTGCATTCTTTAGAAATCCCATAAACACCACAATGTAACTTGTGTTTCTTTTGAGAACAAGTGTTAATCATACGTGCTCTCTGGTCCAATGTAAGCTTCAATGCACCAGGACGCGGAAATTGTGTGGGGGGGGACCCTTTTGCCTCCAAGGTGCCCTTCTTGATCGTGTGCATCATTACACTTGTAAACCCTGAGGCCAATTTAAGTAGCTTTCCCAAGTTTGAGGTTACTGTGCAACTCTCATTGATCGGGGGGATGCTGTAAAATCTTAAATGCATACTTGCCAACATTCTGTGACCAAAAAGTTTCCAAAATAATAATTCCCATAACAATGACATCACAGGAAAATACTAAATATACATTGTTGGCACCATTAAAGCATTCTAAAATACACAACTCATCAAACAGCACAATATGGAAAGATGTTCAAATGTTAAAAATGTATCATTCTGAATGGTAACTTAATACCAAATTCAATTGCCTAACTTCACAGAAGGTAATCACACAGAGCTGGTAGGCAATGTTTGCCACTGCTCTGTAGCAGCAGCCCGGGCAGTACATATGTATTGCAAGTTGAGCACTGAATGACGTGGTGACTGATAAGCCCCTCAGTCTGATAGGCAGATGCTGTGTCATGGTCTTACTCTCTGCCACTTACCTTCTCTGGTGGTTCACCTAAGGGTTGTCCCTGCAAGAGTGCAGGACAGAGTCAAGTAGTTGTCAGGTTTGAGCCCAATCAAAGTAATCACCTACCAGTGCACTGTATAGACACATACTTGCCAACCTACGGATTTAGGTGGTAGGTTACAGCTTTTTAAGCACTCCTACCGCCAACCGATTTCGTTGTTAAATCCTACCACTAATTTGTGGGTCTCTCTGTCTGTCATGTTGCTTTATGGCTCCCCAGGCACTGTTGGGGGGCGGTCCTGAGCCCCCCCTGCGTACCCATAAGCCCCAGCCCCAAAAGGAGACACAGACACAGCCTTTCGGTTCGGGCTTCCCGGTAGCTCTGTCTGCGGCCGGGAACGCCCCTTTATTTATACATTAAGCGGCGGCATGCTACGTCACGCCGCCGCATACGCCCGTCACTGCGGGCAACGCCACACTCCTCCTTTTTCGGGAGGAACCACAAACAGTCCTTTTAATGAACACTATGTTTCACCACACAACTATTCTATAAAAACTCAACTGCACACCCAACGCCCCTTTATTGTCAACCACCCGGATCCCTGCTTCACAATTTACACACTAAGTGTCCAAGAACATACTCGTTGAGGTAAGCAGGTTTCCCTCGCCCAGCCCTCTGGGGGTACCTCCTGCCTACCTCCGGCCCGTGGTGTCCCTCAGCTGCGGCTCTGCGGATTGGGGTGTCCGGGAGCTCGTCCCGGAGGTCACCGTCGCCGGGGTCCTCTGGTGGGTCAGGTTCCGGCGGAGTGTCAGTCCGGGGATCACCCAGTTTCTTGAAAAAGCTCACATTCCGGGTGATGGCAGATCGCCCATCCGAGGCCGTCACCATGGACCCCTTGACAGCCACCACATCCAATGGCTCGGGTTCATAGGGGAGCGAGAGCTTCCCGTGGGGGTGTCGGTTGCGGACCAGAACTTCGTCTCCCGGCTCCAGCCGTTGGGGCCGGAGACCCCGTCGCAGGTTTTCCTAGTCAACCCTTATTCTCCTCTCCGTCGCAACCCGCTGATCGTCAATCACTCCCGGTTCCTTCTCCCCCACCTCAGGGAGCAGACCTCGGGGACATCTTTTGAATAGCGCTTCCCCAGGAGCCACTCCAGTTGAAGCATGCGGGGTGGTTCGATACACCCGCAGGAATTGGTACAGGGCCCATTGGAGGGACTGACCCTGTCCCTGGGCGATCCGGAATGTCTTGTTCAAAGTCCGCATGAGCCTCTCTGCGTCGCCATTGGCTCGGGGCCACAGCGGAGACACCTTCCTGTGCTGCACCCCGCAGCTCTCCATTAGCTCGGAGAACCGCTCACTTTGAAAAGGAGCCCCATTGTCTGAGCACAGGGTGTGGGAAAACCCGTGGGCTGCAAAGATCTTCTCCACCGCCACCACCACATGCTCAAACGCCACAGATTCGACGAACTCAACCTCTGGATATCTCGAGTATTCATCGACAATGGCCAGGAAGTGGGTGCCCACCGACGTCGATCCAAAGTCCGCGTGGACGACCTCCCAGGGCCGGGTACCTCGAGGCATCACTTCTATTTCGGGCTCCCGTTGCAGAGGAGAGGCTGCCTGGCACCACATGCATGCCGCTACAAAGTCATCAACCTTCCTTTCTAGTTCTGGAAACCAGACCTTCAGCCGGAGTCGCGCCTTGGTCTTGGCCGCGCCTTGGTGTCCATGGTGTGCTAGCGTGATTACCTCCCTCACTTTTGACAGGGGTACGACAATCCGGTCACCGCGGAGCAAAAGGCCCGACTCCAAAAACGACAACTCCTCTTTGACCTTCCACAGCTGCTCAAGCGTTGTCTTGGCCTCTGGCGTCCGCCCGGCCACCGCCTCAAGGACGGACTTCGAGGACCCGTGTTGCATCGAGTGCCTTAATACTTGAAAGCACTCGTCCTGGGCTGCCGCGGCCTCCAGCTCCGCCAGCGGCATTGCGTTTGGTGTGGCCGCCTCCACCACCATCTGCACATAGTTGTTGGCCTCCTCCTCACAGGTATCGTGCCCCTCTCCCCCGCGCACCCCCGGGTGGCGGGACAGGTAGTCTGCTGCATTATTGGCCCCAGGCCGATACACCAGGGTGACAGAATATTCAAGGAGGGCGAGCATCCACCTCTCAATCCTTGCTGGCGGCTTTGATGAAGACCCCACCAGAATCGGGAGCAACGGCTTGTGATCGGTAACCACCGTCACCGGACGACCCAGGACATAGAGTTGAAAATGTCTGCAGCCCCACAGCACCTCCAGGGCCTCCCGCTCGATCTGGGAATACCTCTGCTCAGTCTCTGATAGTGCTTTACTGGCATATGCCACTGGTCGAACTCCCCCGTTGCTGTCCACCTGAGTCAGTACGGCCCCCAGGCCAAAAGGACTGGCATCAACAACGATCTCCGACTCCAGGGCTGGGTCGAAGAACGCCATGGTGTCTTCCGTTGTGAGGGCTGCTTTGATGTCTTCGAAGGCGGCTTGCTCAAGTGGGCCCCAGTGCCACGCTGACTCTTTCTTTGTCAGCGCCCGGAGTGGTTCCGACCTGGAGGCGAGGTTTTGGATGAAACGTCCACAGTAGGTCACCATCCCCAGGAAACTCCTCACATCTGACACTGACTCTGGGGGGTGTGCCGTCTTAATGTCCTGGACCTTTCTCGGATCAGGCGATACCCCTCCTTCCTTAAACACTAACACGAATAATTCGATGGAAGTACGCATGAACTCGCATTTTTCCTTATGTAGGGTAAGGCCCAGAGATTGGAGTCGTTCCAGTGTCTTGCCCAGCCTCCTCATGTGAGCAACTTCCGTTTTAGCAAACACCAGGATGTCATCGCTGATGTTGAGGACGCCCTCGAGATCTGCCAGGGCACCCCTGATGATGTTCTGGAACACCTCCGCCGCAGATGACACTCCAAAACTCAGCCTTTTGTACCAGTACAACCCCCGGTGGGTGGTAAACGTCGTTATGTACCTGGACTCCGGGTGAAGAACGACCTAGTGGTAACCAGCTCGGAGGTCCAGTTTCGAGAAGAACCTCGCCCACTGCACTTCCGCAATTATGTCGTCGATCGCGGGAGTGAGATGCCGCTCCCTCTTTATTGCCTTGTTGGGGAGCCTCATGTCGACACAGATGCGGACCGAATCAGGCTGCTTCGGCTTTCTGGCCACCACGATCGGAGACACCCAGGGGGTTGGGCCCTCCACCTTTTCGATAATGTCTAGGTTTACCAAACTGTCCAGCTCCTTGTCCACTTGCTCTCTCAGATGAAACGGTACCCTGCGATGTTTCAGGGCGATCGGTTGGACCGACTCATCAATGTGAAGCCTGACCGGTTCGCAGGTCATCTTCCCGATCCCACTGAAGAGTGCTGCATACTTGTCCAGGAGGTCATTGATGTCTTCCACGTATACTGAATAGGCGAAGCTGACGATCCCCAGGGCCTCGGTGGCCGCACAGCTGAGCAGGGTGTTGTCACTCACCGGGGTGACATAGAAGCGAGCCTTGATCTGTGCGCCGTCATGCTCCACCCGGGCTACAAAGGCACCATCCAGTGGTATTGGTTCCAGCCCTCCAAACGCAAAGATGCGAGCTTTCGGTGCATCCAGACCCGGAAGGGGATCAAGCTTGTCATAATGACCTCTGGCCATTACATTCACAGAGGCCCCCGTATCCATGAGCACCGGGACCGGGGAGTGGTTGACCTCTACCACACATCTGGGCTGTCTCCGGCTCTTCCTTTTCAGAACCTCCACACTCGAGACGAAGAAGATGTTCTCTTCGTCCTCCTCCTCGGCACCCTCCACCTGGGGATCCACCTCTCCCTGATCCACCTGGGCCACATTTGTCGGTGGGTTCTGGCGTGGAGGCCACGTCCTTGGCTGGCCTCTCGGCACCATCACGGGCAGGGCTGCATGGCATACCCTCGAGAAGTGGTCGGCCAATCCACACCTACCACAGGTTTTTCCAACCGCCGGACACTCTGTCGGGTGAGGGAGGTCGTATCCGCACTTCTGGCATGACTCCGCGGCTCTGCCTGCCCTGTCACGGGGCCCTCCACCGGGACGTCTCATGCCTCTGCCGCCTCGCCACACAGAACACACCTCCTCCGATCGCACTGACCGGGACCCTGCCTCCATCTTGTTGGCCCGAGCCTCTGCCACCTCATGGCACCGGCCGAGCTCCAGTATGCGGGGCAGAGTGATGCCTGGCTCTCTGAGAACCTGACTTCTGAGTTTGCCGGACGAACATGCCTGGATAAGCATCCTGCGCATCATGTCTTCTGCGTCCGTCCATGCACATCCAAGGGAGAGGCGTCGCAAACGGCCATAGAAGGTGTCCAGTGTCTCATCGTCCTTCTGTTTGGCCGACAGCATGACAAACCTCTCATAGTCCACATTAGCAAGGGGGAGGAAATGCACAAGGAGCGCCGCCTTAGCCGCATCATAGGAGGCATTAGCAGGTGTGAGGGATTCAAATATCTCCTGGACCACAGGTCCTGCGGAATACAGCATGGTGGCCACTCTGCTGTCATCGTCCGTCACCTGAGAGGCTCTGAAATACATGTCGAGGCGACTCATCCACCTTCTCCACCGGGGGCCCATGCTCGACGGAGGCCCTGATGCATCAAACTCGGGAATGGGCTGCAGAGCGGCGTGGGCCGCAGGAGCTCTCGCCTGAGCCATGATGGGGATTCCAGGTTGGACAGCTGGCAGCACTGCGGGAGGTCCTGGCAGGGGCAACTGTGGAGCCGGTGGCGGCTGTTGCATTGGATTCACTGGAGGCTGCCCAAGCAGTAGAGGATTTGGCGCAGCCCCTGCCCCGTCATCCGAGTCTCCAGAGTCACTCATAGGACTGAGCGCACAGGCACCCCCACCAGATACCCTGGGGGCCGCAACTCAGCCACGCTTCACCACCCACAGTATGAGGGCCTTCAACAGTCACATCCAATGTCAAGTACACACCTGGGATGGGCACCAGCACCCAAATCCGACCTTGATGATGAAGAGGACGAAGAAGAAGCCACAGCGACTTGATGATGAAAGGGATGAAGAAGATTGCAGTCTCCACCCACTGGCGTCCACCAATGACCTGGTGGTTCCAAAAATTAAGCTATAAGCATGGAGTAGGCTAAGCAGGTCCAGCCATATTAACCCTTCTCCTGGCTTTCACACGACATAGTTACACCAAAACTACATAAAAATCCACAATCCAAACATGGGTGTGCAGATCAAGCTGCCTGCAAGCACAATTGCCAAAAATTAGGCCCGGATTCACTTCTCCTCTTCAACCGGAGCTCGGAGAACATCCGCGGCCTGACACACAAAATGGCCGTCGGCCGCGTGTACGAGCCGCAGCCACGGCGTAACACGGAGCATCCAGGTGCTCCGCGTATACAGAAAAATTTTTGGAAGCCTGCACCGCCGGGCCCGGGCATCCGCACTCGCTCGTCGCCACTGTTGGGGGGCGGTCCTGAGCCCCCCCTGCGTGCCCGTAAGCCCCAGCCCCGAAAGGAGACACAGACACAGCCTTTCGGTTCGGGCTTCCCGGTCGCTCTGTCTGCGGCCGGGAACGCCCCTTTATTTATACATTAAGCGGCGGCGTGCTACGTCACGCCGCCACGTACGCCCGTCACTGCGGGCAACGACACAGGCACCGATGCCTCCAGCGAGATCCGACACGCGCAGCCATTATGCTTAAACTGCAGATAAGAAACAATTAAAGCTGTCATTTCGGCTGGGTAGATTACGCTGAGCCCGCCTCTAGAAGCACCCCTGAGACTTCTGAAATCAAAAGCAGGGCGGAAAAGCCAAACTTAATCCTGCTCCTCTCCTAGAACCGGAGCAGACACTGTAGGAATCCCCCTCATGGCGTGCGATGAAATGGGGGAATGGACGTGTTTTCCTTCATTCATCACACCGGCTCATTTATCACTCTGCAGCACTGAACTCTAAGACCGGCTGTAGAGACATCGCGAGAGCCCGTGCTCTCGCGAGATCTCGCGGCTGGATCAAGCTCCGCCCCCGCGCGCTTCGCGCGCATTACGGGACGAGCGGAGGACGCGATAAGGTGCGTCCTGCATAGCCCTCCTGCTACGGGGCCCGCTCCTTACACGGCTTGGACTTAGACCATCACTGCAGCATTCTCTCTGCCACTTTAGGCCCATTGGCCTTTATCATTAATGCACACACGTTGTGTGCATACTGCATAAAGCTGGTTAAGTAAATAAATACGTCGTCACCAGATCAGAGGCTCCTGTCTTCATTGAAAGAGTTATACTACATAAATTGGCGACGAGGATCACCACCAGAACCCACAGAAGAACATGCAAGGAGCAACGCCACCGCCGCCATTTCTCCAAACTCCAGGTAGGCCTGCCATTCCATGGCCACAATGGCAGCCCCTATTCACGACATATGTGGAGGCCCTAGGAGGGGCAGGGTTTTCAGCGGCGAGGCGCAGGGCCATGCTATTAAATGCCCTGGGAGTGGAAGGACAGAGAATATTCGAGAGTCTCACCCCGATACCAGTGGCTGGCGACAATGACGATGTTTTCAAGGAGGCTGTCAGGAGAATCATAAAAAGGTTTGCCAGTAAAGAGAACACAGTGCTCCACCGAATACGGTTTTACACACGAAAGCAAGAAATGTCTGAACCAGTCGACGATTACGTCACCAAGCTGAGGGAATTAGCGGCGCTGTGTAACTTCGGCAGAAATACAAGCAGTGGGTTACCATGCAAGAAAAGAGAGGCTGGCTGCTGACACGAAAGAAGGGAGAGGGAACAGAAAAGAACCCCTAAAGTGTCACAGGTGCACCAGCACGAAACACCTGGCGTTTGACAGGGAGTGCCCAGCCAGAGACAAGGAGTGCTCCATTTGCAAACGCATTGGCCATTTCTCCATCGTGTGTCGGTGGAGGAACAAGAAAGTCTCCAGCCTCAATGCAGATCGTAATCCGGAGAAAGAGTCATCCTCCGAAGATGAAGGGAGATCCACTGTCATCATGGTTAACAGCACAAGAGCGAGGAGAGAGAAGCCCCACTGCGTGATCAAGATTGATGGAATAGAAACTAGGGTCATGGCAGATTCAGGGTCCGATCTAACGATCCTTCCCCTTCGCACGTATAAGGACATGGTGGGAAAGGAAAAGGTGCAAGTGCTAACAACGAAGCACAAACCCACGGTGTTTGGAGGGGCGTCAGTCGAACTACTAGGATACATCAAAGCCAAAGTTGAATTCAAAGGAAGGGAAACCACGACTAGGGTCTATTTCAGTCACGAAGGCCCAGCAGTGCTAGGGTGGCACGACCAGGACAAGCTGAAAATCAGACTGGATCCCAGCACTGAAGAACAAGTCCTGTCAGTCAGGGTGACGAGAGGACCCGTGGTCAAAAGCGACTACCCAACACTTTTCTCTGAGGAGCCGGGGCACATCAGGGGTTTTCTGCACAAGATAATACTCAAAAGGAATGCTGTCCCTGTAAAGCACCGAGTGAGGCCAGTACCAGCCACGGCAAGGGATACCCTTAGAAGTCAGCTGGAAAAGATGAAAATGGAGGGCGTCATAGAAGAAATCGAAGCATCAAAATGGCTGAGCCCCGTCGTGCTCATAAAGAAACCCCAATCACAGGAACTCAGGGTATGCATAGACTTACGCAGCTTAAACTTGGAAGTCATCACCGATAACTACCCCCTTCCAAGCATAAATGAACTCATTCTGTTAATGAAAGAAGCCAGGATATTTTAAAAACTGGACATGAGGAATGCATATCACCAAATACAGCTACATGACGAATCGAAACCCCTCACGGCATTCATCACTCCATTTGGCACATACCAATTCACCAAAATGCCATTCGGGTTGTCATCGGCAGCGTCGGCGTTCCAACGCATGATGGACGTCTTGCTGAAGAAAGTTAAAAACGTAGTGTACTTCCATGACGACATCCTCGTGTATGCGGAGGATGAACAAACGCACGACGCCACGTTGAGAATTGTCTTAAACAAGCTACAAGAAGCAGGGGTGCGGTTACGCTACGAGAAATGTCTGTTCAGAGTGAAAGAAGTTGAATACTTAAGATATAAAATTTCAGAAAAAGGGATCAGTCCCAAACAGAATCTCATGCAAGCAATCATTAAAGCACCGGAACCAATCAGCAAAGAGGAAGTAAGGTCATTTCTGGGGCTGGCTGAGTACTATGCGAAGTTCATACCGAAGTTTTCCGAAACCACGGCACCCCTTCGAGATGTACTCAAAAAGGGCTCGAAATTTGTGTGGCAAGAACCCCAAAAGACAGCAATGGTGAAGATAAAACAGCATATCGTAGAAGCACCATGCCTTCAACCGTTTAATCCCGCGTGGGAAACGGTTGTCACCACCGACGCCAGTGCCTATGGACTGAGAGCAGTGCTAACACAAAAGAAAGGCGACACTGAACACGTTGTGGCCTTTGCATCGAAAGCATTATCAGAGGCGGAACAGAACTATTCCACCATTGAAAAAGAAATGTTGGCCTGCGCATGGGTGGTGAAACATTTCAGGACATATGTATGGGGCACCAAATTCAAGTTGGTGACTGATCATAAGCCCCTGATCCATATGCTTAGCCCGGGATGCACAAAAGTATCCACGACCAGATTGGCACGCATTGCAGCCAAGCTGCAAGAGTACACGTTTGAGATCCAGCTTATTTCAGGCTGGAAAAATTCACAAGCCGACTGCATGTCGAGACTGCCGGAGGGTAAGGATAAACCCACCACTTTCCTCCACGGAGAATGCATAGGGGCATCTATTATGGACGTGAGAGCGCCAGAGTACCTGGAACTCAGTGAGAGACACTGGGAAGAGGAAGATGGAAAAGACCCCACCATGGCCATGATCCGCAAATGGACCAAGGAAGGTTGGCCAAGTGAAAAGGCGTTACCCGAGGGCATGAGACCCTACTGGAAGGTGTCGGACGAACTATCGGAAACGGAGGGAATAATCATGAAGTCAGACCAGATTATTTCTCCCACAGGAATGAGAAGAATCATCCTAGGTAGAGCCCACGCGGGCCACTTGGGAAACACCATGACCCGTCGCAAAGTGAGAGAGGCCTACTGGTGGCCATCCATGGACCAGGAAATTCGATCCATGATAGAACGTTGCCATGAATGCCTCAACAGCGACAAGAGACTCAAGGTCCGCCAAGCACCCCTCATACCCACAGAAATTCCAGAAGCGGTGTGGTCAAAGGTCGGCATTGACTTCATAGGACCTTTGGAAGCAATGGCACCTGAACACCGGTACGGTGTAGTACTGGTTGACTACCTATCCAAGTGGGTGGAGGCCGCGTTCGTCCCGAACATAACCACGGCAACTGTTATAGAAGTACTTACAGAAATTTTTCAGAGGGAAGGTCTTCCCAAGGAAGTAGTCACCGACAATGGGGTGCAACTAGTCTCGAAAGACATGGAGGAATTCTTAAAAAGGAACCACATAAAACAAAAGAAAGCGGCCCTGTATCACCCACAAGCAAATGGGCTTGTTGAAAGGGCCAACAGGTTCATAAAAGGCGCCATCCAATTGGCGACAGCTTCGGGCATGGACCCGCTCAAAACCACCAAGGAGGCCATAGCAGCCCACAGACTCACACCCAATGGGATCACCCAAATATCCCCGTTCAAAATGTTGAGAGGGAGGAGTGCAGCATCCACGCTGATCCCACCATGGTTGTCGAAAATACGAAAGGATGAAGCGGTGGACATGGCAGAAGTAGTCTGGAGAATTGAAAGCGATAAGGCACGCATGAAATCATGGAGCGATCGAAGAAGAAGAACCAAGCAGACGTCAGACATCGGAGAGGGAGACTTGGTTAAAATCCAGTTACCGAAGAAGGATCAAAGCACTGGGTCTCGGTTTAGCCGACCCATCAAAGTGATTCACAAAGGGGCAAACCACATCCGCACGGAAGACGGGCGAGCGTGGAATCTAGAAAGAGTAGCATTAAACCAGAAGAATCGAGGAAGAGCAAAGACCCCAGAGAGACCACCAGCGGAAACCGAAAGAGACTTTGGAGCAGGCGAAGAAAGAGAACCAGAAAGAGACGACAGAGAGAGGGGTGAAACAGAAGTTGAACCGGAACCATTGGGTGAAGATCCCGATCAGGAGCAACAAGAGAATTTCACCCGGACTGTTGATCGTCCCAGAAGGGAACACAGAAGACCGGTGAGATATAATGACTATGTTTTACAATGAGTTTGATGTGCATTGAAAAGGGGAGATGTGTAGAGACATCGCGAGAGCCCGCGCTCTCGCGAGATCTCGCGGCTGGATCAAGCTCCGCCCCCGCGCGCTTCGTGCGCATTACGGTGGCGAGCGGAGGACGCGATAAGGTGCGTCCTGCATAGCCCTCCTGCTACGGGGCCCGCTCCTTACACGGCTTGGACTTAGACCATCACTGCAGCATTCTCTCTGCCACTTTAGGCCCGTTGGCCTTTATCATTAATGCACACACGTTGTGTGCATACTGCATAAAGCTGGTTAAGTAAATAAATACATCTTCACCAGATCAGAGGCTCCTGTCTTCATTGAAAGAGTTATACTACACCGGCTCACAGCCCTTTTATTTCAATGGGTTTCCAGAGAAGTGAGTTTTGATCAAACACACCACTTGCGCTGAAACGTCCTCGGCTGCCCCCGCATCTTGGCGGCTCTGGCTGCCTGCTAACCTTTCACTAGCTCACCCACTACTTCCTTCCACAAACACCTCATGGCCCGGAGAGTCCTGATTCTACGGCAAGACAGGAGGCTCATATTATGCATTTCAATCTTTACTCTGAACCACAGCAGCAAAGAATAAAAAACTTTATAAACGAAATTTTTTCAAAAAACACAACGTTATAACAATGCAATGGGAAACATCCCAGTCCAATATGGTGGGCAGGTCATGCCCTGGGGGTAGCCAATAGGGAGCGAGCCAGTCCCAATATAGGTCCATTCCTTTAGTAACTCCCCCTCTTTCTGACGCTGCTGACCCACAAGCTAAGTCACACCTCTGGTTTTCTCTTAGACTGTGTGCTTTGAAGTGTTAATTATATCACTTGGTTTCAGGGAGCAGCGTTTGGGAGAACGCGTTTCTTTTACTTGATACATTGTATATGCTGTGACTTTCCTCAGGCAAGCGGAGCGTTTGTTTATCTCGCCCGCGTTCGCCTGAGGTGATTTATTCGAGCGTAGAGTTCACTCGCATTGTTGTTGCTTTGTAGCCTAGGGAGCTCTGTGGCTCACGCAGTAAGCGTGCTGCCTTGTGAAAGGCAGGTTTAGCAGTTCGTGCCTGCTCTCCGCCACAAAAAATTTATATTTTTATTTTTTTCGTAATATGTTCCATTTTCTTTTATAAATTAGTAATAGTGTTGCAGTTGTTGTAGGTTTAAAAAATTGTGTTTCTTTGCCCTCACACGCTGCTCGCGTGTTTGTCTGTGGGAATTCGGACACTGCCCATGTTCTGCCTTGGTGGCCCTTACCTGTGGTTTGTGGCACACTATTAACTTGAGTCCTTACAGCCTGCTCGGCTTGTGTGAGTGCAGCTTTGACCCAGCTGTGTTTAAATAACGGTATATATATATATATATATATATATCTATTTTACCAAAGAAATTGGTGCTGTCATGGACAAAGGAGTGCTTCCCTCCTCTGCAGATGCCAGCACTCAAGTGCGCACTGCCAAAAAAAGTGAGAAGGTACTTGAAAACATTGGGGATCAAGCCTGTCATTCCCAGCCTTTAGTGGCTCAAGCTATTCAGTCCTCTTTGGACTCCGCTTTATCTGATTTGAATAATACTTTGGCGTCAGCCTTTGACAGATTAATTACCCGCATTGCGGATTTTCATCCCTCCCGGGACGCTGTCCCATCTGTGGAGTCCCAGGCACCCAGAAAATGTAAGGTTAAAACTAAACATACCCAGGGACAACTCAGTCCCCTAGTGGCCATATCTCCTATTGCTTCCCCTAAGGGTAATTTAAAGCGCGGGTGGGAAGAATCTCGACCTATCTCTTCCACCCCCTGGCCGGCCCCCGCGCCTTTCACGCCGGTGGAGCCCCCTATTGATGTCTCATCCTCTGACAGTGCAGATGATTCTGATTCGCCCCCTAAGAGGCAAAAAAGGAAGGTGACCTCGGTAGTCCCTCAAGGGGGTCCCCTGCTGGATGGTAGTGGTGTTCCTTTCTTTGATCCTGCCCTGATACAACACCCCAGGTCTGCTGAGTGGCAACCCTCTGAGGAGGTTTCCTCTTTCCTCAAGTTCTAGATCCGGCGCCCTATGGCCAAAGAGGATCGTAATAAGTTACGGGCGGAATGCCCTAGACCGTTGCTCGCCGACAAGGTAGCTCTAGCGCCAGAAATAGATCAGTCTATGGCGGCTTTTCTTTCCCAGAAAGGGAAGGACCCCAAGAAGGGGGTCGATAAAGCGTGGCGTAGTTGTCAAGACAGACTGTTGGACATCCTGGGTCCAGTCACGCAGATTTTTGAAATGGCAGAAGAGGCGGCGTCCTCTAATACCCCGATAGATGTTGACGCATTAAGGGGTTGGATCCAACGTACAGTATGCCTGCTCGGCAATGCTAATGCCTCCATATGTAGGGAGAGGAGGAAATCATTATAAATGAGGTTGGATTCCAAACTGGCACACATGTCAGAGAGGGAAGGTGGCCCTGCAGCTCAGGGTAATTTGTTTGGGGATTCTTTCCTGAAAGATTTGTCAGCTTATGTTCACACATTTACAGCGCTGGACAAAGCGCAGGTTAATATAAAAAAGGTTTTTGCCCCAAAGGTTTTTAACAAGGCTGGACGAGGTAGGGCCCGCTCCTCCGGCCGTTTTTCCCAGGGCTCCTCCCGCCCCCGACAGTTTGCGCCCCGTGGCGCATACCATACCTCCTCTGCTCGAGGAGCACATAATCAGTTCTATCCGCAACAAAACTCCAGTTGGAGAGGACGTGCCGGCAGGGGAGCCGGAAGATCAAGAGGGCCAGCAGGTGATTTCCCAGGTGCTAAAAGTTTTTTCCCTCAAAAGTTTAGGTGGCAGACTAGCCAGGTTCCTTCCACAGTGGGAGGCTCTCACTTCGGATCCTTGGGTGCTACAAACGATTCAGGGTTATCAGATAGAGTTCTATGCCCCTCCTTGCCAGTTGTCCATTCCCCTTCCTTTGGTGTTCGACGAAGTCAAACAATCCCTTATAGATGGGGAGGTACGGGATCTCATCTCCAAAGGGGCGGTAGTCCCGGCCTCTTACAGGGCCTCTCAGTTCCAGAGTACCATTTTTCTAGTTCCGAAACCGGACCAGGGGTTTCGTCCAGTAATCAACCTGAAAGCTCTCAACTCTTTTGTGGTTTATCACCACTTCAAGATGGAGGGAATTCATTTACTCAGGGATACTCTTCTCCCTGCAGACTGGATGGTCAAATTGGACCTCAAAGACGCTTACCTAGTGGTTCCCGTCTTTCCCCCACATCAGGAGTATCTTCAGTTTCAGTGGGGGGGTCGAGTGTGGCAGTTTGCATCCCTTCCGTTTGGCCTGTCCTCGGCCCCATGGTGTTTCACCAAGTTCATGCGCCCTGTGATGGCTCTTCTCAGGTCCAGGGGGATTCGGATCATAGTTTATCTAGACGACATGTTGCTCCTGGCCCAGAATTGTCAAACTCTGTGTTCTCATCTGAAATTTACTGTGACCCTCTTACAGGATCTAGGTTTTGTGATAAATGTAAAAAAATCCATATTGAAGCCTACGCAATGTATCCAATTTCTGGCCTTCAATATAGATTCAAAGCTTTGCATCCTTCTTCTCCCAGACAGCAGACTGTCCAAGATAAAGAAGGAAATTTGTCTACTCCTCAGGAGAGGGAGGATCTCCCTCAGGCAGTTGGCCAGAGTTGTAGGGATGTTGTCGGCATCCATTCAGGCTATCTTCCCTGCTCCCCTACATTACAGAGCACTGCAACGCTTAAAGGCCAGGCATTTGCGCAAGTGTCTCTCTTACTCCCAAATGGTGGAATTGCCGCCAGAGGCCAGGTTGGAACTTCTGTGGTGGCTCAGGCACATGGAGGCCTGGAATGGCAAGGCAATATTTGGCCCGTCGCCGGATGTAGTTCTGGAGTCAGATGCGAGCAGATCGGGTTGGGGAGCCAGATTGGGTCAGGTCTCCACAGGAGGGAAATGGTCGGAGTCAGAGAAACTACTCCATATCAATTGCCTAGAGTTGTTAGCGGGGTCTTTTGCTGTTCGGAGTCTCCTCAAGGATCAGGGGAATTGTTGTGTTCTCCTCCGCATGGACAACATATCTGCGGTGAGGTACATCAATCACCTGGGGGGTACCAGGTCCAAAGTCTTGGCGGATTTGGCGAGAGAGTTTTGGCATTTTTGCCTCGACAGGGATATTCTCTTGAAAGCGGAATACCTCCCAGGAGTCAGCAACGAGGTTGCAGATTGGAACTCCAGGCACCTGCAGGACAGGAGCGATTGGATGCTGAACAGGTCTCTTTTCGCCCGCATAGAGTCCCTCTGGGGTCCTCTGATGATAGACTTGTTTGCCTCCAGACTGAATTGTCAAGTTCCCAGGTTTTACAGTTGGAGACCAGATCCGTTAGCTCTAGCCACTGACGCTTTCCTCCAGGATTGGTCGGGTCAGTTGGGGTATGCCTTTCCTCCCTTTGCTATGATAGCCCGGGTTCTGGTCCAGGTTCGCACTCAGGCGGTGTCTCTGGTTCTAGTTGCCCCCTTTTGGCCCTCTCAAGTTTGGTTCCCGGCCCTTCTAGAATTGGCAATAGATATTCCCCGTCTTCTCCCTCGCGATCCCCAGTTGCTAGTGGATCCGGAGGGTCTCCCTCACGAGTTGGTCTTGCAGGGACACCTTGCCCTTATGGCTTGGAAGATTTCAGCTCTTCCTGGTGCTTCAGAGGACTTTCGCAAGACTCTATGGCGGTCATCAGGGACTCCTGGGCGCCCTCTACTAAGGCAGGGTATTCCACAGCATGGAACAGATGGGTTAGCTGGTGTGTGGCTAGGCACCTCAATCCCGTTTCTGCCCCTCCTGTAGAGGTGGTTAATTTTCTTGTAGAATTGTTTAAGGAAGGGAAAGCCTACAGAACTGTTAATGGTTTTCGTTCGGCTATTTCAGCCGGTCATCTTCTGGTTAAAGGGGAACCAGTGGGTAGACACTTTTTAGTGCGAAGGGCCCTCAAATCTATCCGTATTAAGGTTCCGCCACAACCGAAATATTCGGTTCTTTGGGATGTTAATGTGGTGCTGCAGCTCTTCAGGTCCTGGCCTCTTAATGAGGAACTGTCCCTGCAGCAGTTATTTGCCAAACTTGCTATGTTACTATGTCTGGTGTCTATTAAAAGGGTCTCTGATATCAGAGCTCTTGATGTGGATAATAAGATGTTCACCCCTCAAGGGGTTACTTTCTTTATCTCACGTAGGACTAAATGCATGACTTCTTCGATATCCTATCCAGCTTTTCCTGAAGATTGTAAACTATGTGTGGTCAACTGTTTGAAATGTTTTGAGATTATAACTGAAGGTTTTAGACCTCCCAATACCTCTCAGCTGCTGATTTCCTACAGGAAACCCCATAAGCTGGTCTCCCCTTCTACTTTGGCCAGATGGATCAAATGGGTTATGCGGGAGGCGGGGGTTGACACTTCCTCTTTTGGTCCCCACTCAGTCCGAGGCGCTGTGGCCTCTAAAGCAGCCTTTCTGGGGGGTAGTTTGGAACAGATCCTAAAAGCAGCTGACTGGTCAAGGGAATCAACTTTTAAGACATTTTACCATAAGCGTATTGCCCATGTAGCGGTGAATGTAATGCAAGGGCTTTGAACTTGCATAATATGAGCCTCCTGTCTTGCCATAGAATGTCTAATCCCCCACACTAGCGTGAGATGGGGGTTTAGATTCTATAAAAGACAAGGTGTCGAGTATTATCCCACCCACCCACCCTTACTGGTGTCGGTTGTTGTTTCAGAGGGCAGTTGATGACTTTGATGCAGGAGGAAGTGGGAGATTGAGCTCCAGGTTGCAGAAGGTTTCAGCCCCGGCGTCTCCATGGGAGTTTGTTCTTCGTTCCACGTGGAGAAGGTGTTCGGTGGTCGTGTGAGACAGATCAGCGTCAGAAAGAGGGGGAGTTACTAAAGGAATGGACCTATATTGGGACTGGCTCGCTCCCTATTGGCTACCCCCAGGGCATGACCTGCCCACCATATTGGACTGGGATGTTTCCCATTGCATTGTTATAACGTTGTGTTTTTTGAAAAAATTTCGTTTATAAAGTTTTTTATTCTTTGCTGCTGTGGTTCAGAGTAAAGATTGAAATGCATAATACTCGCCTCCTTGTCTTTTATAGAATCTAAACCCCCATCTCACGCTAGTGTGGGGGATTAGACATTGTGTATTATGAGGCCAGCCGGTGAAATAAACTGGTCCGCGTGAATGACTGGGCAGAAGCATGGGTAAGAAATGGCTAACTGGATTAAAACCAGTATGCACTTTAAATGAACCATTCGGTCCTTGGAAATGTGCTCTGCTTAGGAAAGTGGACCTCATGTTTATTTTGGCAACGTTGCATGGACACTCTTGAGACCTGTAGATGCACATATGACCGGCGTCTTCTTTCTGCGCATGCTCTTTGGGTAGATGTTTCAGCTGTGAGTTCTACTTCTGGTGTCTCCTTTCTGCGCATGCTCTTTGGGTAGAGATTTCGGATGTGTCCGTTCTGCTTCCTGTTCCCCCTTTCTGCGCATGCTCCTTGGGTTTAGTTTCAGCTGTGAGTTCCTACTTCCCATTCCCCCTTTCTGCGCATGCTCCTTGGGTTTAGTTTCAGCTGTGAGTTCCTACTTCCGGTGTCTCCTTTCTGCGCATGCTCCTTGGGTTCAGTTTCAGCTGTGAGTTCCTACTTCCGGTGTCTCCTTTCTGCGCATGCTCCTTGGGTTTAGTTTCAGCTGTGAGTTCCTACTTCCGGTGTCTCCTTTCTGCGCATGCTCCTTGGGTTTAGTTTCAGCTGTGAGCGTCTGCTTCCGGTGTCTCCTTTCTGCGCATGCTCATTCTCTCAGTATCTGAGCTCTGCGCATGTCACTTGTACCATCGAGTTGTGTTTTAGCTTCCTGCGCGCCGCTTCAATGGTGTCTCTTTTCTGCGCATGCTCTATGGGTAGATGTTTCGGATGCTCTCTGGCGTCTACTCGGTACTGCGCATGTCTGTCCTCCAGCGCTGCACCCCAGCCTCGCTGCCCAAGGCGCTAGGTAGCTCAGTCTTCTGAGCCGTGGCTGCGTTCCTGCTTCCTCCTGCCCCCTCCATCTCTTGCTCTATTGTTAAAGGGAAAATGCTGCACAAGCTCTGAAGCAATCCCATGGCATAATTTAGCGCAGCTGAGTGACAGGCCTATTGCACGCGCTTGTGGTGAGAAAAGTGTCCTTTTAGGGTAATGTTGACTTGTCTCTGCTTTTCCTTCGCGCTCCTTCTGTGAAGCCTTTCTCCTGTGTTTGTGATTTATAGGGGGCGAGGCAGCTCCCTCTTTGGATATTTCTTAAATATATTTTCTCTGGATGTGGTGTACATTCTTGGAGATTAATTAATCCTATGGTAATATTTTCTTTCTCCAGACCTGAATACACTATTGGTGCGTTGCAGTGTCCCGCAGGCAACAGAAGGTAAATAGCTGCTGTGATATATGCATGTCTCTCTGCACAGGGTGTTCTTTGCTTCTGCAGCAGTTTGTCTCCTGTCCTGAGTGCACTCCATGCCCCCATCTTCCCTTTCTCTACTCTTTGCCCCCCAGCCCCCATGCCCAGGGATGCCCCCTATTGCACTGAGTAAAGGAGGACAACCTGCAACCCATCCCCTCAAGCGAGAGTTTGGATGGGGATAAAAGTGTGCATTTTAAAGCGCATTATTTATTTATTAGTTTTTTTATTTGTGTAGCACACAACAGCCCGCAGGCATCGTGGCGCTGTCACAGAGGTAAGTAGGCTACTGGGTTACAGTAGTACACACAGAGAGTATTAGATCTAACAACTGTAGGTGCATTGGTTACAGTGGTGCAAGAACTAGTTACAGTGGTGCATGACAAAGCATATGACGTGTACCCAGTTCAATAGGTTACAGGGAACATGAGTACGCAGGCGTGATGCGCAGAGCGGGAGTGTAGGCAGAGGTTAGTTAAACAGCCAGGTTTTGAGTGCTTTGCAGCATGCAAGGTGTGAGGGTTCGTTTCTGAGGGTGAGTGGCAGGGAATTCCATTGTTTGGCAGCAATTAAAGGGACGCTAGCGCCACCTGCTTTGGCTTGTTTGACTCGACTTGGGGATTATGAGACGGTGGGAGTGGTGGTGGTGTTCTTGTGGGTCTGGAAGAGCCTGTTCTCATTACTTTCGAGGCAAGGTAAAGGGAGGCTGTGTGAGTGATGCACTTGTGAGTGACGGCAAGAGTTTTGAATAGGACCCGTTCTTTGAAGGGGAGCCATTGGGCTTCGTGTCTGGCGGCAGATCTTTTTTTTTATTCGTTGTTTATTAGTTTGCTCAACAAACTCTTACAACATCAACAGTATGTAATAAACAAAGGTTAAAAACGCAATCTTCTTATCATGGTGAACCATAATATAAAACAAAATACTAGCCTCAGAGAAGGAAGAGATCCATTCACATAACAACCGTTCTCATAGATTACATCCTGTAAAATTTCATCTGCAATACAGAGCAGTGCTCTACCTGAATGTGTAGATCTCAATCTCCACTATGCGGAATAAACAAGCATCTCACAGTAATACTGCGAGTATACATAGACTTCTCAACAGAACATTCACTTGACAACTACTGTGGTGGAGTCCTTCTTAATGAATTTCATCCTTCATAGTGTACATCATCAAAGTGATGTATAAACCACATAATCAGAGTGGATGACCAGCAAACACCTATCACAAAATCCAGCCACATAAATTGGTTTCTCATAAACAATAAACCAAAGTTATACATAAAACACAAAACAACATTAAGTGTTTTTAAGTTTATTCAAAGCAGAAATACTGGCATTCTTCATACTTGTGATATCATTTTTTCCAGTTCTACATTTAACAGCACAAGACATTTTG
This sequence comes from Ambystoma mexicanum, assembly GCF_040938575.1. NCBI lineage: Eukaryota > Metazoa > Chordata > Amphibia > Caudata > Ambystomatidae > Ambystoma > Ambystoma mexicanum. The sequence goes on from NC_090933.1 coordinate 1,384,637,754, forward strand.
AAAGAGCCAATATGGTCTTTGTTGTATATCCCCACATACATGCCATCCACAACCATTCCCTGGCTGGCAACGTCGTACCGATCATGCCAGGTCCCAGTTATCAAAGTGTTTTCAGTAGATTACAAGATGTTTTAGGGTTTATTTTTGTTCTGATTCATTACAAAAGCGGCTCCGTACAGGAGCACCTACTGCAGATTTATTTCCCCATTTCAATGTCCTTTCATGGGTGTACATCAAATTTAGCTTAAAGCAAAGATGTACATCCCACAGTTTATTGCCAGGAAACTTTAATAGATACGTCCTCCGGGGCATCCGCTTTGCCGTACACTAACGGCAGATATGTGTTCTCTTTTGGGAATTTTGAGAGCTGCTCGAAGTGCATTGTTTTGGATTATTTGGAGTTTCATTAGGTTTTTTGCTGTAGTGCCAGCAAAGAGGATGTTGCAGTAATCCAGTCTTGAGCCTATTATGGCTCTTGTGATGGAGAGGCAGTTCTCAGTGGATAAGAGTGGTTTGGCTGTGTTAATCAATTTGGTGTAGTAGGCAGCTGAGGAGGCGATGGCGCTGACTTGACGTGACATGGAGAGGGTGGCATCGAGGTAGACTCCTAAGGTTTTACCGATGGGGAGACCAGGATCTGTATGTTATCAATTGTGAAAGTGCTGTATTGGTTTGTAAGTACATTTAGGGTTTCCTGTGAGCCTACTAGGAGGATTTCAGTCTTATCACTGTTGAGGCAGAGACGGTTGGCTGACATCCAGGCCTCAATAGTGGAGTAGGCAGTGTTGAGGGCCTTGGTGTCAGTTTCGTAGTTACTGGAGAGTGGGAGTAGGATTTGGGTGTCATCAGCATACTTAGTGTAAGCTATACCAATGGAATCTAGGATGTCAAATAGAGGCTTAGTGGAAATGTTGTAGAGAGTGGGAGAGAGATATAGGATCCCGGAGGGACTCAGCAGTGGATGGTGATGGGAGCTCCACACGCCTGATCTGAGAACACTCTCATGGCTCTTCCTTGCAGGAATGAGCTGATCCAGGCTGCGGCATTAGGTGAGAAGTGTGCTGAGGAAGTGAGGTGGTGACAAAGAATGTTGTGGTCCACTAGGTAAAATGTGGCTGATAAGTCCAAGAAGAGGAGTAGGGCAGGCTTGCCTGCATCCTTTATATCAAGTTGCTTTTTAAGGTCAAGCAGAGCAGATTCTGTGCCGTGACCAGGGCGAAAGCCAGATTGACGTAGGCCCAGGATATGGTTTGTTTTCGAGGAAGTGTTGGACCAGTGATTTGTCAACGATTTCTAAAAGGAAAGGGACAGTAGTTATGGGTCTGTAGTTGTTTAGAGGAGGCCGGGTAAAGTGACAGCTTGTTTAGAAGTGGTCGTACCCAGGCTTCCTTAATGCTAGGAGGGACCAGTCCAGAGGGAAAGGAGGCATTGATAACTGCTGTGAGAAACAGGGCTAGTGTGATAGCAGTCTTTAATGATCGTGGCTAGACAGTCATCACCTTTGCAGTTCTAAGGTTTGAGGTGTTTTAGGAGGGTGAGGACTAAGTTCTGTGACATCATTGAAGGAGAAGAGGGGGATATCCTCCTGGGCAGAGGGGTTAGTGGTGGGTGTGGCTGAGGGTGAGGCAATGTGTTCTGGTTGGGATTGTGCTCTGCAGAAGGTTACGTTTGTTGAGCATGGCGGTTTGGAAGTTAGAACACCACGATTCGTCTTTAGTTATGACCTGCGTGGTAGGAGCTGGTGTTTCTAGTTCTCTGAAGATGGCAAAGATTTTCTTAGTTCCAGATTTTGCATTGGTAATCCTAGTGTTGAAGGAGGCAGATTTGGGCGAGATGATTGCCTTTTTGTATTGGGTGGCTATCTTGTTGAATTCTAGTTTTGTGGATTCAAGTGGGTTAGTTTACCAAGTGGAGAGGGCGGTGCATTTCAAGGAGAAGAGTTCCAGTAGCTCTGGGGGGAACCAAGCATTTGCGTGTCTGGCAGTTTTGATTTTCCTGCTGACACTGGAGCTATGGCATTGAGTGCATTCTTTAGTGCAGAGTTGTATAGATCAGCTAGAACGATGGGATCGTTGGAGAAAGAAGGTTTAAAAGCGGGGGTTACTACATAGGGAAGTAGCCTTGATTTGGTTACTTTCCTTGAACTACGGGGGCGGTAGTGGAGTGGTGAGAGGTTTTTTATCGTAGGCATGTGGATGTAAAAGTGGATGATATGGTGGCCTGTCCAGGGGCAGGGGGCATTGGAGCAGATGGATAGACAGTAATTGTGGTTGGCTATCCAGTCCAGGATGCAGCCTTTAGAGTGGGTGGGGTTAGTGATCGATTGATTGAACCCCAGGGTGTCTAGAGCTTTGGCAAGAGATTTGGCATGTGAATCCTCAGGGTCATTGAATCCGAGGTTCAGGTCTCCTAATAGAATGGACTTAGAGGAGATTTTTAGGTTGTCAGATAGGAGGTGTATGTGTTTCTCATGGAAGTCAGCCATGGGGATGAGGGGGGGGGACAATATGTATAGTGATGGTGCAGTTAGGGGAGGTGGTAAGTTTGAGGGACAAAACGTCACTGTTACCTTCAAATGAGTTGGTGACCTGTCGTAGGAAGAGGGATTCCTTGGCAATGATGGCCACTCCACCGCCTTTGGTGTGTAGGCGGTCCAGATGGTAGATGTTGTAGCCTTGGGGTAGGGCTAAGGATAAGGCGGTGCCAGAGGCTTCATGTAGCCAAGTTTCAGAGATGACTAAGAGGTTCAGGTTTGTGTGCGGGGAGCAGGTCACAGATTTCCAGAGCATGTGCTGGGAGGGAGCAGGAATTAATGCGGGCACATTGGAATGAGGCAAGAGGCTGCTGATTACACCAGGGGTGGTGGTGGCAGGGGGGCTGCTGAGGTTTGGGTGCGCAGCGCAAGTAGGCAATTTCTTGAGGATGTGGCTCTTGGGAAAGAGTGGCAGTAAGTTGGTAGTGTGCGAGCATGCAACATTGTTAGTCTGCGGTTGCACGGTGTCTGTGTAGGGAAGGGGGATGCATTGATGGCTGGGTGGGTAGCTAAGGGTGTGATGGGAGAGGGAGAAAGGAGGTAGTTGGTAGCTGTGGAGGTATCAAGCTTAGTGTGTTTTGAGGGCACAACGGTGCAGGGTGTGTTACGTGGGGCTGGCCGTGAGGGTGAGAGGTTGAGTGGGCGGATAGGATGAGTGTTGCTTTTCGGGATGGTGTTTCAGGGTTCTTGTGGCTCCTGATTCGTAGGGCTGATCGTGTGTGGAGGCTGGTGAGGGTACGATGTCCTTTCATCACAGGATGTTTTTTACGCCGGGTTTTTACAGTGGATTTTTTACCTAAAAAAAAAAAAACTCATCAAATCTTTAGGGGAAGGGGGGTTAGAAAAATATATATATGGGGTGTGGGTGTTCGAAAATAGGTAAATAATGGGATGGGGCAAAAAAAAATGTCCATGAGTTTTTTTCATTAAAAAATCTGCAGTAAAACCCCCCACGAAAAAACATTCCACGATGAAATCATATGGAATTGATGGGGAGTAGGTAGGAGGACGGGGAACAGGACAGTGTTGGAGGTTACATTGTTAGGCTGGGAGGAGGGTAGGAACCAATTAGGTGGGAGGGTAGCGCGGTCTAGGTTGGAGTGTACTTTGACATACACATTGTTATTCTTGGACGGCAGGCAGGAACCGTTCATATTGGCAGGCAGCATTATCCATATGCAATGATTACAAAGTCATATTTAAAGTTTTTTTTTTTTGTTGTGGCCCTGTGCAGACAAAATTGCCTTTCCAACCAAACCAAAGATCTCTCTTCCCGTTGCCTGTTCACTTCCGACATAACCCATAGCTTGATAGGCTAAACTCGCAGCAATCAAAACCAGCTCCCTGGAAGTCCTCCATGCTGGATATGGCACAACATGGAAGATAGACCAATGGTTGGAGAGAGGCCACCGCTTGTTTTAGATTGATCTGTTATAGCGTGCTGTTTTGTTGAATTTGAAGCTTGAATATATTTTAGTAGGGTGCAGCCCACTATGTAGTGCCACCGTGCAGGGCACATAAATATGACTGAAAAAAGAATGAGACCTAGGCTCAATAGCCTTTGGTGTGGGCCGTACAACCGTGTTTCCCACTAGGGGTTAATTGTTTCTTTAAATCATTTTCCAAAGAATACCGTGAAAAGTTATGCATAATGTTCTAAACAAACATATTTTTATTCTTTAAATTATTGGTTATTAATCACCAATTTGCTGCAAACAATGACTGTATGGCCAATGCATTTCGGATTAAATCCTTCATCAGAGCCCAGTCTTCTCTCAATAACGTACTGTACATATTATACCATAATTGCAATTTCCATAGCATCATACAATATCATATAACATCAAAAGACAGGGTACCCACAATTAAAAGACACAGTAACACATAAGAAAAAACAAAGAAAAACATGTTGATATGATCAATAATAGCTGTCTACACACAAATGTATAAAGGTGATCGCTACTCAGTTCCATGCTTTGTGCACCCCATGCAAGTATGTCATAGTTTCATTACTTCATGAGCCCTTGGTTGTGATCAATTCAGCTTGTTGTGAATAAGTGCGCTCAATGTGTTATATTCTGCCATTTTTAAGCGTGTGCTTCTCATGCAGTGCCCGTAAATGTTTGTTTATGTTCATATGTTTGTATATGTTTACTCACCATTGTGAGACTTCATATATATTTATATGATTGCCCATTTTAACCTATACACCGTGTCAGCTTCACTGACCTGTGTGCAGGGAAATGTCCTGCTCAGAAGTACACGGTTTGCGACGTTAGTAAACGTCCTTCTGAAAGGAAACGATATCGATATGTTTACGTTATCCATCAATGTCAAGATTGCGTTTGTGTATTTCCCATAAGTTCTGTCCTTAACTTATCTGAGGTGTCGCTATGCATACAGCCGCTCCAGCCACATACAGGGCAGCTGCGGCAATCGTGTTCCTGTTAATGTTTTACCGTTGGCATGGCAACGTTGTGTTACAAGATGGCCGATCGCAACTAGTTACGTTGGCCATCTTGGGAGGGGCAACTCATTAGGAATTACGTGTGTAACATCTAATCAGTGTTGTGCTGCGATGTAATTGTCAATGTTGGGTTTTCTACCTGAGATGGGACAATCCTGCATTAAACCTCTCTTCCACATTGGTAGAGTTGTTACCTCAAATGCGCAGTATGTTGATATTCCACATCTAATAACTCGATGCAATCTAAATCACTTCAATACATTCTACTCTTGAATAAATATCAATAGTTATATATGGAAACTACATATAATTTGGGAACTGCATATAATTTTGTAGAGCCACGAGCTTCAGTGGTAATATATGTTCCGATGAACTAATAGTTGAACAATTGAAAGTACAATACAAATAGTGCAAATATTGGCTGAAAAAATTACATGTGCATCCAAGATTTGATATTGCTGACTATAAAAGAACTCTGCCAACTTGTTGAATCTGGAACAAGAAATTCAAGATCTGACAGAAATCACAGCACTCACTAGTGCAGAAACATTTAAAGATGTTTTGACGGATATCAACAAACAACTAGAAGGATATAAGACAGACCTGGAGGCCAGGAAAATAAGGAAATTCAAACGAGACACTTTAGATTACCTGCGAGACGAAGTATATAGATGGGCTGATAGTATCAGAATCAACCACCACGTCCTAGAAACCCTAACTCGGACAATAGTAGTTTAGATACAGACTCTAACAGAGACGATCGCAATCCCCAGCCACAACCACAAGGGGCAGAAGGTGAAAGTGGAGCAAGCAGTACATTAGCTGGAACAAGTAGAACCACACCACAACCTTTTTTAGACAGCAATCAAAGAGGAAGAGAACGAGGAGGGGGGAAGAGGAAAAGGCCCCTGGATGACAACAAGATTTCAAGCACGAGGAACTTAGTAGTGAATATTTCAGATCGGGTGTTAAGCCAACAGGAAGATGCTGTGCTACAAAAGGGCCTCAAATTTGTACCTACCCTTTGTAACTAGTTTATTCAACACAAAAGTGAAATTACACAAATTAACCAGGAAACTAAAACTTAAAGTTTTCTTTGCAGAAATGGACAATGAGAACACAGTAGTACGTCAACAACCTGAGTTAGTTGAATTTAAAACGAAAAGTAAATTTGTACCACCTATCAATGTACCAGCAATTGATATTTTTGGAAAAAATGTATTATCAGATTTTTAAAAAATCCGGTTCGGTGCACCGAAAAACAAAAACCTCATCAGAGGTGAAATGTCAATTATTCAAAATCTGTATTCTGATGACAAGATCACAATAAGACCAGCTGACAAAGGTGGAGCGTTAGTACTACAGCACACACATGATTATGTAAAGGAATGCAAAAGACAACTTGATGACCACACTGTTTATGCCAAAATTGATCATGATCCTACAGAAGACATCTGTAATAATCTTGAAACACTTCTAACAAGAGCCGAAGAAAGAGAGATTTGCGGACAGCGGCCGATGTCCACGGACATCACGGTAAAAACATATTAAAAAACACAACATTCCACTTGTCAAACTTATCAAATAATCTCTGGGGAGGTGAGGGGTGATGAGGATGGGATATGGCTGCAAGAAGCAAAAGAAACGGGTGGTTTTTTCAGCGAAAGTCCGCGAACAGTTCGGATGTCCGTGAACAGTCCTGTAAAGTTCGCGAACACCTTAGCATTACAGGGTTGGTGAAATGCAGTTTTTGGATGGCTTATAACTTTGGCGCCACTTAATGGAACTGCATGAAATTTTGCATGTATATTTCTGACCTGATTCTGAGTGAGTATGCACAGTTTGGTGGGATTCTGTCATGAGGGGGCAAAATTAGAGGGGGGTCCCAAAATAATGTAAAGGCTTTTAAATGAGGTGCCATTTGACGAATCTACACTTCATTTGGCAAACTGATAATAGATCTAGTTATACATGTTTTTGCGAAGTTTGGTGGGATTCTGTCAAGAGGGAGCGAAATTAGAGGGGGGTCCCAAAATATTGTAAAGGCTTATAAATATGGTGCCATTTAACGAATCTACACAAAGGTTTGCAAAAAGATTATAGATCTAAATGTAGATGTTTTCGTAAAGTCTGACTGGATTTTGTCAAGTGGGGGCTAGGTTATATGACGATTGTATGTGCAAACATTTGACACTTTTGAAAAAATAAAACATGGGTGGATTTCCAGCAAACTTGCGTAAGGAGCATTGGCAAGGACCTACAAGCATGGTTTTACAAATGTGCCAGTGTTTTATTATTTGACAAGTGTCACAATGTAGCTACAAAAAATAGCGGTATACATTTATTGACTGAGGGGTAGTCTGTGGCCATTGGCAGTGGCCAGATTGTCTGGGTCTTGAATAAGGTCATGATCCGGACAATCTGGCTACTGGCCATGACCACAAGGGACAAAACATAGGATTAAAGTGGCCATGTCCACCTGGGACTGGCTTTGTGGTAAAGTTATTCGAAATTAGGATAGATTTGAAAGGGAAGAATATGTGCTCGTGGTAATATGGTCATAGGGTTCTCTTTTTGCCTTCTGCAGGCTGCTATGGAAAGCAAAGTGGAGCCCTTTATGGAACCCTCGCCTTCCCTTTCCATGGTGGCCATCTCGTCCCGGTGTTGGAAGAAAAATCCTATTTTTTAGCAACCCGTGTTCCCGCTTTGGGAACCTAGGGTGCTAATGGCCTTCATCCCCCATTTCAGGGGCTGGAATGGGGGGATAATGGTCCAGAGACCTTGTTATCCACCCTCGCTTCGCTTGCGCTGATAACTTGGGCTGCTGGGCCGGTATCCACCGTTCCAGTCCCTGGAACGGAGGATGAACGCCACAATATTCCCATTAGCATAACACAAAATGCAAATGGAAATGTTGGAAAATCTTATTTAGTCTATGTACTTTACTGAGAAATATAAAGTAGATGGAGTCTATAAATTTGTTTTTTAGTTCTATTTTTTAACTGTGAAAGGTGGTTCCTAAAGGAATATGTTTTTTGTTGTTTTTGGATGTATTTGTTTTGGCAGGAGAGCTGAGAACGAAAGGTGGGGAAGGAAATGAGGGAAGAGGAACCAAACACTAATATGGAGGGGTAGGTGGACAAGGGAAAATGTTGCGTGTGTGTTATTTCTAAGTTAGGGGGCACTGTTTCTCATGCTCCTTGATTACAGCAGTGGTGGTGGCTCTTGGGGAGGAGGGATGGCATTAGCTGATGCCATTTTAAGATAAATAGCAGTTTTGCCAAAAGTATGTACTGTGTACTAGATTGTTAATGGATAATGAGTAGGAATAGGTGTTGGAGCTGTGCAAGGGAAATTTGAAAGTTCCTAGATCAGTAGAAAATGCAGTTCCGAACTGTCTGTCAAGCAGAGATCTTATTGTGAAGTGCGGAAGGGTTCCCGGACACGTCATCATGCAGCGCGCCAGCGTATGGTCATGTGGCACTGTCTGGAAGGTCCGCTATGAAGTCAGATGTTCGTAGAGGTCTATCAATGACATTTGTGATGTCATCTTTGATGTCCTGGGTGTTAGTCTTAGCAGTGCACGGTGGTGGCGCGAGTTATGGTTGCTTAGCTTACCATAACTAGCGAATTTCAGGGGTTTTTCGGTTTTACTTGGAACCATACCGTCCCTTTAACAAAGTATTTTCTTTGAATTTCATAGGTTTTTATTGTCCAACTTAACCATAACATCCCTTTAACAAAGTTCTTTCAGTGAATATATATACATATATATTTTCAAACGAAAATTGTGCCCCGTGACAGGGCAAAACCAACGGGTTGCACTCCCAAGAGCAGCTGAGAGAAAGAAGTCCAATCTCAGCAAGACAAAAGGCTTGACAGCAAATCCAGGCAGCACAAAGTATTCTTTATTAATAAAAGTGCATGGAAAAAAGGGAGAAAACCTGAATAACAAACAACGCGTTTCACGGTACTCCGACCGCTTGTTCACGTAGGTAGGGAATGACACAGAAAAAGGACTCCTTAAAAGAGCTAGGCAAACTCTATGGTAGCAGTGCATAGAATGTCCCTATGCACAAGTCAGTACAATGTAGTAAACACTTGGCGGCCATGTCATAGCATTTAAAAGCACCACATTGCGGTCTGTATTATATGAATAAAGTACACCCCATAGTCATCAAAACACCAGATAACTACTATGTAATTAAAAATGCTTCAACCAGTGTCCTAGAAATCATGAATGCAGGGACTGAGGAGGAGACGGCGAGCAACGCGCGGAAATAGCAATGGGAGGAAAAAATACGGTGAATACACCGCTCGGAGAAAAAGACAAAATATGTCAAATATCTCAAAACACCAATAATGTAACAAGATGGAAAATGGTGTTAATCACGACTGATATCTGTGAGTGTCATCAAAATAATTATAAAATATTAATAAGGTAGAAGCCTAGTCAGTAAATGCCTTCCATGTAAGTAAACATTGCATCTGTGCAAATAATCTGCACACACGCCGTTGTTCAGCCATCTCCTCATCTCTGTCCTGCAGTCTGAATATCGTACATACCATTTACTGACTAACGTGTAAATATGCCCCGTAATTATCTTAAGTCTCAAGAATACATAAACACATGGTCATCATCGTATGAATACAGAAATGCAGATGGGACATATCAAGCTCAAAAATGCAGTATAAAGTGCAAAGTGCTTTAGCAGCAAAGAAAGTGCAAAGTGCTAGCAGCAAAGGAAAGGAAAAAGGGAAGGGGGGATGAGAGTTGAAATCTCTTCAGTAATAATAATATGCACAGTGCTCTACGTCCATGAATGCACTGATGTATTCCTAAATGTGCTGGAAATGTAAATCATAAACCATGCAATCAATTATCAGAGAAGAATTTAAAAATCACTGAATGTTTAAAATGACATAGTATCTAAAATATTAAAAAATACTCTTCTCTCTGTAAAAGGATACATGACAAAAAACCGTGCATGCATGGACAACTGGAGCATAATCAACAAATTCATCCACCGTAAAGTGCAAAGTGCATTTAACCATAAAAATGCCCCATTATTAAGGCAAACTAGCTTCCTAGTAAACCTTCTACTGCAAAAAGATGATACACATACTTGAGCGTCCCAAAAGAATATTTAGACATAGTGGACCCACAAAGGGATATACCATGACTGGGTAACCCCTGCGATGTAAGTATCTACATCTAAAAGGATGTGAAATATCCGCCAAGGAAAAGACAAAAGGGGTCGAGACAAGATAAGGGGGAGAGTAAGAAAGCATAAGGAATCCAAAAGACATTCTGTGTAAAAGTATGCATCACAGTGATCAATATTAAAAACAAAACCTACTACTGATCTTGTTAAAAACAAAATTGTGCAAGTTAAACTGCACAATATCATGAAAGAAACAACCTGAAAGATACGTCAGAACTAAAGGGAATGTACATGGTGGCTAATATCTAAAGAAGGCACTGTTGGACATTAATAGACATTCAAGAGGTCATACAAAAACATTTAAGGTACCTGAAATATAAAAGTAGTTCATCAAAGAGAAAAAAACAAATATATACTATTCGGTGCCTAAAAACGTGTATAGCTCTTCATCAAGATTATGACCCCTAGGTTTCTTGGTCTCGAGGTCCAAAATGGACTTGGTCTCCAGTTGTCTCAACAGTAACTCCCTATTGCCGCCTCTGGGTGATTTAGGCACAGTCCGAATACCAAAAAAGGAGCAACCCTCCAATCTGCTGCCATGTTGGGACTGAAAATGCAGAGCCATCGGATAGTTAGAATCAATATTTCTTATGGCTTGAATGTGTTGGAGTATTCTCAACTATATATATTTGCATAATCTGATTTTGCCCTTGTGGTGAGTTTATACTAACTCGATTAAATGCTAAAAGGAGGTATCGGTACAAACTTGGATACACATGAAGATGAATGCACATGTAATATTTTCAGCCAATATTTGCACTATTTGTATTGTACTTTCAATTGTTCAACTATTAGTTCATCAGAACATATATTACCACTAAAGCTTGTGGTTCTACAAAATTATATGTAGTTCCCATATATAACTATTGATATTTATTCAAGAGTAGAATGTATTGAACTGATTTAGACTGCATCGAGTTATTAGATGTGGAATATCAACATAGTGCGCATTTGAGGTAAAAACTCTACCAATGCGGAAGAGAGGTTTAATGCAGGATTGTCCCATTTCAGGTAGAAAACCCAACATTGACAATTCCATCGAAGCACAACACTGATTATATGTTACACACATAATTCCTAATGAGTTGCCCCTCCCAAGATGGCCGACGCAACTAGTTGCGATCGACCATCTTGTAACACAATGTTGCCATGCCAACGGTAAAACATTAACAGGAACACGATTGCCGCGGCTGCACTGTACGCGGCGGGAGCGGCTGTATGCATAGTGATACCTCAGATAAGGTAAGAACAGAACTTATCGGAAATACACAAATGCAATCTTGACATTGATGGATAATGTAAACATATTGATATCGTTTCCTTTCAGAAGGACGTTTACTAACGTTGCGAACCACGTACTTCTGAGCAGGACATTTCCCTGCACACAGGTCAGTGAAGCTGACACGGTGTATAGGTTAAAATGGGCAATCTTATAAATATATATGAACTCTCACAATGGTGAGCAAACGTATACAAACATATGAACACAGACAAACATTTACGGGCACTGCATGAGAAGCACATGCTTACAAATGGCAGAATATAACACATTGAGTGCACTTATTCACAAAAAGCTGAATTGATCACAACCAAGGGCTCATGAAGTAATGAAACTATGACATACTTGCATGGGGTGCACAAAGCATGGAACTGAGTAGCGATCACCTTTATACATTTGTGTGTAGACAGCTAATATTGATCATATCAACGTGTTTTTCTTTGTTTTTTCTTAGGTTTTTCTAATGTGTTACTGGGCCTCATTCCGAGCACGGCGGTCTGGGAACTACGGTGCCAGTAAGCATGCCGGTACCGTAGTTACCAGACCGCCATACTACGGGCTGTGCTCGCGGGTGCCTGACAGCCTGCCAGGTTTTTCCTGGCGGGTTGACCAGCACCCGCGAGCACAGCACGTTGGATGCACCGGCAGTACTTAAATGACTTCTTCCTGGTCCACTTACCTGCCATGATTACTACTTCAAGGTCTCCGTCCTGGTATACTCGCCTGCCGGACTAAAAGCTTCCAACACTACTACAAGTACTTATTTGGAAAAGTTTGCTTCAAACAACTTAGCAAAGACTTTCAACATCATCAGTATTGACTACTTCTTCTGGGAAGACATGAGACACACTGGTGCTGTGTGTTCCACACTTGTGACTGCCACATGCAATGCTGCTCTCCTGCTACTCTTGTTTTACCACTTTTACATCAACAAATGCTGATAATGGGTGTCTATCACACTTGCCTCTATTCGGCTTAGACAATGCTTGTTTGGGTCTTTTCCAACTATTGCCTTTTTCTCTCTTTGGCAATAAGGGTTACAATTAGCTTGCTTCTGAATTACCCTCTCTTGACTTTGGCAATGATGGTTCTTGTCAATTTGCTTTAGTATTTGCCTCTCTTGGCTTCGGCAATGTTGGTTGCTGTTAACCTCTTTTAATATTGCTCTTGTTTGGCTTTGGCAATGATGGTTCTTATAAACTTGCTCCCTCGCCACCCACCTCCATGGCTCCCTTGTCACCCCGTCCCTCCTCTACTCTGGCTCCCTTGCCAGCTTTGGCTCTCCTGGCTCCCTTGCCTCCCTCGTCCCCACTGCTCCCCTGACGACCTTACCTGATGCGTCTCTCTCTTGGCTACCTCACCTCCCTTGAACTCCACCTCTCTAGCCCCACTGCCATCAACTTCTTCCTTGGTTCCTCCATTTACCTCCCAGGCTCCTCTGCCACATCTGGTTGGGTCCACTGTACCCCGCCCCGGAAGTCTTTAAAAAGTGACAACCTGCTCCACACTGCTGCTCTTAACTTTCGCTCTGACATCTGCCACCTCCTTGAACTGCTGGATCTACATGTTCTCGCCCTTACAGAGACATGGTTTAAGGCCAGCTTTGTCACGAGTTTTGACACACTTCTCCCTGAGGGCTACAAGATCCTCTCCGAGCCCAGACCCAACAGGCCCAGAGGTGATCGGGGGCCTTGTCAGAGACGGCCGTGCTAGGCGGTGCAGCCTGACATGGCTTGCCCAGTTAGGGTTCCTTTCTCGAAACCTTCGAGGCAGTGGAACAGAGAGCAGACAGAGCATGCTCGGCAGCAAGGCAACGAGGACCGTAGCCACATCTGCCCTCGACTTTCCTGCAGCTTCCTGTCTTCAGCCCTAGGCTTAGCCCCCCAGCCCCGCTGCCTCCAAGTCCCATCGTCCCTCGCTGTATTCGTCTCCAGATAATGTTTGGTGGCTGGTGGCTGACGGCCTGTGTTAGGAAAGATTTCTTAATTGTAGGTAATTCTTCCTTCCATGTGGCAACCCCTAAACATTTTGCTGTTGTTTTACACCCTGATCTAGACTTTGCCAGAGAAGCACGGCTTCCTGCCGCACTCCTCTGGGCTTTCGCTCCATTCTTACGGGGATACTGACATGCCCTTAAAACAGTCAGTAACGGGAAACGTTGTTTTCCGTAGTTCTTTCGCTCATGTTGCAGCTTTCGCGCAACATGGCACAAGAGAGCACTGTAAGCTAAGTTACTGCTCTCTTGGGTCTCTAGTCTCTAGTCATTTTTTGGGCCCTAGATACTCTCGTGGATTGTTAACAAACGGTGCAAGTGAATCACGGACGGGACTGGTGGCAGCGATCGTTTCTTTGTGTTTTGAGCTCCTTTTGGCTGTTTAAGTGCGTGTCTCGCGCTTAGCCCAAAAGGGTGGCCTGGCTCCCAAGATTGCCAGACCACGAGGCTCTCTGTCCTGTCCGCTGACCGTCTTGCCCCCTTCACCTTCCCCAGGTCGAGCCGACCCGGGGCCTTCCTTATTTGGGCATGTACTTTCCCACGAAACACGGACGCTTTTGCGGGCTTCTACAGGCTTGGTGTGAGCCTCCAGGATGTGGACTGGGATGTCTGGTCCCAATACACATCCTGGGTGCCAGAGAGTCTAGTGTGTCTTGAACGCCTGGGACCACTGTGGTCCGTGATAGGTCCACGTATGGTGTGAGTGTTTTGTGAACAGATCTCCTATTGGGTCCCCTCCGTTTTGGCGCAAAGGGAAACCTGGATAAGAGGAGGCTGGAAACACCACTACCATGTCGATCTCCTGAGTTCTCACGAAGGAAGGATAAGGAGCTAAGTATCCTGTAACCAAGAGGCTGGACCGAGGAATCGCTGGTGACCCGCTGAAGGACTGCTCCTCTGCACTGCTGTCTTTTTGGGAAACCCTTTCTACCTCTGATCGGACGAGAAGGCCTGTACTGGTACTTCGACCCTTTGGAATAGTGGGAACAACTATTCTCGGCATCTTCACCATCTCCTGCACGTAAGCCTTCGGAAGTGTCTCTGGGCCATCCAGTGGACTGACCAGCCTATCCAGGAGTCTTGCTCTGTAACCGCCGTCAGGTTGCTGCTGTATTCACAGTCCTTGACACTCTCACACGATTCGTACACTTGGCGTTCCCAGGTCTGAAGTGAGTAGTGTACATTGGGCTGAAATGCACACAGCCGCTTCGTTGCCCTGCTGTGGTAACAATCTGTGCGGGTTCACTACATTTGGGACATCCTCAACTCTAACTTCTGCTGCCGCGGAATCTACACGACGCCGAGACGTCCCCTGCTCGTATCTGAACCTGCCAGCACTGAAACTGACGCGGAGAAGCCTGGGTCTGCCTGCATGGGGGACCGGTGAGTAGTAACGCTAGGAACCGGTCGCCCTCCTGCAGTAGCCTGTAGCTTTTCCCCACTGTGTCAAACAGCACGGCTTTCCGTACTCGCGCTCTGCTTCTGCCCCCAAGTGGAGGTTGCGCTTGAGTCACGGAGATCTGTTCGTCTTCATTTGTTCACCGATCTGAACTGCCTGATTTCCTTGAAGAGACTCCCTTTTGCCTGTTGGCACCAGCGTGTGCAGGTACTTTTGAGCACAAGGCTCCCCTCTTCGTAGGGCTCGGACTTCCTTCTAGTTAGGTGCCTCTGAAGGTGGACTGGGTCTAACTATTATTCACACTGCCTGTTTTCCTCCCCATCTAGGTGGTCTGCATATTTCGTGCTTCTAACTCTTTAGACCCTTTGGTATTGTATATAAACTGTATTTTGATTGTGATGTGTTGGTTTACTTGAGTTTTACCGTGATTCTTTACTATGGTCAATATTACAAAGGCCTTGTAATAAATGTGTCTATATTTTTTATATAACACCTGTTTGGAGTAATTTGTACATGTCCTTGCTTTGTGTGCTCATTGCGGGCTTTCAGTCACCCTCACCCCTCTTGAGACCTAGTCTTGACCGCCCCCATCGCTACCCTGATTGATCTGGCTTGTCCAGAGGTTACCCTGTTCCAAGAAACTAGGCTGGCCTTCTGAACCTCTGCCCCTCCAGGACAGAGTTCAGAAATCCATCTTAACAGCCTGTGACTTGGATTGGGACGTGCCTCTCCCGGCTACAGGCTGTACAAGTGGGTAAATCGCTTAACCCCATTTTTTTTTTCTTGGCGCCTAATTTGGTCTTGTCTTTGCTTACAGTGGCCCTCGTGACTTCTTTCCAGCATTTTGCCAGTGACGATATCGCACACATTGTTAGGCAGGAACAAGGGCACAGAGGTTGGAGAAATGACTTGAGATTTTCCACTGTGATGTTCCTTTTATTTCTGGTTGGCATCGAAGGAGCGATGGAGTTTTGTTTAATTGGAAGTTTGCAGTTTTGGATAGTAAATGAAAGCAGGGAGTGGTCAGTCCAAGGGAGTGATTCGATAGACGATATGGTAGTTTCACAATTAAGGTCTGCTATCCAATCTAGGATCATCCTTTATCATGAGTGGGGTGGAGTACTCTTTGAGTAAGGCCTGGGTCGGACAATGAGTTAGCCATTGTTATGGCAGGTTGGTCCTTAGGGTCGTTGAGCCCCACGTTAAAGGGTTTGGTGTTGGAGGTAAGAAGGGTCATGAGATCTTCTTCGAAGGAGCCAATAGGACCAGGGGGTCTATAGGTCAGATGCATTGTTATGGTCCGTGAGTTAGTGAGTGGAAGTTTGACTGACATTAGTTCGCAAGACTTGATTGGAGGCTGTGGGACTATTCTGAGACCCAAGGAGGATATGATGATAAAGGCAATTCCACCGCCTCTGACTGACTCTCTGTCAGATCTTAAGACTGTATAGTTGTTGGGGGTGGCAATAAGAAGGGAGGGGTTTGCAGCTGCATGTAGCCAGGTCTCCGTTATTGCAAGGAAATCCAGTTCTTTAGTGGTAATTCGGTCTGCTATTTCTACTGCATGTGCCACCAGGGATCTGACATTGATCAGTGCGCCACTGATAGCAGTGGGGCTATTGCTTAGAACAGTGGTATCCAGTACGGCCGTTGTCCGTCTAGATTTGGTATGGGATTTGTGTGTTTTAGTATGCTTTTGAGGTTGGCTGAAGTTATGATTGGTTGAAGGTGGGGGTCTGGGTGGTAAGAAGTAGGATTTAGCTAGTCTAGATCCAAGTCTGACGTTTCTGCATGCTAAAGGACATGGGAGGTTAGGCGTTATTCTGGCTAGGTCATCTAAAGATGTTAGGGGGACATTTGGTTCGTTGATGATAACACCTAGATGGCCGTTATAGGGTTTATTGGAGTTTTTGGCGTTGCAGGTCAGAAGGTTCAGTGGAGGCAGGAATGGTGTCGGCTTGATCTTATATGGGAGGATCATGGGTGGCAGAAATCTGGTGGGCTTGGTCCAGTTTGCGGGGATGACATAGGTAGACATAGTCTCAGAGTATCTGCCTGATGATGTAGGTATCTTGGGCCGTGAAGTTTGGGACAAGGATGGGTTGGCTCAGTCGCCTGATAGTGGCAGGGCGAGTAGCATGCTCTGAAGTATACTAATGAAGACGATAAGGGTGGCATACATTGTTAGAGAGGATCAGGGTGCGCTGGTATGGGTCACAGGTTCTAGATGCATCTAGGTGACAATGGACTACGAATGGTAGGGGGCACAGGGCTCTGCTGGTCACCGAGGGTTCAACATTACAAATGGGAAGTTGATTGTCAAGGAGGCTAGATCAGGCGCTCAACGGTGCTACAAAGCAATGGGCGAGACCTATAAAGAGTACATGTGTGGCGGGCCCAGGTAAGGTAAATCGCTAGCAGGCAGTAGGTAATGAGAATGCAATGCACAATATTGCAGTGGCCCAAGTAGATCACTCAAGACAGTGGGCAGTCGGACATAACTACGCAATGTCGCGTTAGGCTAGATAGGTCTCTCAGTGACAGTAGGCGGTGGGGCATGAATGCACAATACACCGTGTCAATGTGGGCTAAGTAGAACTCTCCGTGACAGTAGGCGGTGGGGCATGAATGCACAATACACCGTGTCAATGTGGGCTAAGTAGAACTCTCCGTGACAGTAGGCGGTGGGGCATGAATGCACAATACACCGTGTCAATGTGGTCTAAGTAGAACTCTCCGTGACAGTAGGCGGTGGGGCATGAATGCACAATACACCGTGTCAATGTGGGCTAAGTAGAACTCTCCGTGACAGTAGGCGGTGGGGCATAAATACACAGTGCACAGTGTCACAGTAGGCTACGTAGGACTCTCAGAGATAGTGGGATGTAGGACTTGGAGCCACAATGTCGCAATAGGCTAAATGGTGCACTCAGAGACAAAGGGTAGTATATATACAATGCACAATGTTTTAGTGGGCTAGGTATGGTGAACCACGCCCTAAGGCAATGAGCCTTCCTTCTGTCCTTATCCTCCTTGACCTTTCTTCTGCTTTTGACACGGTCAATCATGCCATCTTGATCAATCGACTTTGTGAGAACTTGGGCATCATGGATCAGGCTCTGAAGTGGTTGACCTCCTTCCTCCTGTACCGGCCCTCCCAGGTCCAACTTGGGTCATTTTTCTCCACCATCTCTCTCTCCACCTCTCTCTCCACAGTGTTCCCCATGGCTCTAACCTCTCACTCTAGCTCGTCAATGTCTACTTGGCCCCTTTGACCCACCTGATCTCTACCTTCTCCTATAACTTTCAGAGTTATGCAGATGACACTCCGCTCTCTTTAAGGCTCCCCTCAGCCTCCTGTCCTCTCACACTCATTCCTGTCTATCCGCAATTCAGCATTAGTGTGCCTCCAACGATCTCTGCCTTAATGCCACAAAGACTGAGATCATTCTCATTGGGACCCCTGCTCCTGCTTTCCCTCTCTTACTCTAGCCCCACTCCCTGGGCCCTCTGCCTTCGCCTTCCTGTAGGCAAAAAACCTTGGTGTCATCTTTGACGCCACTCTCTCCTTCTCTCCACACATCAAGGACCTGTCCATGACATTCCACTACCAGCTGCACCTCCTCAGAGGTATTCTTCCTTTTCTCAGTTTCCCCCAGAAGCTCACTGTCTCCAGAGCCCTGTTCTCTCTAGGCTGGACTACTGCAACAGCCACTTTCTCAAACTGCCTTCCTCTACTCTCTGCCCTCTGCAACTAATCCAGAACAGGAATGGAAGACTTGTCCTTGGCCTAAAGCCCAGCGACCCTATTTCTCCTGCCCTGAAATCTCTCCACTGGCTCCCGGTGGCTGCAAGGATCAAGTTCAAGACCCTCTGCATCATCCACAAGGCTTTGTGGGGCCGGAACTGCTCCACATCCAACTCTCTCGTCCAAAACACCTTCCTTCTCGAGCCCTTCCCTCAGCCACCTGAAACTCTGTGGGTCAGACGCTTCTCCTGGCAGAGAGTGGGGGGTAGATCTCTCTCCTCTGTAGGTGCCTCCTTCTAGAATGGCCTTCCTGCCCCTTTAAAACTTGAGCCGGACTACCTGATGTTCTGGAAGCAGCTCAAGACCTTCCTTCTTGTCTCTGCTTTCTCTTTCTCTCCCCTGCTGACCTACCTGTCTGCTGCACTGATTGGTTGCCTGGCTACCCTCAAAGTCTCCCTGGTTATCAGTCTCCTCCATGACCAGTCGCCCCTGTACTGTCCCCAGGCCTACCATGCACTTAGGGCCTGTAACTGTAACCCTACATGCCCCAGCCTCCCTGAACTTACTCAGAGTCGTGCTGCCCTGACTGCACGTACTCGGAGCAATGCTGCCCTGATTGCACTTCCCCATCCATCTCTCTGGCACGTCCCCCTTCTCTCTCCTCCATGCACTTTGCGTTATCACACTTGCACAATCAGAATGACACAAGGCCTAGTAAGATTGTTTGTTTTGTCCTCCCTCTGTCTTCCCTCAACTGTCTTGTCGCGCCTAGAAACACTTGTGTACAGGCGTGTTATAAATGACTCATATCATATCAAGTTCTCTATTTGGCACAACCAAAGAATCGGGGAATGATCGGCAATGTTCTCAGTAACATCGAGGAACTCTTCGTGGCATGGGCCTGCGCTGACCGGACTGAAATGAAATCAATATGAGAACGTATATTGTGAACTGCGGAATAAAGAGAACTCTCTCCAGGTGTATTGTCCTCCATAGATCCAGCAATCCCTGATCCTCCATCCCACGTAGAATCTTTTTAGCAGCCAAGGATAGTGGCCTTGAGCAAGCTGTGGATCTATCAAACCTTACATGCAAAATAGTGTTAAAATCACCTGCCACTATTAGCTGCCTATGAGACTACGCCAAAAACTTGGCCCAAAGGGATTGGTAAAATTCTGGATCATCCACATTCAGTCCATATACATGAACAAATGTGCCCAACATACGGCCATCAACTCTGACGCTATGGCATAGCAACCCTCCATGCCACATTCATGATGCAGCAAACAGAAGCCCAATTACCTATGAATTCGGATCAAAACACCCCAGGAATAGGATGAAAAGGACGTATAATACATCGCCCCCCCATGATGTAGCAAAAACCTAATTCATTCTACCCATCGACTGTGTCTCCTGGAGGAAGGGAATCTTAGCTCCATGCCACTCACAAAGCGCTAGAACCCTACACATCGTAGCGTGGTTATTCAAACCTCAGACATTTCAACTGAGGAGAGTACATGATTCCGTTCTAGGTCAAATTACCTTTTTATTTTTACTGACTTGAAAAAACATTGATTTAGAAAGACCGCTCTGTGACCGCACAGAGTGGTCTTTCTAAATCGAACTGTCACACCCCTGCTGCACACGACGGCGTGCAGGGGCTGACAGGCTCACCAGGACCCAGAAGCAGAGTATGAGGAGAACAGGTATGTGTGTTGGTGTGTTGTCTGTGTTTTATTTGGTTTGGGGGAGTCTTGGGTAGGGAGGAAGGGGGCGGGGGCTGAAGGACGGGGCTTTAGGGTACAAAGCCCCAGTTTCATGGTAATCCTGTGGGGGAAGGTTGGGGAGGGGGGGGAGCAAAGGGGGGCTTGGCAGGTAAAACCCCACAAATTAAAAAATAAAACACAGGCATCCAGCTCTGACACTGGGTGCCGCCGAGCGCTTCCTGTGCTGACAATTTCTCAGGATAAGTGGCAGCTAGAGTAGTTGTAGCATCATCCGGGTGTCCTTTGAGGTAATGTTCCCTTCCCCTGAATCAAAGCAGGAATTGGTATCAATTCCCTCCCCACATCTCCTCGATCATCCGAAGCGGAGCCCTCCCCACATCTCCTCGATCATCCGAAGCGGAGCGGAATCAGTCAACCAGCCTCAGCGCATTTATCTGACCAAGCTCCTTTAGATCAGGGCTACCCACACACCCCAACGGTAAATGCTGCATGAAATCCCGAGCATCCAGCCTGAAACTGCCGCCGAGAAAGAACACGCCGATCAGGCCAAAATGGCCGCCCGCATGTTTACATGTGGTTGCTAAGTTACGCAATCCACATCGAAGGAACCAGACAGCCTCCTCATTGGCTGCCGCCCCCTTCATCACGAAGCCCGCACTGCCGGAAGGCGTGAGCTGGCTGCGGACCCTCGCCAAAAGGACCCCGTTATAAAGACCTGTCTGCTGCTGCTGATCGTCATTCCAGCCATCCCCTGCATGCGGAGGGCAGGAGCCCTCCCCACATCTCCTCGATCATCCGAAGCGGAGCGGAATCAGTCAACCAGCCTCAGCGCATTTATCTGACCAAACTCCTTTAAATCAGGGCTACCCACACACCCCAACGTTAAATGCTGCATGAAATCCCGAGCATCCAGCCTGAAACTGCCGCCGACAAAGAACACGCCGATCAGGCCAAAATGGCCGCCCGCATGTTTACGTGTGGTTGCTAAGTTACGCAATCCACATCGAAGGAACCAGACAGCCTCCTCATTGGCTGCTGCCCCCTTCATCACGAAGCCCGCACTGCCGGAAGGCGTGAGCCGGCTGCGGACCCTCGCCAAAAGGACCCCGTTATAAGGACATGTCTGCTGCTGTCTGCTGCACGCCGCAAAGGAGCGAAGCAGAACTCTAACAACCTGATGCCTCACTCGATGTACACTGAACTTTGCCATAAGGTAAACGCCAGTTCTTTATAATAACCGGCGCACTCGGAGCTTCGCATTACTGTTTTGCCTAACACTTGTGCACCTCTTCATGTTCAGTAGCCATATCTGTCTTTGTCAACTGCTGATTTCGGGTTTACTCTGCCCACACATGCATGATAGCATTATTATCAATCTCTGCATCTAGATGTACCTGGCTTCCACATGCACAGTAGCCATACTCTCGATTTTGAACGCAGATGCACCTTGCTTAGGCATACTTATCAGCCCTATTCTCAACTCTGATTCCTAGGTGCACATGTTTGTACTTGCTGTTCAGCCATATTTCTAATCTTGATTCTAGGCCTCATGCTCTCTAGCCCATATGACCGCATTTTAGCTTCCTGCACTTCTAGCCTGCGTGTGGATTTCCGAATCCAAGTGTACTCTGACTGCATTTTAGCTTCCTGTATTTCTAGCCTGCGTGTGGATTTCCGAATCTAGGTGTACTCTGACTGCATTTTTAGCCCCATTCTCTCCAGCCCATATGAATGCATCTTAGCTTCCTGCATCTTTAGCCCACATGTATGCTCCAACCTCACAACTAGTTGTATTCAATCTAGATACTATAGTGCACAGGCTGTACCTGACAGATTCTACCCGACTCTAACTAGCCACCAACTATCTTAGTCTGGCCTGCTCCCCACCAGCGCCACTAGACTCTACTACAGACCATGATCTTCTGGCTCGCCCTAATCATGTTCCCCTTCTGCTTAATACAGGACAAGGTACCCTGTAGCAACAATAGCTACATAGCCCACCTGGACGGCCTGGCTAAATTAGGGTGCCCCAGACACCACCCCATCCCATGCCCCACTCCGTTCCTACCCTCCGCATCCCCTTTCCCCTCCACTAACCACCACCCTCTCACATCCACATCCATCGTCATCCATAGCCTACCTACCAACAGCCACCACAGTCCCATTGCTAAACCTAACCCAATCAAACTGACCACCAAACCTCCCGCCCGCTTTAAGCCGCTCGGGCCAACCCCCCCCCTCCCTTATTCCCAACATCACAGCCCGCAATGACAGATTAGGCTCCAGGCTCCCCACCACTATTTCTAAACCCAACTCCAAACCCTACACCAAATCTACTACAAAGCACTTTGCACCAAACAAGCCCACACCTCCCCCACTAAAAGGCGCCCTACTCCACGTCAGATCCCTGGCTGCCCACCCCACAGAAATTGCAGACATTATCCTTACCAACGACCTTGACTTTCTAGCCCTAACAGAAACCTGGCTTCATGAGGCGTCCGGACCCCATTTATCGCTAGCCATCCCAGACAAATACTCTATCCTCAGAGCAGACAGACCAAACGCCAGAGGTGGAGGTGTAGCGATCATTTCCAAATCCGCCCTAGGCCTTAGACCAACCGACACAGTCGCACTCACATCCTGCGAGTTACTCACAGCCAAACTACAAACCTCCCCCACAACCACGATCACCATCCACCTCATTTATAGACCCCCAGACCCCCCTGGGACCTTTGAAGAAGACATCACATCCCTCATCACCGAAAATTCCAAACCATCAGCACAAATCATGATCCTCGGAGACTTCAATCTCGGCTACCAAGACCCGAACGATGCACATGCTGCATCCCTAGCCAATATCCTAACCGATCATGGTCTTACTCAACTCATTGCACTCCCCACCCACCAAAAAGGCAGAACCCTTGATTGAGTAGCAACTCACAATTGCAACACAACCTGCAAAGACCCCCAACCTCTGGCATGGACCGATCATCACATGATCCCTCTTGAGGTCAACACCAATCAGGTACTGCCCAATAAGCACCCCATGGCACCAGCATGCCCCACCAGGAACAAACGCAACATCACTGCTGAAGCCCTACTACCACTGGTCTTACCTACCCTCAATGCTCTCCCAGCTAACTCTGACTTAAACCTGCTGATCGACACCTTCAATGATTCCATGGCCAGAGCAATGGAAACCGTTGCCCCCTTGAAAATACGCAAAGCTAAACCCAAAGCTCATCTGAACTCGTGGTACACCCCTGAGCTCAAGCTACTCAGGAAAGAGAAAGTTAAGGCTCACCACACCTGGAAGACTAACCCCACTGCGGAAAACAAATCCAACCTCACTAACCTATCCTCACTTTACAAAAGCGAGATAATCCAAACCAAAAAAGATGCTTACAACACCAGGATCACTCAGGCAGGATCCTCCACTAAAGAATTATTTAAAATTCTGAAGGAACTAGAAAACCCTATTTCACCTCCGGAAACCTGCCTGAAAGACAAATCCTGGTGCACCAACATCCAGAACGCCCTCAACAATAACATTTTAGGACTCCAAACTAAAATTGAAGACAAACGGCAACAACTCTTCAACAACAAGGTCACCAACCTTAGCCTACCCACACCCAACAACACTAGCGCAGGCTTCTCGTTCAAAAAAGTCACCATCCCGGAAGTTCAAAAAATCATCACCTCCCTGAAACCCTCTAACTGTAAAGGAGACAGCTGCCCGGCACAGATCATAAAAGATGCAGCCAGAGAGCTCTCCCCCTTCATTACCAAACTCATCAACCTATCCTTCACTAATAACTCTATCCCCAGCAACTTAAAACAATCATGGGTTCTCCCTCTCCTGAAAAAACAATCCCTCGACCCGGCCATACCCTCAAACTACAGGCCCATCACCACAGTCCCCTTCCTACTGAAAATCCTGGACAGAGTTGCATACATCCAAATTCAGGAATACCTAGAATCCAACCAACTGCTAGGAATACGTCAATCTGGCTTCAGACCTCAACACAGAACTGAAACCGCCCTTGTTGATCTCAAAAGCCAGATTGATGACATTAAAGACAAAGGCAATGCTGCTATCCTACTCCTACTAGACCTCTCATCGGCCTTTGACCTGGTCAGCCATGAAGTCCTCTGTAATCACCTTGCCACCACAGCCCACTTCTCCTCCTCTGCCATCACATGGATACAATCCTTCCTGGCAAACAGAACCATGCGAGTCTTTTCCACTATAGCTGCAGCAGACCCCATCCCCATCACATGCGGGGTCCCACAAGGATCCTGTGTATCCCCCACTTTGTACAACATATTTACAAAGCCTCTATTTGACCAACTGGACCGTCTGGGTGTCACCTACACAAACTACACAGATGACACCCAGATACTCCTCACCATCTCTGGTAATTACCAAGAAGACTCTGCCCGGATTAACAAAATATTCTCCATCATTCAGGCATGGATGGCCTCCCATGGTCTCTGCCTGAATGATGAGAAGACAGAGCTCCTAATCGTCGGCTCCCCCAACACTCTAACTAAACTTGACCCTAGCTATAATAACATCACCATCGATGGCCATGCCATTCCCATAGCCAAAAGCGTAAAACCCTTGGTTTCTATCTAGATGCCAACACCAACCTTAGCAAACACACCAATATGACCGCCTCAGCCGCTGCCTATACCGGCAAGCTCATTAGGGCCAGCAGACCTTTCCTATCACCCAACAGCTGCCTCACCCTTGCCAGGGCCCTAATACAATCCAAACTGGATTACTGCAACAGCCTGTACCTAGGTGCTAATCAATCCGTACTCAACAAGCTGCAGGTAATACAAAATAACGCCTTGCGCGCAGCCCTCAACATTCCCAGACAAGAGCATATCTCTGCTACTAGGAAAGCCTGCAAATGGCTATCCATACGCCAAAAAATAGATCTTAAAACCATCTGCCTCACATACAAAGCCCTCAATCACCTAGCACCACCATATCTGGCCAATAGACTCACCCTGAAACCTGCCACCAGATCCACCAGATCCTCCAGCACTCTTTGCTTATTAGTGCCCAGGTTCCACCTAAAAAGAGCTGGAGGGGTAAGCTTCACAGTGCTTGCCCCCCAAATCTGGAACTCCCTGCCGCTTAAAATCAAAACTGTCGAATCCTTCCAGATCTTTAGGAAGCAGGTCATCAGCTGGCTGCTAAACAAAGAATAACGCCATTAACACCAGACCCGCGCGGTAACTGGCTTAGACACTGTATTTATTCTGAAAATTGTATATTGTACGTACTGCATATGCTCTGTTTACTGACCACTGTATATATATGTATATATTATAAACTTGTACGAAGTATGCAACACTAAGATACTTCTCAACGCTGTAACCAAATTCTTAAGCGCTCTTCTACCTCCGGGTTTGGAGCGCCATACAAATAAAATAAACAAACAAACAAACAAACAGGCATGTCATTTTCCTGTTTTCCGAGGGCCGCACAAAATCGACTGAAGAAAATCTGTCATTTTTATCTGCAACCTTCAGAAAGCGGGAAATGGTATAGAACCCATAAATCGGGTGAACAGTTTTCACGCACCATTGTCACGTTCTATACAACCCAAATCAGAATACAACTCTGAATGACAATAAGGACTACTCTGCTGCAAGCATCCCAGTGAAGTGAGAGCCATTTTAACAGTAAACTCCCAGTACTCCGTCCCCCTCATGCCCCCTCCGCCACCGCCCACCCAACCTGGCAGTGAAAACCCAATCATCCCAACAATGACTAACCCAAAACAATGAAAGCGGGTAACAACCCAGAAATGCCAAGTGCACTGCCCCACCACCCATGCAACCATGAGTGGGGGGTGCACCCGGACCTTATACATTACCAAGACCAAAATGGACCAATTCATTACATACTTGAACGCAACAAACCTTTTACCCTGAGAGCATACATACTGTGGAGACTCAAATCATACCTGTGAAGCAAAGGCTAAAAATCACAAATGAAATTCAGTACTTGACAGTTAGAGAGCAGCTGAGGGCTCCAGTCCGAAAGAACCAAAAGGCTTAAAGGACCCATACTCAAATGTCACGAATCCAGCGTCATCGCTTGGGCAAGGTTTCAAGAAATGCATTCACCGCTGCCGGGTCCATAAAGAAGTGGGTTTTGTCATCACGCATCACTCTTAGCCTGGACGGATATAACATTGCATGGTTTATGGTCATAATACCGAATTTAAAAATCTCGAAAAAATAAATCTCGAAACAAAAAGGCCGAATTTTTTTTAATGACGTTTTTTATTCGAAATGGGTTTTTTTTTATTCCCCCCCAACCCCCCTTTATTTTATTTTTTTTAACCATTTTTTTTTAATCCCGGACCCCAAAATAAATATATAATTAAAAAAAAAAATCGACCTTTTTTTCTGTCTTTTTTTTTCGACCTTGTTGTTATTCGAGATTATTTTTTCGAGATTTTGACTGACCACCACATTGCATATTGAAGACCTCTGTCCCGAAGTTGGCGCAGCTGCAAATGATATTCAGGCTTTCTGTACTGTGGGGGTACAATCTGAATAGAAGGAGACACTGATATTGCAAACCCCCAGTTCACGGACCTTGCAAAGTATAATGTTTCTATCCTGATCGTTCAGGAGACGAGCAATCACTGGGTGTGGTCTCTGGGCAGGTTTAGGAGCTACTGGAGACACCCAGTGTGCTCGCTCAATCAAACACTGTGGGGAAAGTGGTTGATCCACCAACACTTCTTTAATGAAGCGTTCCATGAAGACCTCCATGTTCCCCTGTGAGAACGACTCTGGAATCCCAACAAGCCAAACGCTATTACGGTGGGACCTCGCTTCCAGGTCTTCATCTACACAGTCTTCACCTCTTGTTGTAGAGTGCACAGGGGCCGACCTGCCACCTCTGGAAAGTCCTCCAATGCCCCAATACGCTGCTCTGCCTCAGAGATCCTACCGCTCTCCTTTTTGATCCGGTGTTGCATACAATCCATATTAAACACAGGTTGTCTAATTTGTTATTTACAGAATCAAACCCAGCCTTCATCTGGGATAGAATAGTGTCCATGGCCGTGCTCTGATTGTGGGACCTGCCTCCCTCCTCATTGACGACCAGACCACCCTCTGCCACCATACCGCCTTCACCAGCACTATTAGTGCCTGTTGTGAGAAGGAGAGCTTTGCCTGTTTTTTATTTCCTTTCACCAGCCAACCAGTCAGTCGGGGGATGCTCTTCAGGTTAACAATTATCATTTCTCTGTGGGGGTGGGTGATGAACACATTTCAGAGTCCAGTCTGTGGCACCCCTGCTAATCCACTATCCACTTGCAAAGGTGAGAGGAGGAGCTGTCAGAATCCCCTTTATTGGCTGCTCCACGCAAGGGTCCACCTCACTCCACCATGTTCCCCCGCTTATCCAGTGGCGTAACACAACTCGGCAAACAAATCACGGGTCGCGCCACACTCTGGGCCGGCCTAGATTGTCACGCTTGCGCAATATGCAAGAACGTGCTGCTGAAGGGGTATGCCGCACAATGCACTAGGAGAAAGATATAAATATGTGTTTTAATGCAATATACAGCACACTTTCTGAGATAAATTGGCTATAAAGCCAGAGTGTTTGCAATTGTTTTGTAGGGTAACACAATCCAATACATGCAAGTCACCAACAGTGCACAGGAACATTAATGCTTTGCTATTAAAAATGCCATGCCACAATGAAAACATGTCCAACTGGCTGGACAATGTAGACCACTGTAAACACGTAATAACATTACAGTAAAGCATGCCAGGCCACATTTAGACATACCTAGACTGGTTGCACCAAAATGCCAGTCGAAGCAATAACACTCATCAAGAAGAGAGCACACATTAAAGCGCGTGTCTCCGCGGCCTCTAACAACACGGCCAAACTCTTTAAAATCTGCAAGGAACTGGTCAATCCTGTCGTGGTCTATACCTCTCCTGTTCCCTCCCAGGCCCTCTGTACAGCTCTGGCCTCTCACTTCTCTGCTAAATCTCAGGACATTCTGTCCTCTATCTCCTCTTCCTCTCTCGGCCCCCTTTGGCCATCTCTACCTCTCCTCCTCCTTTTTCCTCTTTCTCTCTGACAACACCTGACGAGGTTTCTAGACAAGTCCGATCTATGAAAGTGTCGTCCAAACAGGTGCTCCGCAGCTCCTCCAGAACCATCAAAGACCATATTGACATCCTCGCTCCAGCCTTGGCCGATTTCTGTAATCACTCTTTCACCACTGCAACGTTCCCCTCTCCCTTTAAGCACTCCCTTGTGCACCCACTCCTCAAGAAGCCGTCTGCTGATCCTACCTGCCCAGCAAACTATGGCTCAATCTCCATCACTAAAATAGTGTGAGGAATCTGTTTAAGGTACTTCTCACTTAGAACTATGCGCCCTTTTTGTGTAGTACTTCAGTTTGAAAGGTCGCATGGAGCTGGGGTAACAAAGGAGTCTTGGATTCCTCTACTCCATAGGTAAAAGACAGAATGAAAGTTAGTTACCCTTTAAGTGTGCTTCAGCGCCCATTGTTAGGAAATCCTTTGAATGGAAAAAATCACATGACTTCAATTAGAGATTGATATTGCTCAGTTTATCTTGGAAAAGTTGCCCTATGATGATAACACGTGTTTCGACGTACCCAACGTCTTTTTCAAATCAGGGCTACATAATTCATAAATGATAAATTAATAGAACAATTAACGAGTCAAAAAATGTGATAAACAAGACAGCACAAATTGCATGATCATCAAAATGAATTGGCCATTGATTTCAAGCACAACAATTCCAGGTCATTGTTAATTCAGTCATAATGTAAACAGAAAATGGCAAGGAGAACTTGTCGATTTGGAAAAATTCATGAACAGAGCCAACAGCAATCAAATGGGGATAGAATTTACTGGAAATTCTAGTAAATCATCAATAGATTTTCTAGATCTGAACATTTATGTGAAAAAAGATCAATTGATGACTAGAACTTACAAGAAGGCAACAGAGGCCAACTCAACTTTATTCGCAACCAGCTGCCATCAGAACTCGGTTATCAAGAATATTCCAAGTGGTGAATACGTCAGGGCCCGCCGCAATTGTTCTGAACAAGAGGTATTTGAACAAGAATGCCATTTGCTTTCAAGAAGATTCAAGGTTAGGGGATATGGCTCCAAGACCATTTTGAAGGCACAGACACAAGCCAAAGTACTGAATAGGAAAGAGACTCTAATTACTAAACCCAAAATTAATACCGGAAAGGAAGAAGTCAGCTTCATTACGACATTTTGCAAAAATAATGGAACTTTGAGGAGTATCCTCAAAAAACATTGGCATCTTTTACATTTGGATCCACATGTCAGGCACTACATTAAAAACGACCCACTGATCATCTACAAACGGGCGCGAACCATCAAATATACTGAGCCCATCTCTACTTCCAGAACTAGGACCAGAGAGTACCATCACTTGGTTACCAAAACAAACGAAGGGTTTCAGGAAATGTGGGACCTGCACGATGTGCAAACATGCGATGGAGAATTTGACAAGTTTTGAAGACCAACATGGCACCAACCTTAACATCGTTGAACATATCAATTGCCGAATCAGATATGTTGTATATACTATAATTTGTGAATGCAATAAGATCTACATAGGGAGCACCATCAGGGAACTAAGAATTAGGATCAGAGAACATTTTTCATCCATAGGAAATCCAAATACGAATTCACCGTTGGCCCAGCACTGGCAAAAGGAACACCAATGTGACACTAAAAAAACTCTAAAATTTGCCGGACTCAAGAGAGTGACCTTGGGACCAAGAGGAGGGAACCAAGAGTTGAAATTACGACAAGAGGAAGCTAAATTGATCTGTAAATTTCGCACAGTTGAAAGAGGTCTGAATTCAGACAATGAAATGTATTCTTTTTTATAATTATTAATATTGCCTGAACCTGCCACTCAGGGTTCCAGGAGAGTCAACACACAACAATATTAGGAGATTTTCACTTACTCTTAAAAAACAGGATATTTACAAGTTAAGGGACGCCATGTTTTAACTAACATCTGTGGAAGTCAGATTTACAATTGCTCGATAGCACTGCATGTGAATATGAACACATAATGAGACTAGTTTCTACTTTCATGAACCATTAATCAATGTATTATATTTCCCGTATACTAGCTATTAAGTCCAACAAGTCAGGCCGATAACCATAAAAATACGTGTTTTTACATGATACAACATAGTGTACATTTTTACCAAAAAGACTCTTTAAATCATGATCATTTATATCTCTATATCATATTTGGGAATTTAGAACAACCGACATGAGAGTGAACAAGATTAAGGACGGGATATTGGGAAACTGGCAATACAGCACGCAAGATGGCGCGCAAGTAGGAAACCGTGACAATCGACATGAGAAGGAACAAGAGTACGTAAGTAACATTGGGAAACCAGGAACTTAGCCCAAAAGATGGCAACCAAAGTCAGAAAGAGTAGTAGGACTGAGGTTGCCTAGAAACCAGTTTATACAACAGACAGGGTTAGGGCGGACACGCCGGAACGCGGACGGAAAGAAACAACAGAGCAATCAAGGTGAGTCTAACAGCAAGAGCAGCCCACCCAGACACAGGACATGTAATGCAGGCATGCGGACCCTCGTGGTTTTTGCCTTTGACAAATATACCTTCTGCACTTGACGGGAGCCCTACGGCGACAGTATTGTTTTAAAATCACGGGCTGATTTTGGTGGGCCTCCAGTACACGCACACAAACAGGAAGGCGATTTAACTTGAAAATGTATCTAGGTAAACCAATTGTAGAACAATATAGAGATCAGCGTCGCTTCCCGTGTATTGAATTAAGGAAGGAGACACCCCCACCATATGTTAGTATCATAAGCACTCATTGATTAAGCTGGGTATGGGAACACCCATTGGAATTTTCAGAGGAGTTTATGTGGTAGAACCAAGATGAACATTAAAGAGTTTCTGCATTATAACCCTTTCAAGTTACATCATGAAATGTTCATTGAATTGATTGTAGATGGGTACTTTCCCCCTAGGTAGCAGGGATTATCCCATGACTGCACACGAAAGCTGACCATTAAATGCACATTCACGGTTAACAATAGGTAAGATATTTAATCATTATCGGTACATGATTAACAGTTATTTATACCTGATTGACACATGATATTCACCAACTTTTTTAAACATGTTTTTGTTTCTTTTTTCTTTTGTGTTCTTTCTCTAATTCCCACAAACCTCCTACCCCTCTCCCCCTCCCGAACATGGCCATTTTTCTAAAATATTTTTCCATTTTCTGTTTACATTATGACTGAATTAACAATGACCTGGAATTGTTGTGCTTGAAATCAATGGCCAATTCATTTTGATGATCATGCAATTTGTGCTGTCTTGCTTATCACATTTTTTGACTCGTTAATTGTTCTATTAATTTATCATTTATGAATTATGTAGCCCTGATTTGAAAAAGACGTTGGATACGTCGAAACACGTGTTATCATCATAGGGCAACTTTTCCAAGATAAACTGAGCAATATCAATCTCTAATTGAAGTCATGTGATTTTTTTCCATTCAAAGGATTTCCTAACAATGGGCGCTGAAGCACACTTAAAGGGTAACTAACTTTCATTCTGTCAATCTCCATCACCCCTTTCCTGTGCAAACTCTTGGAAAAGCTTGCCATCTCCCAGCTTACTCTCCACACTGAATCTGTTGGTTGTCTCCACGACCATCAGTCTGGCTTCAGAGCTGCCAGAGGCATGGAAACTGCTCTCCTTAACACCCATGAAGATCTGCTCTCTAGCCTTGATTCCAGCATTCCTTCTGTTCTCATCCTTCATCTTTCCTCTGCTTTCGACAGGGCCAACGTCGCCATTCTGATCAATTGACTCTGTGAGAACCTGGGCATCACCGATCAGACCCTAGAGTGACTGACCTCCTTCCACTTGGACCGCCCCTCCTCTGCCAGGTCCATCTTGATCCCATTCTCTCCACCACATCTCTCTACCTGTGGCTTTCCCCAGGGCTCTATCCTCTCACCTTGGTTTTTAAACCTCTACTTGGCCATTTTGGCCTCCCTGATCTCTACCTTCTCCTCTAACTTTCAGTGTTATGCGGATGACTCGGTTTTCCTTCAGGCTCCTCTCAGCCTCCTCTGCTCTCTTGCTCATTCCTGACTGTCTATCCACGATTCAGGATTGGTGCGCCTCCATCAATCTCTGCCTTAATGCCAGTAAGACGGAGATCCTTCTCATTGGGACCCTTGCCTCTGCATTTCCTCTCTCACTATAGCCGACCGCCTTGGGCCCTCTTCCTTTGCCTTCCTGCGAGGCAAAAAACCTTGGTGTCATCTTCAACGCCACACTCTCTTTCTCTCCTCACATCTCGGACATCGTCAAGAAGTCCCACTACCAGCTGCTCCCCCTCAAAGGGAGTCTTCCCTTTCTCACTTTCCACCAGAAGCTCACTGTCTCCAGAGCCCTGGTTCTCTCTAGGCTGGACTACTGCAACAGCCACTTTCTCAATCTGCCTTCCTCTAGTCTCTGTCATCTGAAACTAATCCAGAACAGGACTGCAAGACTTACCCTTGGCCTCAAGCCCTGGGATCGTATTTCTCCAGCCCTGAAATCTCTCCACTGGCTCCCGGTGGCTGCAAGGATCAATTTCAAGAACCTTTGCATTGTCCACAAGGCTTTCTGGGGCTGGGGCCCACACTAAATCCAATGCTCTCTTCCAAAATACCTTCTTCTCTAGCCCTTCACTCGGCTACCTCCAACTCTCTAAGGCTTAGACGTTTCTCCAGGCAGAGAGTGGGGGCAGACCTCTCTCCTCTGCTGGTGCCTCCCTCTGGAATGGGCTCCCTGCCCCTCTCAAACTTGATCCGGACAACCTGAAGTTTCAGAAGCAGCTCAAAACTTTCCTCTTCTCCGCTGCTTTCTCTCTCTCTCCCTCCCCTGCTGACCTACCTGTCTGCTGTACCGACTGGCTGCTTGGCTACCCTCAGAGTCTCTCTGAGTCCAGGCTCTTTCTTGATTGGTCACCCTTCCACTGCCTCCGGGCTTACCATGCACTTAGGGGCTGTAACTGTAACCCTGCAGTCCCTTCTCCTTGCACAACCAATAGCCGCTCTGCCCTGGCTGCACTTACTCAGAGCATTTCTGCCCTGTTTTCCCCTCCCCTCTCACTTGCACCTCCCCCCCTTTCCCCTTGCACTTCTCGCTCTCGCAATGACACAAGGCCTAGTGAGATCGTTTGTCTTATCCTCCCTCTGTCTTCCCTCCCTTGTGTACACTTGTGTACAGGCGCCTTATAAATGACTTGTATCATATCATATCATTTTATCACAGATGACCAGAAAAATATACAATGCCACAGTAAGAAATGGCTAGGCTGGCAGCACCCAAATGCCAATCTAGCCAGGTAATTAAAGTTAGCAGGACTGCTTTATCAGAAATGTCCAGTTAAAAGAAAGTCATACCAAACTCAGGAATGACTAGACTGGCTGCACCAAAATACCTCTCTAGCCACTAATACCCCATATCATGCCTGCTTAGCCTGGACATGGACAACCATTATGATTTATCACACAATCCCGCCCCCCACTCATCCCCTCTCCCTCCCACCCACCCACTACCCCAACCTCCACAATCAGCATCTTGACCCAGAATTACCTCCACGTCCCTCTTCCTTGTCCCAGAGCTTACGTATGAGGCTCCTTGTGTCATAGGTAAGTACTGGGATGAGGGACAGTGGGACTAGGAGTGATGAAGATTACAGGTAGCTAAATCAGGCATTACCTCCATGTACCTCTACCTCTTCCCAGTACTTGTGTATGAGGCAGAGTGCCTCACACACAAGTACTGCCTCATACATAAGTACTGGGACGAGGAAGAATACGGCAAGGAGTAAGCAAAGCATTAAGCACAAGTAGTGGCGCAACAGCATTGAGTTGACTGGGCTTCAGCACTACCCCGACCCCCCACATGAAATTTTGGGCTATATTGACTAAACCTGGCTAACCTTTAGAGCAGTTGCCAGACCGAACAGGACACAGATGTTAAACGGGACCTGGTTTTTGCTGTTAACAAAAACCCAGCAATTACCAACGTAAAGCATTTCACTGTTAGTACCTGCAATCAAATGCCACATTGTTTAGGCAATTGAAATCGTTATGTGGGTTTAGTACTTGCATGCCAGGGGAGTGATTGGAAGGGTAGAGAGGGAACAGGAGACTTAAAAGAGAGAGTTAACTGCTTTTAACATTGAATCTGCACTAGATTAGTGTCATTAAAATGCGTAAATTAGTTGGATGCCCCCACACAAATAAGTTTCCCCCTCCCCACCGCCTGTGAAGTTAGCGCCTCTCCCAACATTTGAAGGGTTAGCCCCCCTGAAATGAAGGTTTTGATGTGCCCATGTACACAAGCACACACACCATTCACCATATACACACCCAGCCATCTCACAGGCAGCCACCCATACATTTAAGTGTGCACCCTTTCACCATACACGCACACGTCATGGAGTTGAGCTCTATTACTTCATAAAGAAATTGGGGCTCATTACGGGTCCAGCGGTAACCGTGCCGTGCTATCGGCGGGTTGCCGCCGGACCCGTAAAAAATTACTAGCTCCTGACTTCCCGATGCCACTGTGCTATTTCAAGTCCAGCGGCCGGGAAATCAGGCGCAAGTAATTTCGTTAATCCCCAGACTCCACGGGAATGGAGACACGGAAGCACCTGTACCGTTATTAACGGTGCTGTTGCTTCCGTGACGGGTCTGCCTACCGTGGCTGCTGTGCCTGGCAGGTTCAGACCTGTCGGGCATGGCAGCCCCAGCAGGCAGACCTGTAATATGCCGGTCTGGAAACAACAGTGCCTGTAAACTTACCAGCACCGTTGTTTCCGGACCGGCATGGTCAGAATGAGCCCCATTGTTTCTTTTTTAAGTCACTATAACTTAATTAAGAAATTATTTCAGTTAAGGACCGAACCATAACCAAATTAATTTCTTTATTGTTAGGCAGAAACCTGTGCAGTTCCCTTAGGGACCACTGCTAAATATTTAAGACTACAGGTGTTGGCAGTAAACCCACTTGGCAGCAGTCTGTACCACCCAGATTTACCTGGTAGCTGTGGCTGAGCAGTCAGACTTCCCTCAAGAAGAGTTAGGCAGTATGCAAAGTATACACAATAGGCACTCAGATACAATAATACAAGCAAACACTGACCAGAGCTTTGGTAACAAAGTATATAATTATTTATTTAAAAACACACAGTTGAAACACTCCAGCACTCTTATTGTAAAATAGTCTAAACACAGTCACTATTGTAATATATACACCCCTTTTTCCTTATCAGATAAATCACAGTAAAACACCACTTATTTTCATACAGAGGTGAGCGCCTAACTAGATTGCACTCCAATAAGTTTGTGAGAAAGGGAGGGAAAAAGACAGAATATGAAAAGGTACACCTCTCTAAGATTCAGGAACACTGTTAGCAAGGCAGAAGAGCAAAAAGTCACTGGTGAGCCAAAGTCCAAAGGCTGGGCCCACTCTTAGAGAGAGCAGAGCACAAATGCGTCCAAGATCACACAGTTACACTATGCTTAGAAAGTCTTGCAGAGGGTTCAAAAAGGGTTTAGAGAGGCTTTAAGAAAGTTTAGCCAGGGTGTCCCAGACTAACCCAGGTTCGAAAGCTTGGGGCTAAATCTACCCCGTACAGTCGGTAGCAAGGGAAGCCAGGCAGGGCATGGTACCTTAAGTGGGAAGGATCCTCCAGCGGTGGCAGTTGTTCCTGGTAGTGGATGCAAGTTGTGTCGTCGTCCAGGGGAAGAGAAGATCTCGACTTGGAGGAAAGATGAAGGTCGTTGCAGTACCAGGGAAGAAACCAGCCGCGGAGTTTCCCGGTTAAAGGTGGTACCTTTGTTTCGCGGTCGTGGTAAAACGTGGTATCCCGGTTGCCGGAGTGCTTGGCACGGGCAAGGCGGCCACGAGATACGCTGGGAAAGCGAAAAAGACGGTGAAACTGGTTATCCCCACCAGTCAAAGGAAGAAGACTCTCCGGCGGGAGATCTCCTCTGTCGTTGGGAAAAGTGGTGAGGCAGTCCAGCAGGGCTCCACCGGTGGTGGTGTCGTGGCCGGTCGGCTCAGCTTCTCCCTCGTCGGATTCTTAGGTCCTGTGGCGACTTCTGAAGTTCCAGTCCCCAAAGCCCTGCTTTTATGCAGAAAACCCCCATTCACTCAGCCTAGCTGTCACTCAAACATGCTAAGTGGTGAGCCGACCGGCTCACCACTTGGGCCAATCAGGACGGAGTGCGACTTGAGTTGCCTAGGCAACTCAGTCCAGGGTGCCTAAATCCCCCTCCACCCCTCCTAAGTACCCCAGACAGAGTGGCACCACTTTGGAGGGCTTCTGTGGAGAAGCCCACCAAAAAGTGGAACAAAGGGCTCAACTTGCGTTGGAGTCACAGAAGAGAACACAAACGCCATTTTAGAATCAAGTTTTGGCAAAAATTACCAACCGGAGAATTAATATTAATTAAATAAACCGGCGGTATGTTCGAGGCTACCGTAAATAATTAAATAAAGACAGTAGCCTAAAACAATGGGAAATCCCATAGGAAAATATTCGCGGTTGAATATAAAAAGTAGTATCCACTGCCACCAGCCAAAACTCGATCAGGGGGGACGGAGACGTGCCCCCTCGACTAACAGACCCTGGGGCAATCGAATTGCCCCAGCCAGTACGTCCACAATATGATGGTTTGTACTGGTTCTGTTCAGAATTTAAGACTAGTAAAGTCAATGGTGACTTTACATGCCCTGGGAGACATTAGTCAGTCCCAGGGTATGGAGTCTATACTGGGGGGTCACTATGACACCCTTGTGTCACTGCACTGAGGGTGCTGTGTAACACACATCACAAAAACACATGAAGCCCTATGGAGTAAAAGAACCCATAGCCCATTAAACACATCTAGATTCAAAGAAACACACTCAAATCATGCCCAAGAGTGAGGGTAAAAGAGTCTCACTCTTGGCAGGAGAAAAAAATAAACCCCAAAAATCCAGCAAAGCTGCTGGGGGACTCACTTGGTTAGGAAATTCAGCCTAAACAGAGAATTCTCCCTAACATTTATGAAGGCTGAGTGACTTCAAAAACAAACTATTTCTTTTTCTAGTCATAGGGCTCCCCCCACCCCATGACGGAGGCCTCCAGCCTAGGGTCTTCCATGTCATGGGGTAGGGGGGCTCTCGGACTTCAAAAAGAAAGTTTCTTTTTGTAATCACTTTGCCTTCATAAAGAAATTATTTCTGTTACAGAAATGTTCTTTATGAATGCAGAGTGAATTTCAAAAGAAACATTTTTTTTTTTTAGTGAAGCCCCCTCACAGGACATGTGCTGGCGGGGCCCCCCGCACCGAAGGGGCTGCGGGGGCCCCTGTTACGCCAGTACGCTTATCCGTTCGCCTTTTGTAAGGTTACCAATGAATATGCAAGTAGCAGCTTTCGCCTCTTTTGCCCCCAGTACTCACCAGTACTGAGCAGGTAGAAAAGATACAAGCTAAGACAGCCTTACTCCATTCCAGAAATCTAAAAATAACACTTTGCACATGCGCTAAAGCAGAATCTACAGAGCTACAATTAGATAATGCCAGAGCACACAGAGGGCTGACACCCATGTAGGAGTTTTGTGCCAGCATACTGTAAGAGGATTCAATTCAACACTACAGCTAAATCAATGCCTAGTCTGGGATACTGAATGGAAACCCTTATTGATATATCTTTATGTCCAGTTCATGCGTTCTGGATGACTACCCCTATATAACACCCCTCTCTTGGAATCCCCCTGACCCCACTGAGCCAAGAAGTAGTTCTGTTTTGCAAGTTTAAACGGTATATTTGATAATTTAAACAATATATATATATCACACTTTATAATAAATTAATAATTGAATATCACACTTAATCTGAGCAGTAATCAATAATGGATAGTCCGGCACTAGCACACTTCTTTATAATCAATGATGAGTGGTTATAGGATGGATAAGATAGCAACAATCCTTTTATGGTTTCAAATGGATGCAATGTGGAATGAAAATGCAGTACAGAAAAAAAACTTGATAGGATTTCAACAAAAGACAATGTAATCACTTTTTCTCTGGCAATTCACTCCCCCCATTTATGCAATGCAAGGAAAGCACACAGTTCTCAGAAATGTAATCAAATGTAATTCAGTTCACCCCAGCAAGCTTAGACTATAGAAGTTTGAAACACAGGCCCAAAATGCTTTTATATGTGCTGGCAATGAAGTGAGAAATATGCTGAAAATGGTTTTAATTCCCTTTAGGAGGTTCAGGGTGAGTGAAATATACTTGGGATGAGTTCAGGCTCACTTTAGCAAGGATCTAGGAGTAACTAGCAGGTTAAACGATTTTTTGGCAAAGGAAAGCAAGGAAGCTGCTGTTTTCACACGTGGCTGGATTTTTAACCAAATCGCGAATCGCAGCAAAATTCGCGGGTGCGAGAATCGTGATTACGGAGAAAGTATAAGGAGTAGCACTATCGTTTTGGGGTCCTAGGACAGCCTAGGATCCCAGCTTCCAGATTAAAGTTAAATTTCGTTCCTAACCCAAACGGTTCCGGAGTTATGAACGATTTAGTAAAGGTAGTTTTTCGGATTTGAAATTTTAAAAGTTCAAAGCGACAGGTTACAGCTTGCAGCTAGAAAATGACAGGTGACAGCTTTGCAAATGACAGGTGACAGTTAGGAGGCAGTTCTGGTTAGATTAAAATAGATTGAATTATATTATTTTAACTAAGAGATTGGTTCTGCTAGGTACTCACAATATATTTTAAAATAGGCCTCGCCACGGACGGTCTCTGCACACAGCGTCTGGGTCAGCTCTACTCTGCTGGTCTAGCCTCTCTGGATTCTGGATACTGCTCTGCTTTCTAGATACTGCTACAGGTTCTGGAGATTGATGGATTTGAAGTCTGGATCTCTGGATGTGATATGGTCCGAGTTTCTGGCTGGTGGCAGTGGATACCACGCAAAATATTCCACCAGAATATTTCCTATGGGATTTTCCCATTCATTTTAAACGCACCACTTTTTGGTGCAATGTTAAAGATACCGCTGGGTTATTTATTTAATATTTATTCCCCGGTTGGGTCTTTTTGCCAGGACTCGGTTTTAAAATGGCGTTTGTGTTCACCTCTGAAACTCTAACCCAAGTGGAGCCCTTTGTTCCACTTTTTGGCGGGCTTCTCCACAGAAGCCCTCCAAATGGTGCCACTCTGTCTGGGGTCTACAGGATGTGTGGGAGGGGCACCCTGGACTGAGCTGCCTTGGCAACTCAAGTCGCACTCTTGTGTGATTGGCCCAGGGGTGAGCCGCCCGGGTCACTACTTAGCATGTTTGAGTGACAGCTAGGCTGATGAATGGGATTTTTTCTGAATGAAAGCAGGGCTTTGGGGACTGGAACTTCAGAAGTCACCACAGGACCTAAAGAATCCGAAGAGGGGAGAAGCTGAGCCATCTACGACGACGACACCACCGGTGGAGCCCTGCTGTACGAACTCGCCACTTCCCCGACGCCCTGCTGTACGAACTCGCCACTTCCCCGACGACAGAGGAGATCTTCTTCCAGGAGAGTCTTCTTCCCTTTGAGCTGGTGGGACCAACCAGTTCATCTTTTTCGCCTTCCTGGATCGTCTCGTGGTCGAATCGCCCGTGCCAAGACCCCCGGCGGCCGGATAGCCACGCTTCACCACTACCGCGAATGAAAGGGTCATACCTTTTAATCTGGAAACTCCACAGCTGGTTTCTTCCCTGGCAGTGCAACAACCTCCAGCTATCTTCCTCTTTGAGATCATCTCTTCTTCTGGTTGAAGCCACGACTTGAACCCGCTGCCAGGAACAACTGCCACCGCTGGAGCTTTCTCACCATTTCAGGTACTGTGTCCCGCCTGGTCTCCCTTGCAACAGATTGTCCAAGGTGTCCTGTAAATCCTTGGCTTTCTAACTGGGTTGACCTCAGACCTGCTAACTTTGCCTTTCTGAACTGATCCAACCTCTTTTTGACTTTTCTGCAAAGACTTTGAGTGCATTTCCACTGAGTGATCTTGGGCACATTCCGTCTTGCTCTCTCCAAGAGTAGGCCTGGCCTATGCACTTTTTGCTCTACAGTAGACCCTGCCTTTCTTGACTTGCTGTGGTTTCTTAAAAGTTTTGGTATTGTATTATTTTCCTACTCTGCCTTTTCTCTCCCTTTTTAAACGAGTTATTGGAGTGCCATCTACGGTTACGCGCTCACCTCTCTTTTGCTAAATAAGTGGTGTCTTAACCTAGACTTGTCGAATAATTAACTAGGGAGGTGTATATACTTATAGTGACTGTGTTTGAACTTGCTTGATATATTAGTGCCAGTGTATTTTCATAAGTGTGTTTTTAAATGAATAATTATATACTTTTATACCAAAGCTCTGGTCAGTGTTTGCTTGTTCTACTGTATTTTGAGCCCTATTGTGTTTACTCTATATACTGCCTAACTCTTCTTGAGAGAAGTCTGACTGCTCAGCCACAGCTACCAGGTAAATCTGGGTGGTGCAGACTGCTACCAATTGGGTTTACTGCTTACTCCTGTAGTCTTAAACTTTTTGCAGTGGTCCCTAAGGGAACTGCACAGGTGTCTGCCTAACACTGTGTAACACACATGTAGAAAGATAATACCTAGAAGTGAGAAAAACTCCATAGCCCATAAGCACAAAAATAGCCTGAAACACACATCATACATAAGCCTAAGAGTGGGAAAAAGATTCACACTCTTAGCAGGAGTAAAAAATAAACCCTGTACATCCAGCAAAGCTGCCGGGGGACTCTATGGGTAAGGGGAATTAGCCTTTTAAGAGAATTCTCCCTAACACTCGCATCCCCCTCCCCAGACTAAGGGACAGGAGGATCTAATCCAATCCTGGATGAGTCTCTTACCTCTAGTCGGTTAAAAACATCCTAGAGAGACCATCAGCATTTTGGTGGTGACATCTGGACCTGTGCTCAATGGTGAAATCAAACCCTTGGAGGCAGACTGACTATCTTAATAGTTTTGGGTTTTCCCCTTTCATTTGCTTCAACCATCTCAAGGGCTGGTGGTCTGTTTGAATAATAAAAGTAGATCCATACAAGTATGGTCTAAACTTCTTCAGAGCCCACACAATGGCAAAACACTCTCTCTGAATGGTTGCCCACCTTGTTTCCGGTTCCTTCAGTTTCCTACTGATGAAGCAAATGGGGTGCTCCCTACCTTTCCCATCCAGTTGACTAAGGACTGCACCTATACCTGTACTGAAATCATCTGTTTGCACAATGAAGGGTTGGTGGTAGTCAGGAGCTCTTAGAACTGGAGCTTGACAAAGGGCTCTTTTCAGGTTTTCAAAGGCCTGATTGCACGTCTCATTCCATTTGACCTTCTTAGGGAATTTTGGAGAGGAGATTACATTCAGTGGAGGAGCTATGGTCCCATAGTTTTCTATGAAATTCCTGTAGTACCCAATGAGACCTAAAAAGGCTCTCACCTGGGTTTGAGTAGAAGGGGTTGTCCAAGTTTGCACAGCTTCTATCTTGCTGGGCAATGGCCTTATTTCACAACCTCCTTACCTCATGACCAAGGTAGACCACTTTACTCTGACCAATTTGACATTTGCTTGCCTTTATGGTGAGCTGGGTCTTCTCAAGAGCTTGCAAAACATATCCTAGGTGGACAACATGTTCTTTCCAAGCAGGGCTGAACACTGCAATGTCATCCAAGTATGCCATGCAGAAGTCCTCCATCCCATTCAGAACCTGATTAGCCATCCTTTGGAATGTAGCAGGTGCATTCTTTAGTCCAAAAGGCATAACCTTAAACTGGTATAAGCCAGCTGGGGTGGAGAATGCAGTTTTCTCCTTGGCATGGTCTGTCCGGGCTATTTGCCAATAGCCTGATGTGAGATCAAATGTGCTGAGGTACTTGGCTGCAGCAAGTTTATCCACCAGCTCATCTGTCCTGGGCAAAGGATGGGCATCAGTCTTTGTGACTGCATTTAGAGCTCTATAATCCACACAGAATCGCAACTCCTTGGATCCTGCCTTTGGTACTAACACAACTGAGCTGGACCATGGACTAGTAGAGGGTTCTATTACCCCGAGATCAAGCATCTTGTTGACCTCTCCTTTGATGTGGGTTCTTACATTATATGACATTATGTAACCCCTGCTTTTGACAGGTAAACAGTCACCAGTGTTGATATCATGCTGGCCCCACAGGGTCAAGTCTGGTGAAAGTGAAAACAGGGGGGCAAATTGATTTAACAAAACCTTGCACTCCTCCTGTTGTCCAGAAGTCAGATTAGAAGAGAGATTAACTCCTTCTATTTTATCATCTAAAGGTTTGCCTCTGAGAAGGTCAGGTAGAGGTTCGCTGTCCTCCTCCTCTTGAGCTGAAACTAGAAGCAAAGCTCCCATTTCTGGTCTCGAGACATAGGCCTTCAAAGGGTTGGTGTGAAAGACTCTGGGAGCCTCCTTAGGATTGCCTAAGTCCACCAGATAGTTCACCTCTCCAAGCTTTCCCACAAACTTGAAGGGTCCTACCCACTTGTCCTGCAAGGCCCTCTGCCTTGTTGGCACCATAACAAGAACTAGCTGGTCTTGAGCAAACTCAACCATGTTGGCCTTCTGGTCATGCCAATGCTTAACCAGAGCCTGACCTGCTTTCAAGTTGTCACTCGCTTCAGCCATCATGTGTGACATTCTCCCCCGGAATCCAATCACAAAGTCAGTCACTCTGACTGGCTTAGGGGGAAGGAGCACTCTCCAACCCCTCCTTAATCAGGGCCAATGGACCTCTGACTGGATGGCTATAGAGAAGTACGAAGGGACTGTAACCCACTCCCTCCTGAGGGACTTCTCTATATGCAAAGAGAAGGCATGGCAGTAGAAGATCCCACTTTCTTTTAAGGGGGTCCTCTAAAGCTCCTATCATGCTCTTCATGGTTCTGTTGAACCTTTCTACCAACCCATTTGTCTGAGGGTGGTATGCGGTAGAGAACTTGTAGGTAACTCCACAGTTTTTCCACATGGCCTTCACGTAGTGGGACATAAAATTTGACCCCCTATCGGATATTACCTCCTTAGGAAACCCAACCCTGGTAAAAGTACCAAGGAGGGACTTAGCCACAGCCTGGGCTGTAACAGTCCTCATAGGAATAGCTTCAGGACACCTAGTAGCATGGTCTACTACAACAAGTATAAACCTGTTGCCTGAAGAGGTTGGAGGGTCAAGAGGACTGACAATGTCGATTCCCACCATCTCAAATGATACTCCCACCACAGGGAGAGGCACTGAAGGTGCCACATTCTTGGAGCCACTCTTACCAGAGGTTTGGCAGGTGTGGCAACTCTTGCAATACTTATCTACCTCAGCCCCCTTTTTAGGCCAATAAAAGTAGAGGTAGAGCCTTTCCTTGGTCTTCTTGAAACTCAAGTGACCAGCCAAAGGTATCTCATGGGCTAGGTGCAAGAATTGGAGTCTGTTTTCTTGGGGCACTACAAGTCTTTTGTAGTCTCCAGGGGTTGACTCAGTTGGTTCACTGTAGAAGAGGGCATCTTCCCAATGCAACCTATACTTCCCAGGCTCTTGCCCTTCAAGCTGAGAAGCTGCCTGGTGGTGAAGACCTTCCAGAGTTGGACCTTTTCTTTGTCCCCTACTGAAGTCTGCCCTTTTGGGTCCACCCTCTGCCAGTAATGACTGCAGCTCAGGATGGTCCACAGGGTCCAGATCTCCAATAAGATCCTGGCCTTCTACTAGGTCTAAATCCTCAGGCTGTAGTTCAACCACACAGGGTTGTACCTCACTCTCAGCCTCAGCTGGAGGAGGAGTCACAGGTGTGACTTTGGACAACCTAGGGGATGTCCTGGTTTGAAGCACAGGAGTGGTTCCTGCTGGTTTCTTCTTGGAAGTCTTGGGTTTCCTCTTTGCCTCAGGCTGCTCAGAAATAGCAGTTAGTAACTCCAGTGGAGTAGGAGTGATTTCTTTTTTATCATCTCCTCAGGAGAGCTCCTCAAGGTCCTCTCCCTTGCAGGTCTGGTGAGCTCCTGCAGTCTTTTGCTGGGAGGTCTGGGAGTACTTGACACTACTCCAAGATCGTTCAGGTAATTTCCCAGCAGAACCCTTCCAGGTACCTCAGATTGCACACTAACAGGTATCCTGATAGTCACGTCATTGCACTGGATGAGAGCTGGTAACTGGGGAAGCATCTGTACAGGCCCTCCAGCTAAGTTGGTGAGGCGTTTGGGTGCCTTAGCAACACCCTCCACCTTGAAAAAAGATGTGTCCACCACAGTTATGCTGGCTCCAGTGTCTCTAATGGCAGGGGTCTCCTGACCATTCACTAGGACGCTGTCCTTATAATACTCTTTAGTATTATTTGGGATATAAT
The DNA here is from genome assembly GCF_040938575.1 of Ambystoma mexicanum. Taxonomy (NCBI): domain Eukaryota; kingdom Metazoa; phylum Chordata; class Amphibia; order Caudata; family Ambystomatidae; genus Ambystoma; species Ambystoma mexicanum. The sequence continues at coordinate 1,384,682,672 of NC_090933.1, forward strand.
TATAAACATATAAATTATGTTGTTCCCACAACCCCAAGGACACTAAAGAAACACTAGCTGAGACTCTAATGGGGTCTTTGTTAGGCAGAACCATGTGCAGTTCCCTTAGGGAACACTGCAAAAAGATTAAGACTACAGGAGCAAGCAGTAAACCAAATTGGTAGCCCAAGGGGTACCATCATGCTTTTTGAGGGTCCTAAACCTCTTAAGGTACTGGGAAGGGGTCTTCCCAAATCTAGCTATCAAAGCTAGTTTCACACATTCATAGTCCATCCTATCCACCTCCCCCAATTCCATTACCACATCAGATGCAACAGAGGGGAACCTAGAGAACAACCAAGGAGGCAACTGATTCCCTGTGATGCTCTGGAGCCCATGATTATATTCAAACATAGCCAACCAATCTAACACATCCAACTTAGGTTCATACATACCCACAATCTCTTTAGGCATCTGGGGTCTTTTGGGACTGGAAATCCTAGAGGATCCGAGGAGAGAAGCAGTTTCAACAGACAATTTCGTAATCTCCAGCTCATGCTTGAGCTCCATTTTTCTGAGCCTTAGTTCTTGGTGCATTTGTTCAGATTGGGCACTAATTATCTTGAATTCTAATTCAAGTCTCACTTTTTCCAGTTCAATGAATTCAGGACTTAGTGTGGGACCTGGTAAGGGTCCAGTAGGCAAAGGTTGAGGTGGCAGAGCAGGCAGAGGCCTAGTGGGAGTAGTTACATCAGTCTCACCTTCCTCTTCTGACTCTACAGAAATATTGTCATTACTTTGATCCATATTATCCTCAGTCATATTGTCTACATTTGCTGGTGGAGTAGGCTCCTCTGAACCACTACCCAGACTTTGGTTTGCTAACAATCTTTCTATCAATTCTATTTTCTTGCCCTTCACAGGGAGATCTTTATGTCTACACAGAACTCTTAAACAATCAGCAGTTTAGGCAGAAAGAGACTCCTGGCTGTAACTTTCCATAGTTTGACTTGTTAGAAAATAGCTTTTTCAGTTCTAACTTTGTAGTTACACCTAATTTGGTCTCCGCAGTGTTTTTCCGACTCTCGAACACGGCTCAAGCACTTCCGGGTATCTACGGAGCGGGGTGTAACGCTCTAGTGTTCTCTCCAGATCTCAACCGAAGGTTGACCACGCCCCCGGACTTCCGCACAGTATATCTTGACACTCAACCCGTCGCAAGACGCGTTGCTTCTCTCTTTACGACAAGCTGTACGCTCCGTAGGTTTCATGTAGATCTTCATCTGCCTTAACCACTATTTCCTACTCCTTACTACTACTCTGTTTACGCCTTCTCTGAATCATTTGTGTTTTCTTATTTTATGTTAGAGAACTCCGCCGGGCTTACAGGCAAAGGATCTTTCTCCATTACAAATCTTCCTCGTTCCTTTTGTGACTTCCACAGGTACACTACGCTCTGTGGTCGTTTTTCTCTCCACTTATTCTTTATCTTCGATGGATACTTTTTAGTTATTCCTTGCTATTTTTGTTATTCTTACAACAGCAGTTCCGAACCCAGCCATCGTTACGGAACGAGTAGGATATTCTACCCGGAAGTACAGGACAGGGATTTCTCTTTGTTGCATTCACAAAGACGGTAAGGGAGGCACTTTTAGGTAGTAGGATAGCTGGTAATATACTATTGGGAGGTTAACCAATTTATCCTTCCTCAGCCTTATAGAATCAGGACAGAATACCTGCTTCGTTTTGTTCTTACCTTAAAATAGACCGGATAAGATTCAGGTAATCCGAGTTTTCTGTTTACTTTCATTTCTCTTACTTTCAATCCCTGGATTCACCAGCCTGTCATTTTTGTGTATTATCCTACACAGTTATTATTTCTACGGGTTCCTTGACGACTACCGCCTTGCCTGAACAGAGGAAGTTTATTCCGGCTAGTTTCAGGACTCTACGAACCCTAGCAGCCCTACACAGGGTTTTTCCCCCATTGGGGGTTTTCCCTGGGGGTTTCTGTGCGTCCTGACTCTTGGAGTCGGAGGTACAGGGGTTCTTAGGAGGAACCTCATTGTCTTCTCTTCAACATTTTCGGATCTAGCTATCAAGCAAGTCTTGAGGTGGGTAACAACTTGTGTGATTTATACTTGAGTTTGATGAAAGAAACAAGTTCCGAAAATAGTTATTACAGTAAGCAACGCCCAATTGGCCTAGAACTGAGTATCGGTTCACAAGTTGTTATTTACCATGGATCAACAGATTCAACAGTTAATAGCAGCAGTACAATCTTTGACTGCAGAGGTACAGAACCTCAAACAGGAGAATGCCAATTTACGGCAGACACACCAGAATCAGCAACAGGCCGCTCAAATTGCAGCTCAACAATCAGCCGTAAGTAGAGTCCCACATTGTTCTGAAGTCCCTCCAGGGCCCTTGCCTGGGGGACAATTTGATGGAAATCCTCACAAGATCAAAGAGTTCCTTGATGCCTGTTCGATTCAATTCTCTTTTAAGAATGCCTTTTTTTCACACTGATCGCGATCGAGTGGGTTACATGATTTCACAAATGGTGGGTCCAGCTCTTGCCTGGGCAACTCCATTGGTTACGACTAACAACATCATTCTCGATTCCTATCCTGCCTTTTGCAACAGTGTAAAATCAATGTTTGGAAGGCAAGAGATAAGAATAGCTGCTCAGGAACACCTGCTTGACCTTAGACAGGGAAGTCAGGACTTATTGACATATATCACTAGATTTCGACAGATTGCTAGTGAATCCAATTGGTCGGATGACGCCCAAGTTACTTTGTTTAGGAGGGGACTTTCGGAGGAGTTGAAGGATGAGATTTCTAGGGTGCCTCGCCCAACATCTCTTACTGAATTCATTACCTTAGTTATGCAGATAGATTATAGATTGAAAGAACGAAGTAGTGAAAGACGTAAGGGAAGATTTACTCGTACCTTTTCTTCTCCTGTCCCTACTAATAAGGGATCAAGTTCAGAGGAACCCATGCAGTTGGGTGCAACAGGGAGAGGTCCCCTTTCACCAGACGAGAGGGCTCGTAGAAGGTTACAGGGTCTATGTATGCATTGCGGCTCTAATTCCCATATGGTACAAGAATGTACCGTGGCCCCTCCTCGGAAGTCGGGAAACGCCAACGCCCGGCCGTAGGAGGAACCACGGTTCGGGATCCTGACACAAAATTAGGTTCCTCCAATCTCTTGCAGACTTTTCAAGGCATTACTCCTTCAGCCTCAAATATGTTGGTTTTACGAGTTACTTTGAAATTTGGAAACCAGGTCCTACCGGAAGTATCAGCCTTACTGGATTGTGGCGCAGCCGGACTTTTTGTCGACGATGGCTGGGCTGTACAACATCATATACCCAGAATTACCAAGACAGAGGCTGTTCCGGTAGAAAGTGTTGATGGTAGCCCGCTCATCTCTGGCCCTATTATCAGTCAAACCATCCCTATATCCATGTGTATTGCGACTCATCAGGAGTCTGTTTCTTTGGACATCATACGTGCAGCCCATTATCCCATTATATTAGGATTACCATGGCTTCGAAAGCATAACCCGTTTATAAACTGGACGGCTGGGTCTTTTTTTTTGGGATCTGAGTTCTGTTTGACTCATTGTATCAGTCATTCAGAGGAGAGATCTGTGGAAGTCTCTTCTCAAATTGAAACCCCTAGACAGGGTATCTGTGGACCAGTAACTTCTCTCAATTTTGTAGCAGGCCTCCCTACGGAATATCAAGAATTTTCTGTGGTTTTCTCCCCGGTGGAATATACTCAATTACCACCTCACCGACGAGATGACTGCGCTATTGAACTCATTCCAGAACAACCTTTGCCCTTTGGCAGGATGTACATCTTGTCCACTTCTGAGAAGGAGGTCTTGAGAGATTACTTAGATATCAACTTGAAGAACGGCTTGATCACGGAATCCACCTCTCCGGCCGCAGCTTCTCTTTTTTTCGTTCCAAAAAGAAATTCCACTGAACTGAGACCTTGTATAGATTTCAGAGGGTTAAATAAGATCACCATCCCCGATAGGTATCCTATGCCCTTGATCCCAGACATCTTGGAAGCCGTCAAAGGGGCAAGGATTTATACTAAATTAGATCTCAAAGGGGCCTATCATCTAATCAGAATAAGAAAGGGGGATGAGTGGAAAACTGCCTTTCGGACACCCTTTGGACATTTTCAGTATCAAGTCACGCCTTTTGGACTATCTAATGCTCCAGCGATTTTCCAACGATTTATGGATCATTTGTTTTCAGATTTACTATTACATTATGTAATAGTTTACCTTGATGACATCTTGGTATTCTCTAAGGACAGGGCAGAACACAAGGTTCACGTCAAAGAAGTCTTGCAAAGACTACTGAATAACCATCTTCAATGTAACTTTGAAAAGTGTTCTTTTCACCAACCCAAAGTAACGTATTTGGGTTATATTTTGTCGGCTCAAGGCATAGCCATGGATCCGGAAAAAGTCACGGCTGTTCAGGATTGGCCGATTCCCACCTCATGCAAAGACATTCAAAGATTTGTGGGATTCTCAAATTTCTACCGTCGGTTTATTCCTAACTTTTCTACTCTAACTCAACCTCTTACCAATCTGTTGAAGAAGGGTGTTCCATATCTTTGGACTGAGCTTACACAAAAGGCATTTGATACTTTAAAAAGACGCTTTGCCACAGCACCTATCCTTAAAACTCCGGATCAATCCCGGGGATTTATCATTGAAACAGATGCATCTCAGTATGCTTTAGGAGCGGTTCTTCTACAAAAGGATGAGCAAGATACAGAACGACCTATTGCCTATCTATCCAAAACCCTTTCACCGGCAGAATTGAATTACACCGTGCTTGAAAAAGAACTTCTGGCGATAAAGAGATCTTTTGAGGAATGGAGGCATTTACTATTGGGAGCTATACATCCCACTGAAGTGAGAACCGACCATCAAAATCTCCGGATTCTGCAATACGCTCAAACCTGTAATAGCCGTCAGGCCAGATGGGCTCACTTCTTTTCCCCATTTAGAATTACTTTCACCTTTATCCCTGGGAGAAATAACTTGCAGGCTGATGCTCTGTCTCGGAAAGATGGGATCTGCAATCGGGCTACTAGACCTGAACGCATCTTTCCTTGCCTGGCGATGAGTGTGGTAAAGACTCCCAGTTTTGTACATCGTCTTGAACAACATTCTGGCCCTTCCTCTCTTAAATCACTCACTAAAAATGAACAAAACAATTTGTTAAAAAAGGAAGGGTGTTATTTCAGGGGCAAGCAAGTCTATGTACCTACTAAATCTTTACAAAGAGAAGTGTTGAATATGTGTCATGATTCTAAAACGGCTGGGCATCGTGGATATGCTACCACTTATGAATTAATTTCCAGTGACTTTTGGTGGCCATCTCTTAAAGAGGACATTCGAAGTTATGTGGAGTCTTGTCCCTGCTGTTTACAATCCAAAAGCCCTAGAAACTCTCCATTTGGTTCTTTAGTAAAGATGCCATTGCCTGTTCGACCTTGGCAAATAATCTCTACTGATTTTATTGTTGATCTACCCGAATCTGGAGGATGTTCCACCATCATGGTAGTTATTGATTCCTTCACCAAACAGGCTCATTTTTTCCCGTTGGCAGCTTTACCATCAGCAGCAGTTATGGCACGGATCTTTGTTGCCCGGGTATTCTCCTTACATGGTTTACCTGATACCATCATTTCGGATCGAGGATCCCAGTATACGTCTAGATACTGGAAACATATTTGCCAAAGACTGGGGATTACTCGGGCCTTAAGTTCGGGTTATCACCCACAAACTAATGGTCAAACAGAGAGACTTAACCAAACTCTAGAAGGTTACTTGAGGAACTACATTTCGGCGGCACATGACAATTGGAAGGACTTGTTACCAATTGCTGAATATGCCTACAACAATTCCTATCACTCTGCTATCAAAACATCGCCATTCTTTTGTTCTTATGGTTTTCATCCCACAGTGTTTCCTGTGAAAAGAGCAGAGGATAATAAGATTCCAGATGTAGACTATTTATTAAAACCGATCCACCATGGCCAAGAAATTGCTAAGGAAGCTCTGAAGAACACCCAGGACAGGGTGAAACGTTTTGCAGACCAACATCGAACCCCTGCTCCAGGAATGAAACCTGGGGATTGGGTTTGGCTTTCTTCTAGGTTTCTCCCGCGACATCTGAGACCATCTAAACTCTCACCTAAGTTTATGGGCCCTTTTCGGGTGGTGGCTCCCATGGGCACTGCTGCATTTAAACTGAAACTTCCCAAGACATGGGCACGTATCCACCCAGTTTTTCATGTTTCTCAATTAAAACCTGACCGACGGAGTATCTTTCACCCCCATGTCTCCGCTCGGCCTGCTCTTGTTTTTACGCCTACAGGACCTGAATATGAGGTTTCAGATATTTGTGACTCCCGGCTGCACCATGGGAGACTCCAATATTTGGTTAACTGGAAAGGATACACCGCCTCTGAGCGAACTTGGGAACCGAAATCTGCAATACATGCACACAAACTGTTGAAACGTTTTCATATGAGACACCCAGGAAAACCAGGGGGGACTGGATCTGAGAAGGGGTATACTGTTACACCTAATTTGGTCTCCGCAGTGTTTTTCCGACTCTCGAACACGGCTCAAGCACTTCCGGGTATCTACGGAGCGGGGTGTAACGCTCTAGTGTTCTCTCCAGATCTCAACCGAAGGTTGACCATGCCCCCGGACTTCCGCACAGTATATCTTGACACTCAACCCGTCGCAAGACGCGTTGCTTCTCTCTTTACGACAAGCTGTACGCTCCGTAAGTTTCATGTAGATCTTCATCTGCCTTAACCACTATTTCCTACTCCTTACTACTACTCTGTTTACGCCTTCTCTGAATCATTTGTGTTTTCTTATTTTATTTTAGAGAACTCCGCCGGGCTTACAGGCAAAGGATCTTTCTCCATTACAAATCTTCCTCGTTCCTTTTGTGACTTCCATAGGTACACTACGCTCTGTGGTCGTTTTTCTCTCCACTTATTCTTTATCTTCGATGGATACTTTTTAGTTATTCCTTGCTATTTTTGTTATTCTTACAACAGCAGTTCCGAACCCAGCCATCGTTACGGAACGAGTAGGATATTCTACCTGGAAGTACAGGACAGGGATTTCTCTTTGTTGCATTCACAAAGACGGTAAGGGAGGCACTTTTAGGTAGTAGGATAGCTAGTAATATACTATTGGGAGGTTAACCAATTTATCCTTCCTCAGCCTTATAGAATCAGGACAGAATACCTGCTTCGTTTTGTTCTTACCTTAAAATAGACCGGATAAGATTCAGGTAATCTGAGTTTTCTGTTTACTTTCATTTTTCTTACTTTCACTCCCTGGATTCACCAGCCTGTCATTTTTGTGTATTATCCTACACAGTTATCATTTCTACGGGTTCCTTGACGACTACCGCCTTGCCTGAACAGAGGAAGTTTATTCCGGCTAGTTTCAGGACTCTACGAACCCTAGCAGCCCTACACAGGGTTTTTCCCCCATTGGGGGTTTTCCCTGGGGGTTTCTGTGCGTCCTGACTCTTGGAGTCGGAGGTACAGGGGTCCTTAGGAGGAACCTCATTGTCTTCTCTTCAACATTTTCGGATCCAGCTATCAAGCAAGTCTTGAGGTGGGTAACAACTTGTGTGATTTATACTTGAGTTTGATGAAAGAAACAAGTTCCGAAAATAGTTATTACAAGCAAGCAGTAAACCCAATTGGTAGCCCAAGGGGTACCATCATGCTTTTTGAGGGTCCTAAACCTCTTAAGGTACTGGGAAGGGGTCTTTCCAAATCTAGCTATCAAAGCTAGTTTCACACATTCATAGTCCATCCTATCCACCTCCCCCAATTCCATTACCACATCAGATGCAACAGAGGGGAGCCTAGAGAACAACCAAGGAGGCAACTGATTCCCTGTGATGCTCTGGAGCCCATGATTATATTCAAACATAGCCAACCAATCTAACACATCCAATTTAGGTTCATACATACCCACAATCTCTTTAGGCATCTGGGGTCTTTTGGGACTGGAAATCCTAGAGGATCCGAGGAGAGAAGCAGTTTCAACAGACAATTTCGTTATCTCCAGCTCATGCTTGAGCTCCATTTTTCTGAGCCTTAGTTCTTGGTGCTTTTGTTCAGATTGGGCACTAATTCTCTTGAATTCTAATTCAAGTCTCATTTTTTCCAGTTCAATGAATTCATGTCTTAGTGTGGGACCTGGTAAGGGTCCAGTAGGCAAAGGTTGAGGTGGCAGAGCAGGCAGAGGCCTAGTGGGAGTAGTTACATCAGTCTCACCTTCCTCTTCTGACTCTACAGAAATATTGTCATTACTTTGATCCATATTATCCTCAGTCATATTGTCTACATTTGCTGGTGGAGTAGGCTCCTCTGAACCACTGCCCAGACTTTGGTTTGCTAACAATCTTTCTATCAATTCTATTTTCTTGCCCTTCACAGGGAGATCTTTATGTCTACACAGAACTCTTAAACAATCAGCAGTTTAGGCAGAAAGAGACTCCTGGCTGTAACTTTCCATAGTTTGACTTGTTAGAAAATAGCTTTTTCTGTTCTAACTTTGTGGTTAGTTGCACTAAGGTCCTTATAAGCACTCTAAGTTACCTACAAGTTCTCTACCCCCTACAACCGTCAGACAAACGACTGTGGGACCTGACAAAGGTCCAGTAGACAAGGCTTGAGGCCTTTGAGCAGGCAGAGGGCCAGTGGGGGCTACATTGCCAGCCTCCTCTTCATAATCTGTCTCAACAATAACATCATCAACATTATCATCATCATTATTTGCTACAGTTGCTGGAGGGGCGGGCACTACATCCCCACTCTCCAGACTTTGTTTCTCTAACAATCTTTCTATCAACTCTGATTTCTTGCCTTTGACAGGAAGACCTTTCTGTCTGCACAGATCCCTTAAGTAAGCAGCAGTAGTTACAAGGACTTTTAGCGATTGCTAAGCCTTGTGGTTAGTTTCACCACGGTACTAGCAGCACTCTAAAATGTAAACTCAATAATTTATCCTCACCACTGTACACCAGTGTTATGCAGAATCCTGTGCAGTTGCCTTAGGGAGCACTACAGATGATTAGGACTACAGGTATATGCAATAAATCCCCTTTGGTATCAGTCTGTACCACAAAGATTTAGTTGGTAGCTGTGGCTGAGCAGTCAGACTTATCTCAAGAGGGAGATGAGCAGTATTCAGGGTTTACACAATAGGACTACAGCACTATGGAACAAGGAAACACTGACCAAAGCTTTGTATAAAAAAGAAGATATATATTTATTTTACGCACTCTTAGTTCTACACACAAATCACTATTATTAAAGCAAGTTAAAACAGTCAAGGAAAGTATACACAACTCCCTATTTACATTTTAGACAAGTTTGAGCAATAGTGAAAACTGAGCAAAATGGCACAGTGTAAACCAAGCAGAAATGGCATTCTAATAATTTCTTCAGCGGAAGGGATGGGTCAAGTTATACAGGGTTAGACTCCTAGACACACCAGCAACACTTCCCGATCCCGAACAAGTTAGGCAAAGTAGTACTTTAGCATAAGCAATACTTAGGTGAAAACCAAGCAAAATGGCACTTCAACAATATATAAAGGGGAATGAAAGGTGGTTATAAGGGTTTAGGTGCACCAACACATTTCTGGATGAAAAGCAATCTAGAGAAGGCAGTTGTAACTGAAATAGCCAGAGTCAATAGGCCTGTGCCAGAGTCAATGGTACAAAGCAAAGTGCCCAGGATCAAACGGTTCTAATAGCTGCAGTCAAGTCTTTGTTTAACGGTTGAAAAAGGAGGGTGCAGATGGTAAAAAGAGAATGTTAGACGATGGGGACGGCCAGCCCAGAAGTTACGTAAAGGATTTAAAACACCTTTAGCAATACCCAACTAAACGGGAGGCCTGGCGGAACAATGTACCTTAAAAGTGGTCCTGCAGTTCGGAAGATCCACTAGAGGAAGAGAGGCTCTCGTCATGGAGGAAGGTTCGAGTTACTGCACTGCTCGGGGATGAAGCCAGCCGCGGTGATGCCAAAACGGAATAAAAGGTACGCTCCTTTAAATCCCGGTCGTGGTGGACGGGTGCCTGGCTATCTGGTCTCCTAATGCTTGGCACTGGCAATTCAACCAAGGCAGGTCCTGGAAGGCGATTGGTGAACTGGTTGGCCCCAGCAGCTCAAGGGAAGAAGGCTCTTGCAGGTGAAGATCTTCTCTTGTTGGAGAAAAGTGGTGAGGATCTGCAACGGGGCTTCACCGGTGCTTCAGTCATTGCAGATGTCTTCAGCTTCTCTCCTCTTCGGATTTCTCAGGTCCAGTGGTGACGTCTTGTCCTCCAGTCCTCAGATCCCTGCTTTCATGCAGCAAGGCCCCCATTCATACAGCCTAGCTGTCACTCGCACAGTGGGGTGGCTATCCTGGCGGGAGAACCCCCCAGCCTATCAGAGCAGAGTGTGATTTGGGTTGCTTAGGCAACCCTGTCCAGGGTGCCTATTCCCCCTCCCACACATCCTGTCTACCCCAGACTCACTGGCGCCTAAAGGAGGGCTTCTGTCCAGAAGCCCGCCAAAACGATGAACAAAGGGCCCCGACCTCGAACCAGCCAGAAACTTTGGAGATAGGGACTGGACAGTACCCTCTCGAAAATGAACACAAGGGAAAAACTATTAACCCTTCCCAGTACCTCCATAGTAAGATGGCTTTTACTGGTTTTGTTCATAATTATTGACTAGCAAAGTCAATGTTAACTTTGCATGCCTTGGGAGACAGTCGTCAGTCTCAGGGTAAGGAGTCTATGTTTGGGGGTCACTAGGACACCCCTGTGTTACTGCACTAAGGGTGCCTGTGCAACCCACATGTAAAAAGCTGAAACCTAGGGAGTGAGAAAAAACTCCGTAGACCATAAGCACAAAAATAGCCTGAAACACACATCATACATATGCCTAAGAGTGGGAAAAAGAGTTGCACTCTTAGCAGGAGTAAAAAATAAACCCTGGAAATCCAGCAAAGCTGCTGGGGGACTCTATAGGTAACAGAAATTAGCCTTTTAAGAGAATTCTCCCCTAACAGCGACGAGGATGGGATTAGGAGCATATAGTTTCAGACTTATTAGTCTTTCTCTGTTTCCCATAGAATCCTAGGGTCTGAGTTTCTTCCTTATTACTGATGAGTGAGAATCAAGGTATATGCCTGCCTCTAGCAAACAACACTCACTCACCTCATAAACTCGGCCAGGATGAGATCAGTTCCCGAATGTGAGGTTTCCCCTAACTTGTTAAACAGAGAGGCCCCCCTTTCTGTTGAATGTTCGTGTCCAATAAAAATGTATTCCATTTATGCCTATACCGCCAGGAACGTAATGAAGCCAAATGCGATTTAACCCTATGGGTAAAGAGGGGGTAACCCCAGAATGGCAGGCCAAATGTTACCCTCATATATGTTGAGCCACTTCCTGTTCTTCATAAATAAGAGCTCCAGTCCGTCCTTAATGGCGGCGTCACTTAAGCATTAAAACCTTCTATTACAGGTTTCAAGGAGTAACAGCAGCATGGGGCCTGAATGGTCTTCATTTGAGTGATGACGTGTTCCATTTTGGACCATCCTTTCCCCTTTATAAGGCCCAGTGGTTCTTATTTGTACATATAAACCGCAGTCCAGGGGGCTGTCCTCTTCTTCAATTCCATCGCCATTGACAAGCCCCCTGAAATGTTTCTACTTTGGCAATTTATTGAAAAGCAGAATAGGGGACTTAGACGGATTTTTCACTAGTCACGTTTCTATTACATATGATCCAACCCCTTCCAGATTTCTTTGTAACCCAATAGGGCTGGAGTCCAGAAGGATCAGGTCATCCGTGTATGCAACCATCCAGGGACGTCATTTCACCAAAATTCCAGGGGTAGCGGAAGTGACATCACAATGACACGCCCCCAAGAGTGACATCACAGGAAGTGATGTCATTTGACCACACCCCCATGTGACATCACACTGAGTGAGGTCATTTGAACACGCCCCCACGTGACAAGTGGCATTGTAAAGCATTATCACTCAGTACACTAAGAAAAATATGGTTACTATATCACTATATTGTGACATTTCATACACGAATGGATCATCATATGTAGCAGCGTGTCAAGGTCCATTTTGCCATGGGAAGTGTATGAACAAAAATCCCCACGGTCGTCTCGGTTCTGCTGGTAAAACTGAAGAATTTCAGTGCAAGAACAGTTTGTAGCTGTAAAAAACATACGTTTACCATTATGGCATTTGCGGTATAATTTTGGAATTACCCTTATGCTTTACTCAGTAGTTAATTCGGATAACATGATCGATATATCTCAGTTTGTGATGCAAGTCTTACTGAGGTAGTCTGGGCTCGTCTTCGTCTCAGTGGATCTTATGTCACTGGCTCTACACAGGTACATGGGGTGGTTGGGTGGATTACTGGGTTGTACCATAGGTGTTGGGTGAGGAGGCATGATTGAGAGAGGGTCATACCATGTTCTCCCTAGATGTCTGTCCCTATCCCCAGAAGGGGAGTCTCTCCCAATGAGATCCTCCCTCTGTGCCCCATCCCCAGGGGGACTATCGAGTAGTGGCCTCACCTCCCTTGGCCTGATAGGAAGGGGCTCCACCTCGGGAGAAGTGACGACATCTAGGGATTCGTCACATACCCTTCCCCTAATGCTGCTGGCTTCCTCATCTTCTAAAGGAAAACGGGACAGGAAAACAACGTTTCCTTGTTCCATTCCCTTTCTGTGTTCAACACTAAAACAGAAGGGTTGAAGATCAAGAAACCAGCGCATTAGACTCGGGTTTCAGTCTTTTCTAAGACTGAGCTATGTAAGGGGTGAATAGTCCATAATTAGTTTAATCTTCCTACCCGTGAGGTAATATTTGAGTTATCCTATGGCCCATTTTATCGCTAAAACTTCCAATTCAATGGTGGCCTAATTTCTCTCCAGTGGGAATAGTTTCCAGCTGATGTAAAACATAGGATGTTCCATCCCATAATATTCTTGCAATAAAACTGCTCCTATCCTACTTTGGAGGCATCTCTTTGAAGCAAAAACTCCTTGTCGAAGTTGGGGACTTTTTCACAATGGGCTAGCTGCATAGAATTGAATTTAGGGTATGAAAACAGGCCTGATCTTTTTACCATCGTAATTTCAGAGGTTCAGCTTTCTTAAAATGATCAGTCAAACAGGAGGTGATGGCGTAATAATTAGGGATGAACCTCCTGTAGTATTCGGTAAGTCCTAAGAAAACCCTCAAATACCTTTTTTGTCTTTAGGACTGGTGTTTCTTGAACAGCCTGGACTTTCTCTAACTGTGGTTGAACCAACTCGTTTCCCACAAAGAAACCCAAGTATTTTACTGCAGTTTCGGCTAAGGGGGTTACTTGGGGTTGTCAGTTAGGCCCTTTCGTCTCAGGGCTCTAGTAATTCGTTAAAGATGGAGCATATGTTCTTCCCAGCTTTTGCTATGAATGACAATATTGTCCAGATAAGCGCCACAGAAGCTGGAATAGGGCTGCAAAATCTGGCCCATCAATCTTTGGAAAGTGGCAGGAGTGCCATGGAGCCCAAATGGAAGGACTTAAAAATGAAATAGTCCTCTGGGGGTGGACACTGCTTTTTTCCCCTTCTCTGTGTTTAATAGCACTTGTCAATAACCTGTGTTAAGATCAATCGTGGAGAGATAGACGGCTGAACCCAGTCGATCAATAAGGTCAGCAATCTATGTCATTGGGTAATTGTCGAACTGAGAAACGGCATTGAGGTTTCTAAAGTCTATGCAATAGCTCCACGATTGATCAGGTTTTGCCACCAGGACTATTGGCGCAGACCACAGACTTTGTGATGGTTCAATAATATCCGTGGCCAGAATCTTCTCCACTTCTTGGAAACTATATCTTTTCGGACTTGGAGGATCTGATAGGGCTTGAGGTTAGTATGATTAATTATCAGTTTCCATGTTGGTGTATTCCAAAGGGAAGGGTATCCACGAAAGATCCTTACTGACAATGGGTAAAGCTTACCTCTAGGCTTATGGAGATAATTGGGGTATAACATCACAAAACATATTTATATCACCCAGAGACCAATGGCGCTGTTGAACGCTTCAACCGCACGCTCATGCACAGCCTTAGATTGGGTTTGGGAGCGGGGAATGGTTGGGAACAGTTGGTTAAAAGAAGTGTGTGTGTGTGTGTGTACAGGATGCCTGCACATGCCACAATGGGTGTTGGTCCTTTTGATATACTTTTGAGAAGGAAGGTTCACACTACATTATGTCTACTTTGGTTGGGAAGAGTGTGTTTTGTTGAATGTGACCAGAAGAGATTGTAGAAAACTGTGTAAAACATGGCTTAACGCATGAAGGAGAGGTTTGATGGGCTGAGGAGAGTGAGGACATGCAAGGTTTTAGAGGGTGAGAACGACTGTGTGCGAAGACCAGGTGTTGTTCCTAAAGGGCAAAGTAGATACTAGAGACCACAACAGATCAACAGAGTGTTAGATGATACCATTGTAAAGGAAGATGGCCAGACATGTAACAAAGGAAGGGTTTGCGAAGGAAGTGAGACGATAAGATGACATTCTGTCACCAGAGTGTATGGATTGTTGTTATATGAGGGTGTGACGGGTCAGAAATGCGAGGCAGTCAACTTGGTAAAGATTTTTAAAAAGTAGCCATTTTATTAAAGTATAAGGGTTAGATAAGCGCCTCGCTTTCCCTAACCTAACAAGGATTTCCCTGCCTACAAAACTAAGACTAAAGGAGAACACTCGAACATAGAAATGTATTAGTCCCTCACACATGTACATACAATAATATCATATAGGACTATAGATGGCTGTTCAAGTTCAACAAAATACCAATTATGTTCAAATGAAGCTGAAAAACCTCGTAGCCAGGGTCGGGTCCCCTTTCCTAAGCTCAGTGCAGGATTTCTGAATAAAACTCCAACAAAATAGAAGTTCTTTTCAATGGTAAAATTCTACTTCAAGAATAACCCAGTCTTCCTTTGCACATCCAAGTTCTGTTTCACTGGAGACTTGAATTATCTCAGGGTTGAACAAAGTTCATCACTTGGCAAAAGTCGTTTTCCACAAGCTTCAGTTTATCACTTGAAAAAGTCCTTGTTTCATATTTCCCATGAACATTCAAATAGGACTTCTCTACTTTGGATTAGACAACTGCTTCACAACAAAACACAACAATGTTTTCATCAGGATGGTGTGAGGGGTCAGAAATGTGAGGCGGACAACTTGGGAAAGGTTTTTCACAAGATGCCATTTTATTAACTCAAAAAGGGTTGGATAAACTTTCCCTAACCTATCAAGGATTCCCTGCCTATCAAAATAAACTAAGGGAAACACTCTAGTAAAAGGAATCCCTCCCTCACACTTATACATATATCCAATACATAAAGGCAAAATATGGCAATTTCAAATATAACAGAAATAACAGTTAAGTTGAACACAGACTTAGTAACTGTGCATACTTATAACCTGGGTCGGATCCCCTTCCCCAGATAAAAAGCAGGTTTCCAATCAAAAGTCAAAGGTAAAAGAGTTCTGCTTTGTAATCAAATTCTAATTGTAAAGTTTGTCATGTTCCAAAAGACTTTCACTTGGCTTTAACCAACAGTTCAGCTAGACAACAAATCGTTATATCTCCACTTATCGCAAAGAGTTCAAAGCAACCTCTTCAACTTTGGGAATCAAAACACTTCCACCTCTCATCTATCAACAGCAATGTTTAGTCAGGATGATTCAATACAGTGTCAACAACATTGTTTTGTCAGGATGATTTCAAAACAGTTCACAAAATGCTTTTTAGTGGTCATGACACTTCTTTTTCACGGCCTTTAACCTCAAAACAGTACTTAAATGACTTCTTCCTGGTCCACTAACCTGCCATGACTACTACTTCAAGGTCTCTGTCCTGGTATACTCGCCTACCGGACTAAAAGCTTCCAACACTACTACAAGTACTTATTTGGAAAAGTTTGCTTCAAACAACTTAGCAAAGACTTTCAACAACATCAGTATTGACTACTTCTTCTGGGAAGACATGAGACACACTGGTGCTGTTTGTTCCACACTTGTGACTGCCACATGCAATGCTGCTCTCCTGCTACTCTTGTTTTCCCACTCTTACATCAACAAATGCTGATAATGGGTGTCTATCACACTTGCCTCTCTTCGGCTTAGACAATGCTTGTTTGGGTCTTTTCCAACTATTGCCTTTTTGTCTCTTTGGCAATAAGGGTTACAATTAGCTTGCTTCTGAATTATCCTCTCTTGACTATGGCAATGATGGTTCTTGTCCATTTGCTTTAGTATTTGCCTCTCTTGGCTTCGGCAATGTTGGTTGCTGTTAACCTCTTTTAATATTGCTCTTGTTTGGTTTTGGCAATGATGGTTCTTATAAACTTGCTCCCTCGCCACCCACCTCCATGGCTCCCTTGCCACCCCGTCCCTCCTCTACTCTGGCTCCCTTGCCAGGTTTGGCTCTCCTGGCTCCCTTGCCTCCCTCGTCCCCGCTGCTCCTCTGACTACCTTACCTGATGCGTCTCTCTTGGCTACCTCGCCTCCCTTGAACTCCACCTCTCTCGCCCCACTGCCATCAACTTCTTCCTTGGTTCCTCTGCCTCTTCCTCCATTTACCTCCCAGGCTCCTCTGCCACATCTGGTTGGGTCCACTGTACCCCTCCGGGAAGTCTTTAAAAAGTGACAAGCTGCTCCACACTGCTGCTCTTAACGTTCGCTCTGCTGACGAACACTCCTCTGACATCTGCCACCTCCTTGAACTGCTGGATCTAGATGTTCTCGCCGTTACCGAGACATGGTTTAAGGCCAGCTTTGTCACGTGTTTTGACACACTTCTCCCTGAGGACTACAAGATCCTCTCTGAGCCCAGGCCCAACAGGCCCAGAGGTAATCGGGGGCCTTGTCGGAGACGGCCGTGCTAGGAGGTGCAGCCTGGCATGGCTTGCCCAGTTAGGGTTCCTTTCTCGAAACCTTCGAGGCAGTGGAACAGAGAGCAACAGAGCATGCTCGGCAGCAAGGCCACGAGGACCGTAGCCACGTCGGCCCTCGACTTTCCTGCAGCTTCCTGTCTTCGGCCCTAGGCTTAGCCCCCAGCCCCCCTGCCTCCAAGTCCCATTGTGCCTCGCCGTATTCGTCTCCAGATAATGTTTGGTGGCTGGTGGCTGACGGCCTGTAACTTGGATTGGGACGTGCCTCTCCCGGCTACAGGCTGTACAAGTGGGTAAGTCGCTTAACGCCATTTTTTTTCTTGCCGCCTAATTTGGTCTTGTCTTTGCTTACAGTGGCCCTCGTGACTTCTTTCCAGCATTTTGCCAGTCACGAGATTGCACACATTGTTAGGCAGGAACAAGGGCAAAGAGGTTGGAGAAATGACTTGAAATTTTCCACTGTGATGTTCCTTTTATTTCTGGTTGGCATTGAAGGAGCGATGGAGTTTTGTTTAATTGGAAGTTTGCAGTTTTGGATAGTAAATGAATGCAGGGAGTGGTCAGTCCAAGGGAGTGATTCGATAGACGATATGGTAGTTTCACAATTAAGGTCTGCTATCCAATCTAGGATCATCCTTTATCATGAGTGGGGTGGAGTACTCTTTGAGTAAGGCCTAGGTCAGACAATGAGTTAGCCAGAGTTATGGCAGGTTGGTCATTAGGGTCGTTGAGCCCCACATTAAAGGGTTTGGTCTTAGAGGTAAGAAGGGTCATGCGATCTTCTTCGAAGGAGCCAATAGGACCAAGGGGGTCTATAGATCAGATGCATTGTTATGGTCCGTGAGTTAGTGAGTGGAAGTTTGACTGACATTAGTTCGCAAGACTTGATTGGAGGCTGTGGGACTATTCTGAGACCCAAGGAGGATATGATGATAAAGGCAATTCCACCGCCTCTGACTGACTCTCTGTCAGATCTTAAGACTGTATAGTTGTCGGGGTGGCAATAAGAAGGGAGGGGTTTGCAGCTGCATGTAGCCAGGTCTCCGTTATTGCAAGGAAATCCAGTTCTTTAGTGGTAATTCGGTCTGCTATTTCTACTGCATGTGCCACCAGGGATCTGGCATTGATCAGTGCGCCACTGATAGCAGTGGGGCTATAGCTTAGGACAGTGGTATCCAGTACGGCCGTTGTCCATCTAGATTTGGTATGGAATTTGTGGGTTTTAGTATGCTTTTGAGGTTGGCTGAAGTTATGATTGGTTGAAGGTGGGGGTCTAGGTGGTAAGATGTAGGACTTAGCTAGTCTATATCCAAGTCTGATGTTTCTGCATGCTAAAGGGCATGGGAGGTTAGGCGTTATTCTGGCTAGGTCATCTAAAGATGTTAGGGGGACATTTGGTTCATTGATGATAACACCTAGACGGCCGTTATAGGGTTTATTGGAGTTTTTGTCATTGCAGGTCGGCTTGATCTTATATGGGAGGATCATGGGTGGCAGAAATCTGGTGGGCTTGGTCCAGTTTGCGGGGATGACATAGGTAGACATAGTCTCAGAGTATCTGCCTGATAATGTAGGTATCTTGGGCCGTGAAGTTTGGGACAAGGATGGGTTGGCTCTGTCGCCTGATAGTGGCAGGGCGAGTAGCATGCTCCGAAGTATACTAATGAAGACGATAAGGGTGGCGTACATTGTTAGAGAGGATCAGGGTGCGCTGGTATGGGTCACAGGTTCTAGATGCATCTAGGTGACAATGGACTACGAATGGTAGGGGGCACAGGGCTCTGCTGGTCACTGAGGGTTCAACATTATAAATGGGGAGTTGATTGTCAAGGAGGCTAGATCAGGCGCTCAACGGTGCTACAAAGCAATGGGCGAGACCTATAAAGAGTACATGTGCGGCGGGCCCAGGTAAGGTAAATCGCTAGCAGGCAGTAGGTAATGAGAATGCAATGCACAATATTGCAGTGGCCCAAGTAGATCACTCAAGACAGTGGGCAGTCGGACATAACTACGCAATGTCGCGTTAGGCTAGATAGGTCTCTCAGTGACAGTAGGCGGTGGGGCACGAATGCACAATACACAGTGTCAATGTGGGCTAAGTAGAACTCTCCGTGACAGTAGGCGGTGGGGCATGAATGCACAATACACCGTGTCAATGTGGGCTAAGTAGAACTCTCCGTGACAGTAGGCGGTGGGGCATGAATGCACAATACACCGTGTCAGTGTGGGCTAAGTAGAACTCTCCGTGACAGTAGGCGGTGGGGCATGAATGCACAATACACCGTGTCAATGTGGGCTAAGTAGAACTCTCCGTGACAGTAGGCGGTGGGGCATGAATGCACAATACACCGTGTCAATGTGGGCTAAGTAGAACTCTCCGTGACAGTAGGCGGTGGGGCATGAATGCACAATACACCGTGTCAATGTG
The DNA here is from genome assembly GCF_040938575.1 of Ambystoma mexicanum. Taxonomy (NCBI): domain Eukaryota; kingdom Metazoa; phylum Chordata; class Amphibia; order Caudata; family Ambystomatidae; genus Ambystoma; species Ambystoma mexicanum. The sequence continues at coordinate 1,384,702,152 of NC_090933.1, forward strand.
GGTTAAGTAGAACTCTCCGTGACAGTAGGCGGTGGGGCATGAATGCACAATACACCGTGTCAATGTGGGCTAAGTAGAACTCTCCGTGACAGTAGGCGGTGGGGCATGAATGCACAATACACCGTGTCAATGTGGGCTAAGTAGAACTCTCCGTGACAGTAGGCAGTGAGACATAAATACACAGTGCACAGTGTCACAGTAGGCTACGTAGGACTCTCAGAGATAGTGGGATGTAGGACTTGGAGCCACAATGTCGCAATAGGCTAAATGGTGCACTCAGAGACAAAGGGTAGTATATAAACAATGCACAATGTTTTAGTAGGCTAGGTATGGTGAACCACGCCCTAAGGCAATGAGCCTTCCTTCTGTCCTTATCCTCCTTGACCTTTCTTCTGCTTTTGACACGGTCAATCATGCCATCCTGATCAATCGACTTTGTGAGAACCTGTGCATCATGGATCAGGCTCTGAAGTGGTTGACCTCCTTCCTCCTGTACCGGCCCTCCCAGGTCCAACTTGGGTCATTTCTCTCCACCATCTCTCTCTCCACCTCTCTCTCCACAGTGTTCCCCATGGCTCTAACCTCTCACTCTAGCTTGTCAATGTCTACTTGGCCCCTTTGACCCACCTGATCTCTACCTTCTCCTATAACTTTCAGAGTTATGCAGATGACACTCTGCTCTCTTTAAGGCTCCCCTCAGCCTCCTCTCCTCTCACACTCATTCCTGTCTATTCACAATTCAGCATTAGTGTGCCTCCAACGATCTCTGCCTTAATGCCACAAAGACTGAGATCGTTCTCATTGGGACCCCTGCTCCCGCTTTCCCTCTCTTACTCTGGCCCCACTCCCTGGGCCTTCTGTCTTCACCTTCCTGTAGGCAAAAAACCTTGGTGTCATCTTTGACTCCACTCTCTCCTTCTCTCCACACATCAAGGACCTGTCCATGACATTCCACTACCAGCTGCAACTCCTCAGAGGTATTCTTCCTTTTCTCAGTTTCCCCCAGAAGCTTACTGTCTCTACAGCCCTGTTCTTTCTAGGCTGGACTACTGCAACAGCCACTTTCTCAAACTGCCTTCCTCTACTCTCTGCCCTCTGCAACTAATCCAGAACAGGACTGCAAGACTTGTCCTTGGCCTAAAGCCCAGCGACCCTATTTCTCCTGACCTGAAATCTCTCCATTGGCTCCCGGTGGATGCATGGATCAAGTTCAAGACCCTCTGTATCATCCACAAGGCTTTCTGGGGCTGGAACTGCTCCACATCCAACTCTCTCGTCCAAAACACCTTCCTTCTCGAGCCCTTCCCTCAGCCACCTGAAACTCTCTGTGGGTCAGACGCTTCTCCTGGCAGAGAGTGGGGGGTAGATCTCTCTCCTCTGTAGGTGCCTCCTTCTAGAATGGCCTTCCTGCCCCTTTAAAACTTGAGCCGGACTACCTGATGTTCTGGAAGCAGCTCAAGACCTTCCTTCTTGCCTCTGCTTTCCCTTTCTCTCCCCTGCTGACATACCTGTCTGCTGCACTGATTGGTTGCCTGGCTACCCTCAAAGTCTCCCTGGTTATCAGTCTCCTCCATGACCAGTCGCCCCTGTACTGCCCCCAGGCCTACCATGCACTTAGGGCCTGTAACTGTAACCCTACATGCCCCAGCCTCCCTGAACTTACTCAGAGCCGTGCTGCCCTGGCTGATCGTACTCAGAGCAATGCTACCCTGATTGCACTTCCCCATCCATCTCACTGGCACGTCCCCCTTCTCTCTCCTCCATGCATTTTGCATTATCGCACTTGCACGATCTGAATGACACAAGGCCTAGTAAGATCGTTTGTTTTGTCCTCCCTCTGTCTTCCCTCAATTGTCTTGTCGCGCCTAGAAACACTTGTGTACAGGCGCGTTATAAATGACTCATATCATATCAAGTTCTCCATTTGGCACAACCAAAGAATCGGGGAATGATCGGCAATGTTCTCAGTAACATCGAGGAACTCTTCGTGGCATGGGCCTGCGCTGACCGGACTGAAATGAAATCAATATGAGAACGTATATTGTGAACTGCGGAACAAAAAGAGAACTCTCTCCTGGTGTATTGTCCTCCATAGATCCAGCAATCCCTGATCCTCCATCCCACGTAGAATCTTTTTAGCAGCCAAGGATAGTGGCCTTGAGCAAGCTGTGGATCTATCAAACCTTACATGCAAAATAGTGTTAAAATCACCTGCCACTATTAGCTGCCTATGAGACTACGCCAAAAACTTGGCCCAAAGGGATTGGTAAAATTCTGGATCATCCACATTCAGTCCATATACATGAACAAATGTGCCCAACTTACGGGCCATCAACTCTGACGCTATGGCATAGCAACCCTCCATGTCACATTCATGATGCAGCAGACAGAAGCCCAATTACCTATGAATTCGGATCAAAACACCCCAGGAATAGGATGAAAAGGACGTATAATACATCGCCCCCCCATGATGTAGCAAGAACCTAATTCATTCTACCCATCGACTGTGTCTCCTGGAGGAAGAGAATCTTAGCTCCATGCCACTCACAAAGCGCTAGAACCCTACACATCGTAGCGTGGTTATTCAAACCTCAGACATTTCAACTGAGGAGAGTACATGATTCCGTTCTAGGTCAAATTACCTTTTTATTTTTACTGACTTGAAAAAACATTGATTTAGAAAGACCGCTCTGTGACCGCACAGAGTGGTCTTTCTAAATCGAACTGTCACACCCCTGCTGCACACGACGGCGCGCAGGGGCTGACAGGCTCACCAGGACCCAGAAGCAGAGTATGAGGAGAACAGGTAAGTGTGTTGTCTGTGTCTGTGTTTTATTTGGTTTGGGGGAGTCTTGGGTAGGGAGGAAGGGGGCGGGGGCTGAAGGACGGGGCTTTAGGGTACAAAAGCCCCAGTTTCATGGTAATCCTGTGGGGGAGGGTTGGGGAGGGGGTCAGCAAAGGGGGGCTCGACAGGTAAAACCCCACAAATTTAAAAATAAAACACAGGCATGTCATTTTCCTGTTTTCCGAGGGCCGCACAAAATCGACTGAAGAAAATCTGTCATTTTTATCTGCAACCTTCAGAAAGCAGGAAAATGGCATAGAACCCATAATTCGTGTGAACAGTTTTCACGCACCATTGTCACGTTCTATACAACCCAAATCAGAATACAACTCTGAATGACAATAAGGACTACTCTGCTGCAAGCATCCCAGTGAAGGGAGAGCCATTTTAACACTAAACTCCCAGTACTCCGTCCCCCTCTTACCCCTCCCCCACCGTCCACCCAACCCGGCAGTGAAAACCCAATCATCCCAACAATAACTAACCCAAAACAATGAAAGCGGGTAACAACCCAGAAATGCCAAGTGCACTGCCCCACCACCCATGCAACCAGGAGTGGGGGGTGCACCCGGACCTTATACATTACTAAGACCAAACTGGATCAATTCATTACATACTTGAACGCAACAAACCTTTTACCCTGAGAGCATACATACTGTGGAGACTCAAATCATACCTGTGAAGCAAAGGCTAAAAATCACAAATGAAATTCAGTACTTGACAGTTAAAGAGCAGCTAAGGGCTCCAGTCCGAAAGAACCAAAAGGCTTAAAGCACCCATACTCAAATGTCACGAATCCAGCATCATCGCTTGGGCAAGGTTTCAAGAAATGCATTCACTGCTGCCGGGTCCATAAAGAAGTGGGTTTTGTCATCACGCATCACTCTTAGCCTGGACGGATATAACATTGCATATTGAAGACCTCTGTCCCGAAGTTGGCGTTTCACAGCTGCAAATGATATTCAGGCTTTCTGTACTGTGGGGGTACAATCTGAATAGAAGGAGATACTGATATTGCAAACCCCCAGTTCACGGACCTTGCAAAGTATAATGTTTCTATCCTGATAGTTCAGGAGACGAGCAATCACTGGGTGTGGCCTCTGGGCAGGTTTAGGAGCTACTGGAGACACCCAGTGTGCTCGCTCAATCAAACACTGTGGAGAAAGTGGTTGATCCACCAACACTTTTTTAATGAAGCGTTCCATGAAGACCTCCTTGTTCCCCTGTGAGAACGGCTCTGGAATCCCAACAAGCCAAACGTTATTACGGTGGGACCTCGCTTCCAGGTCTTCATCTACACAGTCTTCACCTCTTGTTGTAGAGTGCACAGGGGCCGACCTGCCACCTCTGAAAAGTCCTCCAATGCCCCAATACTCTGCTTTGCCTCAGAGATCCTACCGCTCTCCTTTTTGATCCGGTGTTGCATACAATCCATATTAAACACAGGTTGTCTAATTTGTTATTTACAGAATCAAACCCAGCCTTCATCTGGGATAGAATAGTGTCCATGGCCGTGCTCTGATTGTGGGACCTGCCTCCCTCCTCATTGACGACCAGGCCACCCTCTGCCACCATACCGCCTTCACCACCACTATTAGTGCCTGTTGTGAGAAGGAGAGCTTTGCCTTTTTTTATTTCCTTTCACCAGCCAACCAGTCAGTCGGGGGATGCTCTTCAGGTTAACAATCATCATTTCTCTGTGGGGGTGGGTGATGAACACATTTCAGAGTCCAGTCTGTGGCACCCCTGCTAATCCACTATCCACTTGCAAAGGTGAGAGGAGGAGCTGTCAGAATCCCCTTTATTGGCAGCTCCACGCAAGGGTCCACCTCACCCCACCATGTTCCCCCGCTTATCCGTTCACCTTTTGTAAGGTTACCAATGAATATGCAAGTAGCAGCTTTCACCTCTTTTGCCCCCAGTACTCACCAGTACTGAGCAGGTAGAAAAGATACAAGCTAAGACACCCTTACTCCATTCCAGAAATCTAAAAATAACACTTTGCACATGCGCTAAAGCAGAATCTACAGAGCTACAATTAGATAATGCCAGAGCACACAGAGTGCTGACACCCATGTAGGAGTTTTGTGCCAGCATACAATAGATAAAAGGGACTCATTACACTGGTAAAGGGATAGCTTTTAAATGCATGCAGGGATAGTGGCAGAATACACCAACAGGGAAATCAACATATGGCCGAAAATTCATCAAAACCCAGTGCAGTCAAAATGTGTCCGCATGAAAAATAAATGTAACAGTCATTGCCATCTTTTAAACATTGCAAATGAAAAGCAAACAGGCTTTACAAATCTGGCTAGGCCTCAACTGGGCCATGGTACAATCACTCTCAGCAGCCGGGAAGAGCTGCTCAGTGCTCATCACACTGAATGTGAATGCCAGGTAGAAAGGGAGCCTTGGAGATAACCACAGTTGAACACAGGGAAGTTATTCGCAGGCTGGTAAAGTGGTCAACAATTACATTTAATTAGCTTCAGTGCACGGCAGACAGCCTTTGATGTCCAGGTGCACACACCAGCAAGCAAGATAAAAATCCTGCCGACACAATGATAAATGTTTCAAGGAATTATCTGGACGAGAGGCATGTTCAGCAGTAGTTAAAATGCAAATAAAATCTAGGTATTCTAAGCTGAAACATGGCTGAGGAGCACGTGAGTCAGCAGGCAATTAGTCGAACTGTCAACTCTAACATAACACACGTGCTGTACTAGACAGAGGGAGAGGTTGACTCACAGAGAATATCCTTGGACTTTTCATAGACATGGCTTGAATAATTAAGAGCTGTTCTTTAAATGGCAATTATAGAAGTACACAGATCTCTCCTCAATATAGAAACTCCATATATCCTCACACCTGGTCAGTACAAGGTTAAGAACATCCTATGCCAGCCAATGAGAGCCATTCTTACTCCTTTCTAATGCCAACCAATCAAATGTTAAAGTGATGTAAGTGTATGTGTTATCTAAAAGTGGGTTGGCCAGTAGATAGGCACCCTCCAATCCTGATTGTTACATCAGTGGAAAGTGAATGTACATTAGGGGAGCAAACCAATGAATGTTAAAGATGTGTCAAGCAATGAACAATGAACACTTGAAGAAACCCGAGTGAGGGCATGCCTGTGGATCTCGTGTTCCCCCAGATTGTTGTGTATTCTGAATAAAGAGCTGGGATTCTCTAGCACTTGGCATACTCCATCTTCTGTCACCTCTTTTTATGACATTTACCTGGTAGTGGGCTGAGTTGTTTTTGGTCCCCAGATTGGTCTCTCACTGGTCAGGTCAGCACCCTCATACTTCCAAGCCAGCAGATTGTGCCAGGCCCACAGGCTGCACTGGGGGGCATCAGCTACGAGGCCTCACAATGGGGGCTTCGCCACAGCACCTTATGTCCTTGCAGCTACCTCTACAGCCCTCCATCCTGATTATATTATGACCAAGGGGGTATATGGTTAGCTACCCCATCGCCAGTGGCCTAAGCATCAAGACTCTTCATCTTTACATACTTTCTCAGGGGCTCCATACTTCACAATGTCAAAATGGCAACTACCCCTCTTAAAACATCTAGTCTAGGCACCAGGATTTCTTAACTGTGTGGTAGTCAATGTCTGCCTCCTCTTGCCACCTCAGTACTTATAGTATGCAGGATTCAAGTACCTTCTGAGACCGTAGGCCCGCCGTGAGGTCCGAGTCATCTGCTCTCAGCTGGAGCTCAAATATCGCTGGGGGCACCCTCCCCCAAAGGCTCAGCCAGTCGGTCGTCTCAGCCTGCACACACACCAGACAGCCCAGGGGTAGGGCACTGGCAACTGCCGTAATCCATGCCAAGTGTGGTATCCTGGTATGATTGTAGCTAGTGCTTGTGTATGCAGGGGCCTCATAGAATGGAGAGGTGGAGCTTGGAGTGTGGGAGGCTTGGGGATTCAACAGAGTGTCGGTTGGGACTTGGAAATAGACTGGGAACCAGGGCAGAGGCTTGTGACTTACTCTCCTACCTTTCATTGACTATACCTATGTAACTAAGAAGAATAAAGCCTGTTCCTTTTACAGTTACCTGAGTCAGCCTGGTTCCTGCTCCATGTCATCCCTGGCTCAGATACATCACCAAGCCTCCATACTCCAGACCTGGGTCAAGGAGTAAGAATAGTCTGGAAGCTGTTGGTTTTCAGAGAAACATGACCATAAATCTTCCCCTTTTAATGCCCAGTCCTCAGGCCGCTAAAACTCCATCAACAACACTTGTAGATTCGGAGGGTATGAATGCTGAAAAAAACACCAAAACTATAATGTGCTCTGGCATGATAAATGGTGATGGTTGGTAAAAATCACATCAATGGAACTTTGCCAAGATACTACTATTTTAGAACACGTCAGGTTGGTTAGAAAATCTCCTTCATATATTTACATAAGCTACATACATGAGCACGTCTGCTCAATTGAGGTGCACTCATTTGTCCAGGTATGTGTGAGACCTGTCACTGCTTTTTCGGAATCTATCATCAGTCTTGAAATTTGTGAACAGAGGCTCCAAACAAATGTAAGGCTCTAATCAGCATAACCCAGAGGGATCTGAGGGGCTGATGCCGGCAGAAAACAAACAAATAATATTCGCTTTGAAACTACAAATCATGGGATGTTAGCAAAAGTGCTAACTCCTTCATAAGTTTCCACATACTAAATGCATGTGTTAGGCCACTCTAATCTGTCCGGGACCAATTGTTGCTTGTTAAAATCATTTATCAGTTTTGAAAAGTGAAACAAGTAGTGTTGGTCCTCAGATTGGATATTTGAACTTCCAAAAACAAATATTACCTTTGTGTACTGTCACAAAGTAACCACAAATCAAAAAACACTATTTTGTATAGTTTTACAGTCGGATGCCTTGGATAAAACTTTGAAACAAGAAATGTATTGTGATGAGGGTGTGGAAGGAAATCACTCCAAACTTAGATTTAGAATCAAACATGAGTCTGCTTTATTTAATTTCGATGCCAGAAACAAATTGGACAGAGTATCACTGTGAATCAATGTAGATCTCCCCTCTATCTTGCTAGGTTTTATAGGAAAAAATACCTTGGAGTGTTTCACATTTTTGCACTACTGAAACCTCCTATCCGCGGTTCCTGTCCCCTCTCTTCAACCTCCTCCAAATGTCTACCTTCTCCAAACATCCACATTGGGCTTCATGACTCGAAGACACTGACCTCGACATTCTCACTCTTACCAAGCCATGGTTCAATGCCAGCTCAGTCACTTCTTTTGACTCCCTCCTACCTGACAGCTTCAAGATCATTTCCAAGCCTCAACCTTACCGTGCTGGCGGTGGGGTTGCCTTAATCCTCCCTGAGTGGGTTCCTTCTTCCATCTTACCCACCCAGCTCTACTCTTCCTTTGTGGGCCTGGTTTGCAAGTTGGTGATCTCTCCCTCCTTCACCTTGACCATTGCTACCATTTGCCAGCCTCCAGGCGCTACCATCTAGCAAACGTTCTAGCACTCCCTTGTGCACCCTCTTCTTAAGAAACCCTCTGCCAACCCGTCCTGCCCGGCTAACTATCGCCCACTCTCCATCACACCGTTCCTGGGCAAACTCCTGTAAAAGCTGTAAAAGCTGGGCATCTCCCAGCTTAATCTTCACACTGAATCTGTTGGTTGTCTCCATGAACATCACTTCTCACCCACCGCATTGCCGCTCCCTGCCCCAAATTTCAGTGCTATGCGGATGACACTCAGCTTCAGGCTCCCTCCAGCCACCTCTTCTCCTTCCCTCATCTCTGACTGTCTGTCTGCTATCCAGGAGTGGTGTGCTGCCAATGATCTCTGCCTTAATACCAGTAAGACTGAGATTCTCCTCATCTGCACACCCGCTCCACCCTTTCCTGTCTCTCTCTGGCCAACCTCTCTTGGCCCTCATCCTGCTCCCACCTGTGAGGCTAAAAACCTTGGGGTCATCTTCGACTCCACACTCTCCTTCTCTCCTCACATCTCTGATGTCTCTAAGAAGTCACACTACCAGCTGCACCTCCTCAGAGGTATTTTTCCTTTCCTCTCCTTCCCCCAGAAGCGCAATGTCTCCAGAGCTCTGTTTCTCTCTAGGCTGGACTACTGCAACAGCCTCTTTCTAAATCTGCCTGCCTCTACACTCCAACCACTGCAACTCATCCAGAACAGGACTGTAAGACTTTTCCTTGGCTTCAAGCCTGGGGATCGTATCTCTCCAGGACTGAAATCTCGGCACTGGCTCCCAGTGGCGGCAAGGATTAAATTAAAAATCCTCTGCATTGTCCACAAGGCCTTCTGGGGCCTGGGGCCTCAATACCTTCAACTCTCTCTTCCTAAATATCTTCCTTCTCTAGTTCTTCACTCATCCGCTTCCAACTCCCTCAAGGTCAGTCGCTTCTCCAAGCAACGAGTTGGTGGCAGATCTCTTTCTTCGGCTGGGGCCTCCCTCTGGAACAGCCTCCCTGCCTCTCTGGAAATTGAGGAGAACCATCTCCGGTTTCAGAAGCACCTCAAGACCTTCCTCTTTGCTTCTACTTTCTCTCCTCCTCTCCCCTGCTGAACTCCTGGCTGAAACTGCACTGGTCACCTGGCTACCATCTGTTCTCGGGATCAGGTCCCCTTCCCGCCAGTTGCACACCTGCACTGCCCCCCTAGCAACCCTTGTACTCTGGGGCTGTTTCTGTATCCCTACAGCCCCTACCGGCACTTGCCACCTGATGTTTGCACTTACCCTTGCACCTGCCACCAGCTGGCTGCACTTCTTATGTATTGTTCCTATTTATTGTGTCTATTTATTACTGTTATCCTATGTACTGCACTTCTCCTTCCCCTTCGCTCTCGCACTTTTCACCTTCCCATCCTCCCTTGCCCTTGTGCGATTTCAATGTCACCTGGCCTAGTAAGATCGTTGTCTCTGTCTTCCCTCTGTTCCCCTCCCTTGCCTCGTCACGCCTTGAAACACTTGTGTATAGGCGCGTTATAAATGACATATATCATATATCGTATCATACCTCAGTGTTCCTGAATGGGCTGATTTCTGCTCCTCCTTTCTGCTCCTCCTTACTTTCAAAGTTATCCATTCTGCTCCTCTTGGGCTGTATGTGTATATTGTCAGAATGGCCACCAGAATCAAAAGGCCAGACAGACAGAAGGATAAGTGTTGTGGCTTGGATTTGCCTTCCCTCCTGTTGCTATATATGTTACAATGTTACGGTTGCCGGGATGCTGAGTGCTGTGAGAATGTTATGTGCAGAGTGTTCCTAGAGTGGGCCTGACTGAGAGAGAGGGTGCAGGCAATTGTCTCCCAAGAAACTTACCTTGTATGTACTAAAAAGGTTTGTGAGCCCCTCTAATGAGAACCAACACAGCCAAATAACCTGTTCTATGGGTAGGTGCCCACTTGGAGTGTCTGCAACCACATTTTAGCTGACTGTACTTCTCACTTGGGCAGTCCAGCACCGAAATGCTATGCAATTCTCTTCTGAACAATAGTACCAACAGCCACCCAAGACACATGTTTCAGCCTAGTCGGGCCTCATCAGTAAGTTGAAGCATTGCCTCTCTAAACACCGTGAGCAAGGGGTCCACATCTGGATTACCCTGGGTAAATTAGGGTGAAACCACAAGTTCCCAAAAATACACAAACAGATCTGGGAGCCCCTGTAGCGAGAACAAACACGGCCAAATAACATGTTCTATGGGTAGGTTCCCACTCGGAGGGTCTATAACCACATTTTAGTTCACTGTCCTTTTCACAGAAGAGAAATACCATTTGCATATCAGTCTGGTCCCATCCACTTGGGCAGTTCAGCACCGAAATGCCAGGCAATTCTCCTCAGAACAAGAGTACCAACAGCAACCTCTGCCATGTGTTTCAGCATAGTCGGGCCTCATCAGTGAGACGAAGCTGTGTCTCTCTAAGCTCAGTGAGCAAGGGGGTCCACGTCTGGATTACCCTGGGCAACGTACGGCAGAGCCCCAAGTTCCTAAAAATGCACAAAAAGGTCTGAGAGCCCCTCTACCGAGAACAAACATGGCCAAATAACCTGTTCTATAGGTAGGTGCCCACTCAGAGGGTCTATAACCACGTTTTAGCTCACTGTACATTTCACAGAGGAGAAATACCCATTTGCATATCAATGTGGTACTACCCACGTGGGCAGTCCAGCATCAAAACACAAAGCCATTTTCCTCTGAACAAGAGTACAAACAGCAACCCCAGACACGTGTTTCGGCCTGGTCGGGTCTCATCAGTGAGGTCAAGCTGTGCCTCTCTAAGCACAGTGAGCAAGGCGTCCATGTCTTGATTACTCTGGGTAACTTGGGGAGGAATCCCATGTCCCTAAACATATAAACAAAGGTCTGGAAGCTTCTCTAATGAGAAGGAACACAGCCAAATAATTCGCTCTCTGAGTAGGTTCCCATTCAGGAGTGCCCAATGAACTGGCACAAAAGTGGCCATCCATAATCAGTCCTCAAGGGCCACAAGCATGTGCATGTGGGAAGAGAGCATGGAGCAGAAATCCAGACCAGAGTGGCGGGCAGGGACCCGAAGGCAATCTGAGAACCATCCTGACCGTGCTGAGAGCCCTGTAAGGATTTGCAGTCGGGGCTAACCTATAATCTTGTTGTCGATCAGCCGGTGTTTCAATCCAGAGAGATGTGATTGGACACCGCCACAAGAGCATTCACGTAGCCCAATTTGAATAGGGCAGCCGTGTGTGCTCTATGGGCGATGCCCAAGGGGAAAAACCATACAGGGAAACCCCCTTGTCGGAGGTGAAGAATCTTGGTGAAGATCTTCAGCTCCGGCGAACTGATGTTATCTGTGACTTGCCCCGATGTAAAGGAAACGCACTGAGGTGCCAAGGGGGCTACTGAATCAATCGGACAGGGAATAGGAACTCTGTTTCCTTTGGGGAACTTGGTTCGCAGAGCAGGCAGACAGAGTGCAAAGGCAGAGTGAAGCAGGAAGGGCAAAGGAGGCATATGGTGAAGGCAAGGCAGAAGGACTAAGAGAAAAACAGGGAATAGAAAACAGGGTAGAGTAACAGCATCAATGCTTAGTAGGGAAAAATGAAGCGACGCAAGGTGCTCACCGTTGGGCTGCTTCTTATGCTGTTTCCCTCTCTGGCAACGATCCTTGGGACGGATTACATCTGGGTGCCATCTTGTAAAGAACTGCAACATTACCAGATCTTCTGAGAGACCCAAACTACTCCTCACTGATGATGCCCAACAAGGCTGAAACATGTCTGGGGATGCTTGTGGTCTCATGCAGAAGGGATGTGACCTAGCAGTTCGGGCTGGACTGTCCCTTTTGGGGTAGGACCAAGTCTGATTTGCATATGGTTTTTTCCCCTTCTGTAATGGCTTGGCAAGCTGAAAAACTATGTTCTGGAGGGTTGCCCAGAGCTGCGCCTGTGGTTATGATTAATTCAAAACCTTCCAGCCATCACCTTTTTGTTTTGCTAAAGTCACCCTGAGTGGGACGGGTATGCCCAGACGTGGGTCCTGAGTCTGCCGGGCCTAGAGAACCAAGCTACTCCTCACTGATGACGCCCAACAAGGCTGAAACATGTCTGGGGATGCTTATGGTCTCGTGCAGAAGGGATGTGACCTAGAGGTTCGGGCTGGACTGCCCCTTTTGAGGTAGGACCAAACCTGATTTGCATATGGTTTTTCCCCTTCTGTAATGATATGATATGATATGGCATTTATAACGCGCCTATACACAAGTGTTTCAAGGCGCGACGAGGCAGGGGGGGGGAACAAGGGGAGACATACAATGATCCTACTAGGCCAGGTGTCATTCAGATCGTGCAAGTGCAAGGGAGGAGGGGAAAGGGAGAAGTGCAAGGGGAAAGGGAGAGGGGAAAGTGCAGTACAGGGTTAATAGCATACAGGAAAGTAACAAGGGCCAGCTAGTGGCAGTGCGAGTAAGTGCAGATACGTGCTGGGAAGGAGGGGCTGTAGGGATACAGACACAGTCCCGTAGTGCAGGGGGTACCAGGGAGGCAGTGCAGGGGAGAGTGGCTGGGCCAAGGACCGAGAAGGTGAGTGGCCCAGTTGCAGATTCAGTGCATTTTCAGTAACTTTAGCAGGGGAGAGGGGGAGAGAAAGCGGAGGCGAAGAGGAAGGTTTTGAGTGGTGTGGCAGGCTGAAAAACGATGGTCTGGAGGGATGGCTAGGGCTACGCCCGTGGTTATGATTAATTCAAAACCTTCCAGCCATCACCCGTTTGTTTTGCCTTCTGAGCAGTGAACCAAGCCACCGCCATCTTGAAGGGCTAAAAACCCTGTGAGGATGATGTTTTCTCCAATGCTGCCAGATCGACCATGAATTGATAGAAGTCCTAACAAGGCCAGGCAGCGGAAGACCACTAGGTCCGTGAAGAACGCCCGCCAGCCCAATGTACCAGCCGGACTTCTAAACCAGCGTCGAAGGGCGAGTCGTGTGTGGGAGAGCAGAGGACGAGTGTCGTCAGACCTCGTCCGCATGAACATAGGCTGGGAACCTACGTTCCTACATAGTGAACCGACACCTCCAAGGAGCCACCAAACAGCACAGGACCCCCGTAAAGTGGCTGCAGAGGACTTGCAGACAGATGTACAGAGGGACAGGGTAGCAACAGCATGCATTCCGTAACCCAGAGGCAACCTTGCGATCCACAGCATCCTGAACCGCTGCCTTCACTGCCGACATCGAAAACCGCCCCACCAGGCGGGCGATGCGAGGAAGAGAGTGTCGCCACAAAACGGGACATGGCAACCCGTTCCACGCCCTGTGAACAGTGCAGCAGCAGAGCACCTGGGGAATGCCCAGGGCAACCCCATCTTGGGGCATGCCCGTAACGTCCGACGGAAGGATCTGAACAAGCACCCCGGACCAAGGATGCCTAGAAACCAAACCATTACACCCCAGGGAGAGCACAGTGTCCACTTCTACCCTGAGGAGACACAACCCCCAGCCTCAGCAGCCGTGGAGGGCGAATCTTGGAAGAGGTGGAAGCAGGGATGTCATTTCACCAAAATGCCAGGCGTAGTGGAAGTGACATCACTAGGTCACTCCCCCAAGAGTGACATCACATGAAGTTATGTTATTTGGCCACGCCCCGTGTGACATCACAGGAAGTGATGTAATTTGACCACGCCCCCATCGTGACATCACAGGAAGTGGCATCACATAGCATTGTTTCTAAGTACACTACGAACTGGTCCATGTGAATGACTGGCCAGAAGCATGGGTAAGAAATGGCTAACTGGATTAAAACGAGTATGAACCTTTCGGTCCTTGGAAATGTGATCTGCTTAGGAAAGTGGACCTCATGTTTATTTTGGCAACGTTGTATGGACACTCTTGAGAACTGTAGATGCACATATGACCGCGTCTTCTTTCTGCGCATGCTCTTTGGGTACATGTTTCAGCTGTGAGCGTGCTGCTTCCGGTGTATACTTTCTGCGCATGCTCTTTGGGTAGATGTTTCGGATGTGTCCGTGCTGCTTCCGGTGTCTCCTTTCTGCGCATGCTCTTTGGGTAGATGTTTCGGATGTGTCCGTGCTGCTTCCTGTTCCCCCTTTCTGCGCATGCTCCTTGGGTTTAGTTTCAGCTGTGAGTCTCTACTTCCGGTTTCCCCTTTCTGCGCATGCTCTCTGGGTAGATGTTTCGGACGTGTCCGTGCTGCTTCCTGTTCCCCCTTTCTGCGCATGCTCCTTGGGTTTAGTTTCAGCTGTGAGTTCCTACTTCCGATGTTTACTTTCTGCGCATGCTCCTTGGGTTTAGTTTCAGCTGTGAGTTCCTACTTCCCGTTCCCCCTTTCTGCGCATGCTCTCTGGTGTCTACTCAGTACTGCGCATGTCTGTCCTCCAGCGCTGCACCCCAGCCTCGCTGCCCAAGGCGCTAGGTAGCTCAGTCTTCTGAGCCGTGGCTGCGTTCCTGCTTCCTCCTGCCCCCCCACCCCCATCTCTTGCTCTATTGTTAAAGGGAAAATGCTGCACAAGCTCTGAAGCAATCCCATGGCATAATTTACCGCAGCTGAGTGACAGGCCTATTGCACGCGCTTGTGGTGAGAAAAGTGTCCTTTTAGGGTAATGTTGACTTGTCTCTGCTTTTCCTTCGCGCTCCTTCTGTTAAGCCTTTCTCCTGTGTTTGTGATTTATAGGGGGCGAGGCAGCTCCCTCTTTGGATATGTTTTAAATATATTTTCTCTGGATGTGGTGTACATTCTTGGAGATTAATTAATCCTATGGTAATATTTTCTTTCTCCAGACCTGAATACACTATTGGTGCGTTGCAGTGTCCCGCAGGCAACAGAAGGTAAATAGCTGCTGTGATATATGCATGTCTCTCTGCACAGGGTGTTCTTTGCTTCTGCAGCAGTTTGTCTCCTGTCCTGAGTGCACTCCATGCCCCCTTCTTCCCTTTCTCTACTCTTTGCCCCCCAGCCCCCATGCCCAGGGATGCCCCCTATTGCACTGAGTAAAGGAGGACAACTTGCAACCCATCCCCTCAAACGAGAGTTTGGATGGGGATAAAAGTGTGCATTTTAAAGCGCATTATTTATTTATTAGTTTTTTTGTGTGTAGCACACAACAGCCCGCAGGCATCGTGGCGCTGTCACAGAGGTAAGTAGGCTACTTGGTTACAGTAGTACATACAGAGAGTATTAGATCTAACAACTGTAGGTGCATTGGTTACAGTGGTGCAAGAACTAGTTACAGTGGTGCATGACAAAGCATATGACGTGTACCCAGTTCAATAGGTTACAGGTAACATGAGTACGCAGGTGTGATGCGCAGAGCGGGAGTGTAGGCAGAGGTTAGTTAAACAGCCAGGTTTTGAGTGCTTTGCAGCATGCAAGGTGTGAGGGTTCGTTTCTGAGGGTGAGTGGCAGGGAATTCCATTGTTTGGCAGCAATTAAAGGGACGCTAGCGCCACCTGCTTTGGCTTGTTTGACTCGACTTGGGGATTATGAGACGGTGGGAGTGGTGGTGGTGTTCTTGTGGGTCTGGAAGAGCCTGTTCTCATTACTTTCGAGGCAAGGTAAAGGGAGGCTGTGTGAGTGATGCACTTGTGAGTGACGGCAAGAGTTTTGAATAGGACCCGTTCTTTGAAGGGGAGCCATTGGGCTTTGTGACTGGCGGCAGATCTTTTTTTTAATTAGTTTGCTCAACAAACTCTTACAACATTAACAGTATGTAATAAACAAAGGTTAAAAACACAATCTTCTTATCACGGTAAACCATAACATAAAACAAAATACTAGCCTCAGAGAAGGAAGAGATCCATTCATACAACAACCGTTCTCATAGATTACATCCTGTTAAATTTCATCTGCAATACAGAGCAGTGCTCTACCTGAATGTGTAGATCTCAATCTCCACTATGCGGAATAAACAAGCATCTCACAATAATACTGCGAGTATACATAGACTTCTCAACAGAACATTCACTTGACAACTACTGTGGTGGAGTCCTTCTTAATGAATTTCATCCTTCATAGTGTACATCATCAAAGTGATGTATAAACCACATAATCAGAGGCGGATGACCAGCAAACACCTATCACAAAATCCAGCCACATAAATTGGTTTCTCACAAACAATAAACCAAAGTTATACATAAAACACAAAACAACATTAAGTGTTTTTAAGTGTATTCAAAGCAGAAATACTGGCATTCTTCATACTTGTGATATCATTTTTTCCAGTTCTACATTTAACAGCACAAGACATTTTGAAAGAGCCAATATGGTCTTTGTTGTATATCCCCACATACATGCCATCCACAACCATTCCCTGGCTAGCAACGTCGTACCGATCATGCCAGGTCCCAGTTATCAAAGTGTTTTCAGTAGATTACAAGATGTTTTAGGGTTTATTTTTGTTCTGATTCATTACAAAAGCGGCTCCGTATAGGAGCACCTACTGCAGATTTATTTCCCCATTTCAATGTCCTTTCATGGGTGTACATCAAATTTAGCTTAAAGCAAAGATGTACATCCCACAGTTTATTGCCAGGAAACTTTAATAGATACGTCCTCCGGGGCGTCCGCTTTGCCCTACACTAACGGCAGATATGTGTTCTCTTTTGGGAATTTTGAGAGCTGCTCGAAGTGCATTGTTTTGGATTATTTGGAGTTTCATTAGGTTTTTTGCTGTAGTGCCAGCAAAGAGGATGTTGCAGTAATCCAGTCTTGAGCCTATTATGGCTCTGGTGATGGAGAGGCAGTTCTCAGTGGATAAGAGGGGTTTGGCTGTGTTAATCAATTTGGTGTAGTAGGTAGCTGAGGAGGCGATGGCGCTGACTTGACGTGACATGGAGAGGGTGGCATCGAGGTAGACTCCTAAGGTTTTACCGATGGGGAGACCAGGATCTGTATGTTATCAATTGTGAAAGTGCTGTATTGGTTGGTAAGTACGTTTAGGGTTTCCTGTGAGCCTACTAGGAGGATTTCAGTCTTATCACTGTTGAGGCAGAGACGGTTGGCTGACATCCAGGCCTCAATAGTGGAGTAGGCAGTGTTGAGGGCCTTGGTGTCAGTTTCGTAGTTACTGGAGAGTGGGAGTAGGATTTGGGTGTCATCAGCATACTTAGTGTAAGCTATACCAATGGAATCTAGGATGTCAAATAGAGGCTTAGTGGAAATGTTGTAGAGAGTGGGAGAGATATAGGATCCCGGAGGGACTCAGCAGTGGATGGTGATGGGAGCTCCACAAGCCTGATCTGAGAACACTCTCATGGCTCTTCCTTGCAGGAATGAGCTGATCCAGGCTGCGGCATTAGGTGAGAAGTGTGCTGAGGAAGTGAGGTGGTGACAAAGAATGTTGTGGTCCACTAGGTAAAATGTGGCTGATAAGTCCAAGAAGAGGAGTAGGGCAGGCATGCCTGCATCCTTTATATCAAGTTGCTTTTTAAGGTCAAGCAGAGCAGATTCTGTGCCGTGACCAGGGCGAAAGCCGGATTGACGTAGGCCCAGGATATGGTTTGTTTTCGAGGAAGTGTTGGACCAGTGATTTGTCAACGATTTCTAAAAGGAAAGGGACAGTAGTTATGGGTCTGTAGTTGTTTAGAGGAGGCCGGGTAAAGTGACAGCTTGTTTAGAAGTGGTCGTACCCAGGCTTCCTTAATGCTAGGAGGGACCAGTCCAGAGGGAAAGGAGGCATTGATAACTGCTGTGAGAAACAGGGCTAGTGTGATAGCAGTCTTTAATGATCGTGGCTAGACAGTCATCACCTTTGCAGTTCTAAGGTTTGAGGTGTTTTAGGAGGGTGAGGACTAAGTTCTGTGACATCATTGAAGGAGAAGAGGGGGATATCCTCCTGGGCAGAGGGGTTAGTGGTGGGTGTGGCTGAGGGTGAGGGCAATGTGTTCTGGTTGGGATTGTGCTCTGCAGAAGGTTACGTTTGTTTAGCATGGCGGTTTTGATGTTAGAACACCATGATTCGTCTTTAGTTATGACCTGCGTGGTAGGAGCTGGTGATTCTAGTTCTCTGAAGATGGCAAAGATTGTCTTAGTTCCAGATTTTGCATTGGTAATCCTAGTGTTGAAGGAGGCGGATTTGGGCGAGATGATTGCCTTTTTGTATTGGGTGGCTATCTTGTTGAATTCTAGTTTTGTGGATTCAAGTGGGTTAGTTTACCAAGTGGAGAGGGTGGTGCATTTCAAGGAGAAGAGTTCCAGTAGCTCTGGGGTGAACCAAGCATTTGCGTGTCTGGCAGTTTTGATTTTCCTGCTGACACTGGAGCTATGGCATTGAGTGCATTCTTTAGTGCAGAGTTGTATAGATCAGCTAGAACGATGGGATCCTTGGAGAAAGGAGGTTTGAAAGTGGGGGTTGCTACATAGGGCAGTAGCCTCGATTTGGTTACTTTCCTTGAACTGGGTAATGCGGTAGTTGAGTGGTGAGAGGTTTTTTATCGTAGGCATGTGGATGTAAAAGTGGATGATATAGTGGCCTGTCCAGGGGCAGGGGGCATTGGAGCAGATGGATAGAGAGTAATTGTGGTTGGCTATCCAGTCCAGGATGCAGCCTTTAGAGTGGGTGGGGTTAGTGATTGATTGATTGAACCCCACGGTGTCTAGAGCTTTGGCAAGAGATTTGGCATGTGAATCCTCAGGGTCATTGAATCCGAGGTTCAGGTCTCCTAATAGAATGGACTTAGAGGAGATTTTTAGGTTGTCAGATAGGAGGTGTATGTGTTTCTCATGGAAGTCAGCCATGGGGATGGGGGGGGGAACAATATGTATAGTGATGGTGCAGTTAGGGGAGGTGGTAAGTTTGAGGGACAAAACGTCACTGTTACCTTCAAATGAGTTGGTGACCTGTCGTAGGAAGAGGGATTCCTTGGCAATGATGGCCACTCCACCGCCTTTGGTGTGTAGGCGGTCCAGACGGTAGATGTTGTAGCCTTGGGGTAGGGCTAAGGATAAGGCGGTGCCAGAGGCTTCATGTAGCCAAGTTTCAGAGATGACCGAGGTTCAGGTTTGTGTGCGGGGAGCAGGTCACAGATTTCCAGAGCATGTGCTGGGAGGGAGCAGGAATTAATGAGGGCACATTGGAATGAGGCAAGTGGTTTGGTGAGCTGCATAGGGAGGCTGCTGATTACACCAGGGGTGGTGGTGGCAGGGGGGCTGCTGAGGTTTGGGTGCGCAGCGCGAGTAGGCGATTTCTTGAGGATGTGCCTCTTGGGAAAGAGTGGCAGTAAGTTGGTAGTGTGCGACATTGTTAGTCTGCGGTTGCACGGTGTCTGTGTAGGGAAGGGGGATGCATTGATGGCTGTGTGGGTAGCTAAGGGTGTGATGGGAGAGGGAGAAAGGAGGTAGTTGGTAGCTGTGGAGGTATCAAGCTTAGTGTGTTTTGAGGGCACAAGGGTGCAGGGTGTGTTACGTGGGGCTGGCCATGAGGGCGAGAGGTTGAGTGGGCGGATAGGATGAGTGTTGCTTTTCGGGATGGTGTTTCAGGGTTCTTGTGGCTCCTGAGTCGTAGGGCTGATCGTGTGTGGAGGCTGGTGAGGGTACGATGTCCTTTCATCACAGGATGTTTTTTACGCCGGGTTTTTACAGTGGATTTTTTACCTAAAAAAAACTCATCAAATCTTAAGGGGAAGGGGGGTTAGAAAAATATATATATGGGGTGTGGGTGTTCGAAAATAGGTAAAAAATGTAATGGGATGGGGCAAAAAAAATGTCCATGAGTTTTTTTCATTAAAAAATCTGCAGTAAAACCCCCCACGAAAAAACATTCCACGATGAAATGACATGGAATTGATGGGGAGTAGGTAGGAGGACAGGGAGCAGGACAGTTATGGAGGTTACATTGTTGGGCTGGGAGGAGGGTAGGAACCAATTAGGTGGGGGGGTAGCGCGGTCTAGGTTGGAGTGTACTTTGACATACAGATTGTTATTCTTGGACGGCAGGCAGGAACCGTTCATATTGGCAGGCGGCATTATCCATATGCAATGATTACAAAGTCATATTTAAAGTTTTTTTTTTTTTTTGTGGCCCTGTGCAGACAAAATTGCCTTTCCACTCAAACCAAAGATCTCTCTTCCCGTTGCCTGTTCACTTCCGACATAACCCATAGCTTGATAGGCTAAACTCGCAGCAATCAAAACCAGCTCCCTGGAAGTCCTCCATGCTGGATATGGCACAACATGGAAGATAGACCAATGGTTGTAGAGAGGGCAACGCTTGTTTTAGGTTGATCTGTTATAGCGTGCTGTTTTGTTGAATTTGAAGCTTGAATATATTTTAGTAGGGTGCAGCCCACTATGTAGTGCCACCGTGCAGGGCACATAAATATGACTTAAAAATGAATGAGACCTAGGCTCAATAGCCTTTGGTGTGGGCCGCACAACCGTGTTTCCCACTAGGGGTTGTTTCTTTAAATAATTTTCCAAAGAATACCTTGAAAAGTTATGTATAATGTTTTAAACAAACATAATTTTATTCTTTAAATTATTGGTTATTAATCACCAATTTGCCGCAAACAATGACTGTATGGCCAATGCATTTCGGATTAAATCCTTCATCAGAGCCCAGTCTTCTCTCAATAACGTACTGTACATATTATACCATAATTGCAATTTCCATAGCATCATACAATATCATATAACATCAAAAGACAGGGTACCCACAATTAAAAGACACAGTAACACATAAGAAAAAACATAAAGAAAAACACATTGATATGATCAATATTAGCTGTCTACACACAAATGTATAAAGGTGATCGCTACTCAGTTCCATGCTTTGTGCACCCCATTCAAGTATGTCATAGTTTCATTACTTCATGAGCCCTTGGTTGTGATCAATTCAGCTTGTTGTGAATAAGTGCGCTCAATGTGTTATATTCTGCCATTTTTAAGCATGTGCTTCTCATGCAGTGCCCGTAAATGTTTGTCTATGTTCATATGTTTGTATATGTTTGCTCACCATTGTGAGAGTTCATATATATTTATAAGATTGCCCATTTTAACCTATACACCGTGTCAGCTTCACTGACCTGTGTGCTGGGAAATATCCTGCTCAGAAGTACGCGGTTTGCGACGTTAGTAAACGTCCTTCTGAAAGGAAACGATATCAATATGTTTCGTTATCCATCAATGTCAAGATTGCGTTTGTGTATTTCCGATAAGTTCTGTTCTTACCTTATCTGAGGTGTCGCTATGCATACAGCCGCTCCAGCCACATACAGTGCAGCTGCGGCAATCGTGTTCCTGTTAATGTTTTACCGTTGGCATGGCAACGTTGTGTTACAAGATGGCCGATCGCAACTAGTTACGTTGGCCATCTTGGGAGGGGCAACTCATTAGGAATTACATGTGTAACATCTAATCAGTGTTGTGCTGCGATGGAATTGTCAATGTTGGGTTTTCTACCTGAAATGGGACAATCCTGCATTAAACCTCTCTTCTGCATTGGTAGAGTCATTACCTCAAATGTGCACTATGTTGATATTCCACATCTAATAACTCGATGCAGTCTAAATCACTTCAATACATTCTACTCTTGAATAAATATCAATAGTTATATATGGGAACTACATATAATTTGGGAACTGCATATCATTTTGTAGAACCACGAGCTTCAGTGGTAATATATGTTCCGATGAACTAATAGTTGAACAATTGAAAGTACAATACAAATAGTGCAAATATTGGCTGAAAAAATTACATGTGCATTCATCTTCATGTATATCCAAGATTTGATATTGCTGACTATAAAAGAACTCTGCCAACTTGTTGAATCTGGAACAAGAAATTCAAGATCTGACAGAAATCACAGCACTCACTAGTGCAGAAACATTTAAAGATGTTTTGACGGATATCAACAAACAACTAGAAGGATATAAGGCAGACCTATAGCCCAGGAAAATAAGGAAATTCAGACGAGATACTTTAGATTACCTACGAGACGAAGTATATACATGGGCTGATAAGTATCAGAATCAACCACCACGTCCTAGAAACCCTAACTCAGACAATAGTAGTTCAGATACAGACTCTAACAGAGACGATCACAATCCCCAGCCACAACCACAAGGGGCAGAAGGTGAAAGTGGAGCAAGCAGTACATTAGCTGGAACAAGTAGAGCCACACCACAACCTTTTTTAGACAGCAATCAAAGAGGAAGAGAACGAGGATGGGGGAAGAGGAAAAGGCCCCTGGATGACAACGAGATTTCAAGCACGAGGAACTTAGTAGTGAATATTTCAGATCGGGTGTTAAGCCAACAGGAAGATGCTGTGCTACAAAAGGGCCTCAAATTTGTACCTACCCTTTGTAACTAGTTTATTCAACACAAAAGTGAAATTACACAAATTAACCAGGAAACTAAAACTTAAAGTTTTCTTTGCAGAAATGGACAATGAGAACACAGTAGTACGTCAACAACCTGAGTTAGTTGAATTTAAACCGAAAAGTAAATTTTACCACCTATCAATGTACCAGCAATTGATATTTTTGGAAAAAAATGTAGTATCAGATTTTTAAAAAATCCGGTTCGGTGCACCGAAAAACAAAAACCTCAGCAGAGTTGAAATGTCAATTATTCAAAATCTGTATTCTGATGACAAGATCACAATAAGACCAGCTGACAAAGGTGGAGCGTTAGTACTACAGAACACACATGATTATGTAAAGGAATGCAAAAGACAACTTGATGACCACACTGTTTATGCCAAAATTGATCATGATCCTACAGAAGAAATCTGTAATAATCTTGAAACACTTCTAACAAGAGCCGAAGAAAGAGAGATTCGCGGACAGCGGCCGATGTCCACGGACATCACGGTAAAAACATATTAAGAAACACAACATTCCACTTGTCAAACTTATCAAATAATCTCTGGGGAGGTGAGGGGTGATGAGGATGGGATATGGCTGCAAGAAGCAAAACAAACGGGTGGTTTTTTCCGCGAAAGTCCGCGAACAGTTCGGATGTCCGTGAACAGTCCTGTAAAGTTTGCGAACACCTTAGCATTACAGGGTTGGTGAAATGCAGTTTTTGGATGGCTTATAACTTTGGCGCCACTTAATGGAACTGCATGAAATTTTGAATGTATATTTCTGACCTGATTCTGAGTGAGTATGCACAGTTTGGTGGGATTCTGTCATGAGCGGGCAAAATTAGAAGGGGGTCCCAAAATAATGTAAAGGTTTATAAATGAGGTGTTTAAAGATGTAAAGGCAGGCGCTCTGTTACCAGTCTTTAGCTTCTCTTCCTAACGCACATTTTCATGACTTCAGTGAGGCTGAGTTTCTTAGTTATTTCAGACAGGTCTGCATTTCTTTTTCAGGTGTGGCAAGTTAATTAGCTCTGAGGATTCTGGTACTTGTATTTTTCGCACTTGATTTTGCTGGCAGGTGACTGGAAACAACTCCCTCCATAGCACAAATCTTCCCCTTGATGGGGGCAGGGGGAAAGCCATGGTTGTGGCTCTCCCAATGTAAGGCATGATGGCCCTGCTGCTGCTATGAATGAGGTGCCATTTGACGAATCTACACTTCATTTGGCAAACTGATAATAGATCTAGATATACATGTGTTTGCGAAGTTTGGTGGGATTCTGTCAAGAGGGAGCAAAATTAGAGGGGGGTCCCAAAATATTGTAAAGGCTTATAAATATGGTGCCATTTAACAAATCTACACAAAGGTTTGCAAAAAGATTATAGATCTAAATATAGATGTTTTTGTAAAGTCTGACTGTATTTTGTCAAGTGGGGGCTAGGTTATATGACGATTGTATGTGCAAACATTTGACACTTTTGAAAAAATAAAACATGGGTGGATTTCCAGCAAACTTGCTTAAGGAGCATTGGCAAGGACCTACAAGCATGGTTTTGCAAATGTGCCAGTGTTTTATTATTTGACAAGTGTCATAATGTAGCTACAAAAAATAGCGGTATACATTTATTGACTGAGGGGTAGTCTGCGGCCATTGACAGTGGCCAGATTGTCCGGGTCATGGAATAAGGTCATGATCCGGACAATCTGGCTACTGGCCATGACCACAAGGGACAAAACATAGGATTAAAGTGGCCATGTCCACCTGGGACTGGCTTTGTGGTAAAGTTATTCGAAATTAGGATAGATTTGAAAGGGAAGAATATGTGCTTGCGGTAATATGGTCATAGGGTTCTCTTTTTGCCTTCTGCAGGCTGCTATGGAAAGCGAAGAGGAGCCCTTTTTGGAACCCTCGCCTTCCCTTTCCATGGTGGCCATCTCGTCCTGGTGTTGGAAGAAAAATCCTATTTTTTAGCAACCCGTGTTCCCGCTTTGGGAACCTAGGGTGCTAATGGCCTTCATCCCCCATTTCAGGGGCTGGAATGGGCGGATAATGGTCCAGAGACCTCGTTATCCACCCTTGCTTCGCTTGGGCTGATAACTTGGGCTGCTGGGCCGGTATCCACCGTTCCAGTCCCTGGAACGGAGGATGAACGCCACAATATTCCCATTAGCATAACACAAAATGCAAATGGAAATGTTGGAAAATCTTATTTAGTCTATGTACTTTACTGAGAAATATAAAGTAGATGGAGTCTATAAATTTGTTTTTTAGTTCTATTTTTTAACTGTGAAAGGTGGTTCCTAAAGGAATATGTTTTTTGTTGTTTTTGGATGTATTTTTTTTGGCAGGAGAGCTGAGAACGAAAGGTGGGGAGGGAAATGAGGGAAGAGGAACCAAACACTAATATGGAGGGGTAGGTGGACAAGGGAAAATGTTGCGTGTGTGTTATTTCTAAGTTAGGGGGCACTGTTTCTCATGCTCCTTGATTACAGCAGTAATCAAGGAGCTCTTGGGGAGGAGGGATGTCATTAGCTGATGCCATTTTAAGATAAATAGCAGTTTTGCCAAAAGTATGTACTGTGTACTAGATTGTTAATGGATAATGAGTAGGAATAGGTGTTGGAGCTGTGCAAGGGAAATTTGAAAGTTCCTAGATCAGTAGAAAATGCAGTTCCGAACTGTCCGTCAAGCAGAGATCTTATTGTGAAGTGCGGACGGGTTCCCGGACACGTCATCATGCCGTGCGCCAGCGTATGACATGTGGCACTGTCTGGAAGGTCCGCTATGAAGTCAGATGTTGGTAGATGTCTATCAATGACATTTGTGATGTCATCTTTGATGTCCTGGGTGTTAGTCTTAGCAGTGCACGGTGGTGGCGCGAGTTATGGTTGCTTAGCTTACCATAACTGGCGAATTTCAGGGGTTTTTCGGTTTTACTTGGAACCATACCGTCCCTTTAACAAAGTTTTTATTTTCAAACGAAAATTGTGCCCCGTGACAGGGCAAAACCAACGGGTTGCACTCCCGAGAGCAGCTGAGAGAAAGAAGTCCAATCTCAGCAAGAAAAAAGGCTTGACAGCAAATCCAGGCAGCACAAAGTATTCTTTATTAATAAAAGCGCATGAAAAAAGGGAGAAACCTGAATAACAAACGACACGTTTCACGGTACTCCGAACGCTTGTTCACGTAGGTAGGGAATGACACAGAAAAAGGACTCCTTAAAAGAGCTAGGCAAACTCTATGGTAGCAGTGCATAGAATGTCCCTATGCACAAGTCAGTACAATGTAGTAAACACTTGGCGGCCATGTCATAGCATTTAAAAGCACCACATTGCGGTCTGTACTATATGAATAAAGTACACCCCATAGTCATCAAAACACCAGATAACTACTATGTAATTAAAAATGCTTCAACCAGTGTCCTAGAAATCATGAATGCAGGGACTGAGGAGGAGACGGCGAGCAACGCGCGGAAATAGCAACGGGAGGAAAAAATACGGTGAATACACCTCTCGGAGAAAAAGACAAAATATGTCAAATATCTCAAAACACCAATAATGTAACAAGATGGAAAATGGTGTTAATCACGACTATCTGTGAGTGTCATCAAAAGAATTTTTTTTAATGAAACACTCCCACTGTTAGTGCAATGCACGGGGCCCATACGGACTATATCATGCCTCTAAACAGTACAAATTATAAAATATTAATAAGGTAGAAGCCTAGTCAGTAAATGCCTTCCATGTAAGTAAACATTGCATCTGTGCAAATAATCTGCACACACGCCGTTGTTCAGCCATCTCCTCAACTCTGTCCCGCAGTCTGAATATCGTACATACCATTTACTGACTAACGTGTAAATATGCCCCGTAATTATCTTAAGTCTCAAGAATACATAAACGCATGGTCATCATCGTATGAATACAGAAATGCAGATGGGACATATCAAGCTCAAAAATGCAGTATAAAGTGCAAAGTGCTTTAGCAGCAAAGAAAGTGCAAAGTGCTAGCAGCAAAGGAAAGGAAAAAGGAGAGGGGGGAAAAAAGGAAGGGGGGGATGAGAGTTGAAATCTCTACAGTAATAATAATATGCACAGTGCTCTACGTCCATGAATGCACTGATGTATTCCTAAATGTGCTGGTAATGTAAATCATAAACCATGCAATCAATTATCAGAGAAGAATTTAAAAATCGCTGAATGTTTAAAATGACATAGTATCTAAAATATTAAATACTCTTCTCTCTGTAAAAGGATACATGACAAAAAACCGTGCATGCATGGACAACTGGAGCATAATCAACAAATTCATCCACCGTAAAGTGCAAAGTGCATTTAACCATAAAAATGCCCAATTATTAAGGCAAACTAGCTTCCTAGTAAACCTTCTACTGCAAAAAGATGATACACATATGCTTGAGCATCCCAAAAGAATATTTAGTCATAGTGGACCCACAAAGGGATATACCATGACTGTGTAACCCCTGCGATGTAAGTATCTACATCTAAAAGGATGTGAAATATCCGCCAAGGAAAAGACAAAAGGGGTCGAGACAAGATAAGGGGGAGAGTAAGAAAGCATAAGGAATCCAAAAGACATTCTGTGTAAAAGTATGCATCACAGTGATCAATATTAAAAACAAAACCCTACTACTGATCTTGTTAAAAACAAAATTGTGCAAGTTAAACTGCACAATATCATGAAAGAAACAACCTGAAAGATACGTCAGAACTAAAGGGAATGTACATGGTGGCTAAAATCTAAAGAAGGCACTGTTGGACATTAATAGACATTCAAGAGGTCATACAAAAACATTTAAGGTACCTGAAATATAAAAGTAGTTCATCAAAGATAAAAAAACAAATATATACTATTCGGTGCCTAAAAACGTGTATAGCTCTTCATCAAGATTATGACCCCTAGGTTTCTTGGTCTCGAGGTCCAAAATGGACTTGGTCTCCAGTTGTCTCAACAGTAACTCCCTATTGCCGCCTCTGGGTGATTTAGGCACAGTCCGAATACCAAAAAAGGAGCAACCCTCCAATCTGCTGCCATGTTGGGACTGAAAATGCAGAGCCATCGGATAGTTAGAATCAATATTTCTTATGGCTTGAATGTGTTGGAGTATTCTCAACTATATATATTTGCATAATCTGATTTTGCCCTTGTGGTGAGTTTATACTAACTCGATTAAATGCTAAAAGGAGGTATCGGTACAAACTTGGATACACATGAAGATGAATGCACATGTAATATTTTCAGCCAATGTTTGCACTATTTGTATTGTACTTTCAATTGTTCAACTATTAGTTCATCAGAACATATATTACCACTAAAGCTCGTGGTTCTACAAAATGATATGTAGTTCCCAAATTATATGTAGTTCCCATATATAACTATTGATATTTATTCAAGAGTAGAATGTATTGAAGTGATTTAGACGGCATCGAGTTATTAGATGTGGAATATCAACATAGTGCGCATTTGAGGTAAAAACTCTACCAATGCGGAAGAGAGGTTTAATGCAGGATTGTCCCATTTCAGGTAGAAAACCCAACATTGACAATTCCATCGAAGCACAACACTGATCATATGTTACACACATAATTCCTAATGAGTTGCCCCTCCCAAGATGGCCGACGCAACTAGTTGCGATCGACCATCTTGTAACACAATGTTGCCATGCCAACGGAAAAACATTAACAGGAACACAATTGCCGCGGCTGCATTGTACGCGGCGGGAGCGGCTGTATGCATAGCGATACCTCAGATAAGGTAAGAACAGAACTTATGGGAAATACACAAACGCAATCTTGACATTGATGGATAACGTAAACATATTGATATCGTTTCATTTCAGAAGGACGTTTACTAGCGCCGCGAACCACGTACTTCTGAGCAGGACATTTCCCTGCACACAGGTCAGTGAAGCTGACACGTTGTATAGGTTAAAATGGGCAATCTTATAAATATATATGAACTCTCACAATGGTGAGCAAACGTATACAAACATATGAACATAAACAAACATTTACAGGCACTGCATGAGAAGCACATGCTTAAAAATGGCAGAATATAACACATTGAGCGCACTTATTCACAACAAGCTGAATTGATCACAACCAAGGGCTCATGAAGTAGTGAAACTATGACATACTTGCATGGGGTGCACAAAGCATGGAACTGAGTAGCGATCACCTTTATACATTTGTGTGTAGACAGCTAATATTGATCATATCAACGTGTTTTTCTTTGTTTTTTCTTAGGTTTTTCTAATGTGTTACTGGGCCTCATTCCGAGCACGGCGGTCTGGGAACTACGGTGCCAGTAAGCATTCCGGTACCGTAGTTACCAGACCGCCATACTACGGGCTGTGCTCGCGGGTGCCTGACAGCCTGCCAGGTTTTTCCTGGCGGGCTGACCAGCACCCTCGAGCACAGCACGTTGGATGCACCGGCAGTACTTAAATGACTTCTTCCTGGTCCACTAACCTGCCATGACTACTACTTCAAGGTCTCCGTCCTGGTATACTCGCCTGCCGGACTAAAAGCTTCCAACACTACTAAAAGTACTTATTTGGAAAAGTTTGCTTCAAACAACTTGGCAAAGATTTTCATCAAGGTGGTCTGCATATTTCATGCGTCTAACTCTTTAGACCCTTTGGTATTGTATATAAACTGTATTTTGATTGTGATGTGTTGGTTTACTTGAGCTTTACTGCGATTCTTTACTATGGTCAATATTACAAAGGCCTTGTAATAAATGTGTCTATATTTTTTTATATAACACCTGTTTGGAGTAATTTGTACATGTCCTTGCTTTGTGTGCTCATTGCGGACTTTCAGTCACCCTCACCCCTGTTGAGACCTAGTCTTGACCGCCCCCATCGCTACCCTGATTGGTCTGGCTTGTCCAGAGGTTACCCTGTTCCAAGAAACTAGGCTGGCCTTCTGAACCTCTGCCCCTCCAGGACAGAGTTCAGAAATCCATCTTAACAGCCTGTGACTTGGATTGGGACGTGCCTCTCCCAGCTACAGGCTGTACAAGTGGGTAAGTCGCTTAACCCCATTTTTTTTTCTTGGCGCCTAATTTGGTCTTGTCTTTGCTTACAGTGGCCCTCGTGACTTCTTTCCAGCATTTTGCCAGTGACGAGATTGCACACATTGTTAGGCAGGAACAAGGGCACAGAGGTTGGAGAAATGACTTGAGATTTTCCACTGTGATGTTCCTTTTATTTCTGGTTGGCATCGAAGGAGCGATGGAGTTTTGTTTAATTGGAAGTTTGCAGTTTTGGATAGTAAATGAAAGCAGGGAGTGGTCAGTCCAAGGGAGTGATTCGATAGACGATATGGTAGTTTCACAATTAAGGTCTGCTATCCAATCTAGGATCATCCTTTATCATGAGTGGGGTGGAGTACTCTTTGAGTAAGGCCTGGGTCGGACAATGAGTTAGCCATTGTTATGGCAGGTTGGTACTTAGGGTCGTTGAGCCCCACGTTAAAGGGTTTGGTGTTAGAGGTAAGAAGGGTCATGAGATCTTCTTCGAAGGAGCCAATAGGACCAGGGGGTCTATAGATCAGATGCATTGTTATGGTCCGTGAGTTAGTGAGTGGAAGTTTGACTGACATTAGTTCGCAAGACTTGATTGGAGGCTGTGGGACTATTCTGAGACCCAAGGAGGATATGATGATAAAGGCAATTCCACCGCCTCTGACTGACTCTCTGTCAGATCCTAAGACTGTATAGTTGTCGGGGGTGGCAATAAGAAGGGAGGGGTTTGCAGCTGCATGTAGCCAGGTCTCCGTTATTTCAAGGAAATCCAGTTCTTTAGTGGTAATTCGGTCTGCTATTTCTACTGCATGTGCCACCAGGGATCTGGCATTGATCAGTGCGCTACTGATAGCAGTGGGGCTATTGCTTAGGACAGTGGTATCCAGTACGGCCGTTGTCCGTCTAGATTTGGTATGGGATTTGTGTGTTTTAGTATGCTTTTGAGGTTGGCTGAAGTTATGATTGGTTGAAGGTGGGGGTCTGGGTGGTAAGAAGTAGGACTTAGCTAGTCTAGATCCAAGTCTGACGTTTCTGCATGCTAAAGGACATGGGAGGTTAGGCGTTATTCTGGCTAGGTCATCTAAAGATGTTAGGGGGACATTTGGTTCGTTGATGATAACACCTAAACGGCCGTTATAGGGTTTATTGGAGTTTTTGGCATTGCAGGTCAGAAGGTTCAGTGGAGGTAGGAATGGTGTTGGCTTGATCTTATATGGGAGGATCATGGGTGCCAGAAATCTGGTGGGCTTGGTCCTGTTTGCAGGGATGACATAGGTAGACATAGGGCCTCATTATGACCCAGGCGGTCCGGAAATAACGGTGGCGGTAAACCCGCCGCCACCGTTGTTTCTGGACCGCCTGAGTCCGACCCCTGCAGGCGGGAGGTGATGTTCCTGGCAGGTTTAACACCTCCCGCATGCAGGCGGTCGAGGAAACACCGGCAGCATTACGAGATGCTGCCGGTGTTTCCATGATCCCCATTTCCATTGAGTCCCATAGGACTCAATGGGAATGGGGATTTACACTATTCCGCCTCCGTGATTCCCGGAAAACCGGGGTTGTAATGCCCCGGTAATTCCGGGAATCACGGAGGCTGAATGGAAATACGAGTCCGGCGGTAACCAGGCGGTTTTACGGCCTCGGTTACCGCCGGACTCGTAATGAGGCCCATAGTCTCAGAGTATCTGCCTGATGATGTAG
This sequence comes from Ambystoma mexicanum, assembly GCF_040938575.1. Taxonomy (NCBI): domain Eukaryota; kingdom Metazoa; phylum Chordata; class Amphibia; order Caudata; family Ambystomatidae; genus Ambystoma; species Ambystoma mexicanum. Next base: position 1,384,733,557 of record NC_090933.1, read on the forward strand.
GTATCTTGGGCCGTGAAGTTTGGGACAAGGATGGGTTGGCTCTGTCGCCTGATAGTGGCAGGGCGAGTAGCATGCTCTGAGGTATACTAATGAAGACGATAAGGGTGGCATACATTGTTAGAGAGGATCAGGGTGCGCTGGTATGGGTCACAGGTTCTAGATGCATCTAGGTGACAATGGACTACGAATGGTAGGGGGCACAGGGCTCTGCTGGTCACCGAGGGTTCAACATTATAAATGGGGAGTAGATTGTCAAGGAGGCTAGATCAGGCGCTCAACGGTGCTACAAAGCAATGGGCGAGACCTATAAAGAGTACATGTGTGGCGGGCCCAGGTAAGGTAAATCAATAGCAGGCAGTAGGTAATGAGAATGCAATGCACAATATTGCAGTGGCCCAAGTAGATCACTCAAGACAGTGGGCAGTCGGACATAACTACGCAATGTCGCGTTAGGCTAGATAGGTCTCTCCGTGACAGTAGGCGGTGGGGCATGAATGCACAATACACCGTGTCAATGTGGGCTAAGTAGAACTCTCCGTGACAGTAGGCGGTGGGGCATGAATGCACAATACACCGTGTCAATGTGGGCTAAGTAGAACTCTCCGTGACAGTAGGCGGTGGGGCATGAATGCACAATACACCGTGTCAATGTGGGCTAAGTAGAACTCTCCGTGACAGTAGGCGGTGGGGCATGAATGCACAATACACCGTGTCAATGTGGGCTAAGTAGAACTCTCAGTGACAGTAGGCAGTGAGACATAAATACACAGTGCACAGTGTCACAGTAGGCTACGTAGGACTCTCAGAGATAGTGGGATGTAGGACTTGGAGCCACAATGTCACAATAGGCTAAATGGTGCACTCAGAGACAAAGGGTAGTATATAAACAATGCACAATGTTTTAGTGGGCTAGGTAGGGTGAACCACGCCCTAAGGCAATGAGCCTTCCTTCTGTCCTTATCCTCCTTGACCTTTCTTCTGCTTTTGACACGGTCAATCATGCCATCCTGATCAATCGACTTTGTGAGAACTTGGGCATCATGGGTCAGGCTCTGAAGTGGTTGACCTCCTTCCTCCTGTACCGGCCCTCCCAGGTCCAACTTGGGTCATTTCTCTCCACCATCTCTCTCTCCACCTCTCTCTCCACAGTGTTCCCCATGGCTCTAACCTCTCACTCTAGCTTGTCAATGTCTACTTGGTCCCTTTGACCCACCTGATCTCTACCTTCTCCTATAACTTTCAGAGTTATGCGAATGACACTCTGCTCTCTTTAAGGCTCCCCTCAGCCTCCTCTCCTCTCACACTCATTCCTGTCTATCCGCAATTCAGCATTAGTGTGCCTCCAACGATCTCTGCCTTAATGCCACAAAGACTGAGATCCTTCTCATTGGGACCCCTGCTCCCGCTTTCCCTCTCTTACTCTGGCCCCACTCCCTGGGCCCTCTGCCTTCGCCTTCCTGTAGGCAAAAAACCTTGGTGTCATCTTTGACTCCACTCTCTCCTTCTCTCCACACATCAAGGACCTGTCCATGACATTCCACTACCAGCTGCACCTCCTCAGAGGTATTCTTCCTTTTCTCAGTTTCCCCCAGAAGCTCACTGTCTCCAGAGCCCTGTTCTCTCTAGGCTGGACTACTGCAACAGCCACTTTCTCAAACTGCCTTCCTCTACCTCTGCCCTCTGCAACTAATCCAGAACAGGAATGCAAGACTTGTCCTTGGCCTAAAGCCCAGCGACCAAATTTCTCCTGCCCTGAAATCTCTCCACTGGCTCCCGGTGGCTGCAAGGATCAAGTTCAAGACCCTCTGCATCATCCACAAGGCTTTCTGGGGCCGGAACTGCTCCACATCCAACTCTCTCGTCCAAAACACCTTCCTTCTCAAGCCCTTCCCTCAGCCACCTGAAACTCTCTGTGGGTCAGACGCTTCTCCTGGCAGAGAGTGGGGGGTAGATCTCTCTCCTTTGTAGGTGCCTCCTTCTAGAATGGCCTTCCTGCCCCTTTAAAACTTGAGCCGGACTACCTGATGTTCTGGAAGCAGCTCAAGACCTTCCTTCTTGTCTCTGCTTTCTCTTTTTCTCCCCTGCTGACCTACCTGTCTGCTGCACTGATTGGTTGCCTGGCTACCCTCAAAGTCTCCCTGGTTATCAGTCTCCTCCATGACCAGTCGCCCCTGTACTGCCCCCAGGCATACCATGTACTTAGGGCCTGTAACTGTAACCCTACATGCCCCAGCCTCCCTGAACTTACTCAGAGCCGTGCTGCCCTGATTGCACTTCCCCATCCATCTCTCTGGCACGTCCCCCTTCTCTCTCCTCCATGCACTTTGCATTATCGCACTTGCACGATCTGAATGACACAAGGCCTAGTAAGATCGTTTGTTTTGTCTTCCCTCTGTCTTCCCTCAACTGTCTTGTCGCGCCTAGAAACACTTGTGTACAGGCGCGTTATAAATGACTCATATCATATCAAGTTCTCCATTTAGCACAACCAAAGAATCGGGGAATGATCCGGCAATGTTCTGAGTAATATCGAGGAACTCTTCGTGGCATGGGCCTGCTCTGACCGGACTGAAATGAAATCAATATGAGAACGTATATTGTGAACTGCGGAACAAAAAGAGAACTCTCTCCAGGTGTATTGTCCTCCATAGATCCAGCAATCCCTGATCCTCCATCCCACGTAGAATCTTTTTAGCAGCCAAGGATAGTGGCCTTGAGCAAGCTGTGGATCTATCAAACCTTACATGCAAAATAGTGTTAAAATCACCTGCCACTATTAGCTGCCTATGAGACTACGCCAAAAACTTGGCCCAAAGGGATTGGTAAAATTCTGGATCATCCACATTCAGTCCATATACATGAACAAATGTGCCCAACTTACGGGCCATCAACTCTGACGCTATGGCATAGCAACCCTCCATGTCACATTCATGATGCAGCAGACAGAAGCCCAATTACCTATGAATTCGGATCAAAACACCCCAGGAATAGGATGAAAAGGACGTATAATACATCGCCCCCCCATGATGTAGCAAGAACCTAATTCATTCTACCCATCGACTGTGTCTCCTGGAGGAAGAGAATCTTAGCTCCATGCCACTCACAAAGCGCTAGAACCCTACACATCGTAGCGTGGTTATTCAAACCTCAGACATTTCAACTGAGGAGAGTACATGATTCCGTTCTAGGTCAAATTACCTTTTTATTTTTACTGACTTGAAAAAACATTGATTTAGAAAGACCGCTCTGTGACCGCACAGAGTGGTCTTTCTAAATCGAACTGTCACACCCCTGCTGCACACGACGGCGCGCAGGGGCTGACAGGCTCACCAGGACCCAGAAGCAGAGTATGAGGAGAACAGGTAAGTGTGTTGTCTGTGTCTGTGTTTTATTTGGTTTGGGGGAGTCTTGGGTAGGGAGGAAGGGGGCGGGGGCTGAAGGACGGGGCTTTAGGGTACAAAAGCCCCAATTTCATGGTAATCCTGTGGGGGAGGGTTGGGGAGGGGGTCAGCAAAGGGGGGCTCGACAGGTAAAACCCCACAAATTTAAAAATAAAACACAGGCATGTCATTTTCCTGTTTTCCGAGGGCCGCACAAAATCGACTGAAGAAAATCTGTCATTTTTATCTGCAACCTTCAGAAAGCAGGAAAATGGCATAGAACCCATAATTCGTGTGAACAGTTTTCACGCACCATTGTCACGTTCTATACAACCCAAATCAGAATACAACTCTGAATGACAATAAGGACTACTCTGCTGCAAGCATCCCAGTGAAGGGAGAGCCATTTTAACACTAAACTCCCAGTACTCCGTCCCCCTCTTACCCCTCCCCCACCGTCCACCCAACCCGGCAGTGAAAACCCAATCATCCCAACAATAACTAACCCAAAACAATGAAAGCGGGTAACAACCCAGAAATGCCAAGTGCACTGCCCCACCACCCATGCAACCAGGAGTGGGGGGTGCACCCGGACCTTATACATTACTAAGACCAAACTGGATCAATTCATTACATACTTGAACGCAACAAACCTTTTACCCTGAGAGCATACATACTGTGGAGACTCAAATCATACCTGTGAAGCAAAGGCTAAAAATCACAAATGAAATTCAGTACTTGACAGTTAAAGAGCAGCTAAGGGCTCCAGTCCGAAAGAACCAAAAGGCTTAAAGCACCCATACTCAAATGTCACGAATCCAGCATCATCGCTTGGGCAAGGTTTCAAGAAATGCATTCACTGCTGCCGGGTCCATAAAGAAGTGGGTTTTGTCATCACGCATCACTCTTAGCCTGGACGGATATAACATTGCATATTGAAGACCTCTGTCCCGAAGTTGGCGTTTCACAGCTGCAAATGATATTCAGGCTTTCTGTACTGTGGGGGTACAATCTGAATAGAAGGAGATACTGATATTGCAAACCCCCAGTTCACGGACCTTGCAAAGTATAATGTTTCTATCCTGATAGTTCAGGAGACGAGCAATCACTGGGTGTGGCCTCTGGGCAGGTTTAGGAGCTACTGGAGACACCCAGTGTGCTCGCTCAATCAAACACTGTGGAGAAAGTGGTTGATCCACCAACACTTTTTTAATGAAGCGTTCCATGAAGACCTCCTTGTTCCCCTGTGAGAACGGCTCTGGAATCCCAACAAGCCAAACGTTATTACGGTGGGACCTCGCTTCCAGGTCTTCATCTACACAGTCTTCACCTCTTGTTGTAGAGTGCACAGGGGCCGACCTGCCACCTCTGAAAAGTCCTCCAATGCCCCAATACTCTGCTTTGCCTCAGAGATCCTACCGCTCTCCTTTTTGATCCGGTGTTGCATACAATCCATATTAAACACAGGTTGTCTAATTTGTTATTTACAGAATCAAACCCAGCCTTCATCTGGGATAGAATAGTGTCCATGGCCGTGCTCTGATTGTGGGACCTGCCTCCCTCCTCATTGACGACCAGGCCACCCTCTGCCACCATACCGCCTTCACCACCACTATTAGTGCCTGTTGTGAGAAGGAGAGCTTTGCCTTTTTTTATTTCCTTTCACCAGCCAACCAGTCAGTCGGGGGATGCTCTTCAGGTTAACAATCATCATTTCTCTGTGGGGGTGGGTGATGAACACATTTCAGAGTCCAGTCTGTGGCACCCCTGCTAATCCACTATCCACTTGCAAAGGTGAGAGGAGGAGCTGTCAGAATCCCCTTTATTGGCAGCTCCACGCAAGGGTCCACCTCACCCCACCATGTTCCCCCGCTTATCCGTTCACCTTTTGTAAGGTTACCAATGAATATGCAAGTAGCAGCTTTCACCTCTTTTGCCCCCAGTACTCACCAGTACTGAGCAGGTAGAAAAGATACAAGCTAAGACAGCCTTACTCCATTCCAGAAATCTAAAAATAACACTTTGCACATGCGCTAAAGCAGAATCTACAGAGCTACAATTAGATAATGCCAGAGCACACAGAGTGCTGACACCCATGTAGGAGTTTTGTGCCAGCATACAATAGATAAAAGGGACTCATTACACTGGTAAAGGGATAGCTTTTAAATGCATGCAGGGATAGTGGCAGAATACACCAACAGGGAAATCAACATATGGCCGAAAATTCATCAAAACCCAGTGCAGTCAAAATGTGTCAGCATGAAAAATAAATGTAACAGTCATTGCCATCTTTTAAACATTGCAAATGAAAAGCAAACAGGCTTTACAAATCTGGCTAGGCCTCAACTGGGCCATGGTACAATCACTCTCAGCAGCCGGGAAGAGCTGCTCAGTGCTCATCACACTGAATGTGAATGCCAGGTAGAAAGGGAGCCTTGGAGATAACCACAGTTGAACACAGGGAAGTTATTCGCAGGCTGGTAAAGTGGTCAACAATTACATTTAATTAGCTTCAGTGCACGGCAGACAGCCTTTGATGTCCAGGTGCACACACCAGCAAGCAAGATAAAAATCCTGCCGACACAATGATAAATGTTTCAAGGAATTATCTGGACGAGAGGCATGTTCAGCAGTAGTTAAAATGCAAATAAAATCTAGGTATTCTAAGCTGAAACATGGCTGAGGAGCACGTGAATCAGCAGGCAATTAGTCGAACTGTCAACTCTAACATAACACACGTGCTGTACTAGACAGAGGGAGAGGTTGACTCACAGAGAATATCCTTGGACTTTTCATAGACATGGCTTGAATAATTAAGAGCTGTTCTTTAAATGGCAATTATAGAAGTACACAGATCTCTCCTCAATATAGAAACTCCATATATCCTCACACCTGGTCAGTACAAGGTTAAGAACATCCTATGCCAGCCAATGAGAGCCATTCTTACTCCTTTCTAATGCCAACCAATCAAATGTTAAAGTGATGTAAGTGTATGTGTTATCTAAAAGTGGGTTGGCCAGTAGATAGGCACCCTCCAATCCTGATTGTTACATCAATGGAAAGTGAATGTACATTAGGGGAGCAAACCAATGAATGTTAAAGATGTGTCAAGCAATGAACAATGAACACTTGAAGAAACCCGAGTGAGGGCATGCCTGTGGATCTCGTGTTCCCCCAGATTGTTGTGTATTCTGAATAAAGAGCTGGGATTCTCTAGCACTTGGCATACTCCATCTTCTGTCACCTCTTTTTATGACATTTACCTGGTAGTGGGCTGAGTTGTTTTTGGTCCCCAGATTGGTCTCTCACTGGTCAGGTCAGCACCCTCATACTTCCAAGCCAGCAGATTGTGCCAGGCCCACAGGCTGCACTGGGGGGCATCAGCTACGAGGCCTCACAATGGGGGCTTCGCCACAGCACCTTATGTCCTTGCAGCTACCTCTACAGCCCTCCATCCTGATTATATTATGACCAAGGGGGTATATGGTTAGCTACCCCATCGCCAGTGGCCTAAGCATCAAGACTCTTCATCTTTACATACTTTCTCAGGGGCTCCATACTTCACAATGTCAAAATGGCAACTACCCCTCTTAAAACATCTAGTCTAGGCACCAGGATTTCTTAACTGTGTGGTAGTCAATGTCTGCCTCCTCTTGCCACCTCAGTACTTATAGTATGCAGGATTCAAGTACCTTCTGAGACCGTAGGCCCGCCGTGAGGTCCGAGTCATCTGCTCTCAGCTGGAGCTCAAATATCGCTGGGGGCACCCTCCCCCAAAGGCTCAGCCAGTCGGTCGTCTCAGCCTGCACACACACCAGACAGCCCAGGGGTAGGGCACTGGCAACTGCCGTAATCCATGCCAAGTGTGGTATCCTGGTATGATTGTAGCTAGTGCTTGTGTATGCAGGGGCCTCATAGAATGGAGAGGTGGAGCTTGGAGTGTGGGAGGCTTGGGGATTCAACAGAGTGTCGGTTGGGACTTGGAAATAGACTGGGAACCAGGGCAGAGGCTTGTGACTTACTCTCCTACCTTTCATTGACTATACCTATGTAACTAAGAAGAATAAAGCCTGTTCCTTTTACAGTTACCTGAGTCAGCCTGGTTCCTGCTCCATGTCATCCCTGGCTCAGATACATCACCAAGCCTCCATACTCCAGACCTGGGTCAAGGAGTAAGAATAGTCTGGAAGCTGTTGGTTTTCAGAGAAACATGACCATAAATCTTCCCCTTTTAATGCCCAGTCCTCAGGCCGCTAAAACTCCATCAACAACACTTGTAGATTCGGAGGGTATGAATGCTGAAAAAAACACCAAAACTATAATGTGCTCTGGCATGATAAATGGTGATGGTTGGTAAAAATCACATCAATGGAACTTTGCCAAGATACTACTATTTTAGAACACGTCAGGTTGGTTAGAAAATCTCCTTCATATATTTACATAAGCTACATACATGAGCACGTCTGCTCAATTGAGGTGCACTCATTTGTCCAGGTATGTGTGAGACCTGTCACTGCTTTTTCGGAATCTATCATCAGTCTTGAAATTTGTGAACAGAGGCTCCAAACAAATGTAAGGCTCTAATCAGCATAACCCAGAGGGATCTGAGGGGCTGATGCCGGCAGAAAACAAACAAATAATATTCGCTTTGAAACTACAAATCATGGGATGTTAGCAAAAGTGCTAACTCCTTCATAAGTTTCCACATACTAAATGCATGTGTTAGGCCACTCTAATCTGTCCGGGACCAATTGTTGCTTGTTAAAATCATTTATCAGTTTTGAAAAGTGAAACAAGTAGTGTTGGTCCTCAGATTGGATATTTGAACTTCCAAAAACAAATATTACCTTTGTGTACTGTCACAAAGTAACCACAAATCAAAAAACACTATTTTGTATAGTTTTACAGTCGGATGCCTTGGATAAAACTTTGAAACAAGAAATGTATTGTGATGAGGGTGTGGAAGGAAATCACTCCAAACTTAGATTTAGAATCAAACATGAGTCTGCTTTATTTAATTTCGATGCCAGAAACAAATTGGACAGAGTATCACTGTGAATCAATGTAGATCTCCCCTCTATCTTGCTAGGTTTTATAGGAAAAAATACCTTGGAGTGTTTCACATTTTTGCACTACTGAAACCTCCTATCCGCGGTTCCTGTCCCCTCTCTTCAACCTCCTCCAAATGTCTACCTTCTCCAAACATCCACATTGGGCTTCATGACTCGAAGACACTGACCTCGACATTCTCACTCTTACCAAGCCATGGTTCAATGCCAGCTCAGTCACTTCTTTTGACTCCCTCCTACCTGACAGCTTCAAGATCATTTCCAAGCCTCAACCTTACCGTGCTGGCGGTGGGGTTGCCTTAATCCTCCCTGAGTGGGTTCCTTCTTCCATCTTACCCACCCAGCTCTACTCTTCCTTTGTGGGCCTGGTTTGCAAGTTGGTGATCTCTCCCTCCTTCACCTTGACCATTGCTACCATTTGCCAGCCTCCAGGCGCTACCATCTAGCAAACGTTCTAGCACTCCCTTGTGCACCCTCTTCTTAAGAAACCCTCTGCCAACCCGTCCTGCCCGGCTAACTATCGCCCACTCTCCATCACACCGTTCCTGGGCAAACTCCTGTAAAAGCTGTAAAAGCTGGGCATCTCCCAGCTTAATCTTCACACTGAATCTGTTGGTTGTCTCCATGAACATCACTTCTCACCCACCGCATTGCCGCTCCCTGCCCCAAATTTCAGTGCTATGCGGATGACACTCAGCTTCAGGCTCCCTCCAGCCACCTCTTCTCCTTCCCTCATCTCTGACTGTCTGTCTGCTATCCAGGAGTGGTGTGCTGCCAATGATCTCTGCCTTAATACCAGTAAGACTGAGATTCTCCTCATCTGCACACCCGCTCCACCCTTTCCTGTCTCTCTCTGGCCAACCTCTCTTGGCCCTCATCCTGCTCCCACCTGTGAGGCTAAAAACCTTGGGGTCATCTTCGACTCCACACTCTCCTTCTCTCCTCACATCTCTGATGTCTCTAAGAAGTCACACTACCAGCTGCACCTCCTCAGAGGTATTTTTCCTTTCCTCTCCTTCCCCCAGAAGCGCAATGTCTCCAGAGCTCTGTTTCTCTCTAGGCTGGACTACTGCAACAGCCTCTTTCTAAATCTGCCTGCCTCTACAATCCAACCACTGCAACTCATCCAGAACAGGACTGTAAGACTTTTCCTTGGCTTCAAGCCTGGGGATCGTATCTCTCCAGGACTGAAATCTCGGCACTGGCTCCCAGTGGCGGCAAGGATTAAATTAAAAATCCTCTGCATTGTCCACAAGGCCTTCTGGGGCCTGGGGCCTCAATACCTTCAACTCTCTCTTCCTAAATATCTTCCTTCTCTAGTTCTTCACTCATCCGCTTCCAACTCCCTCAAGGTCAGTCGCTTCTCCAAGCAACGAGTTGGTGGCAGATCTCTTTCTTCGGCTGGGGCCTCCCTCTGGAACAGCCTCCCTGCCTCTCTGGAAATTGAGGAGAACCATCTCCGGTTTCAGAAGCACCTCAAGACCTTCCTCTTTGCTTCTACTTTCTCTCCTCCTCTCCCCTGCTGAACTCCTGGCTGAAACTGCACTGGTCACCTGGCTACCATCTGTTCTCGGGATCAGGTCCCCTTCCCGCCAGTTGCACACCTGCACTGCCCCCCTAGCAACCCTTGTACTCTGGGGCTGTTTCTGTATCCCTACAGCCCCTACCGGCACTTGCCACCTGATGTTTGCACTTACCCTTGCAACTGCCACCAGCTGGCTGCACTTCTTATGTATTGTTCCTATTTATTGTGTCTATTTATTACTGTTATCCTATGTACTGCACTTCTCCTTCCCCTTCCCTCTCGCACTTTTCACCTTCCCCTCCTCCCTTGCCCTTGTGCGATTTCAATGTCACCTGGCCTAGTAAGATCGTTGTCTCTGTCTTCCCTCTGTTCCCCTCCCTTGCCTCGTCACGCCTTGAAACACTTGTGTATAGGCGCGTTATAAATGACATATATCATATATCGTATCATACCTCAGTGTTCCTGAATGGGCTGATTTCTGCTCCTCCTTTCTGCTCCTCCTTACTTTCAAAGTTATCCATTCTGCTCCTCTTGGGCTGTATGTGTATATTGTCAGAATGGCCACCAGAATCAAAAGGCCAGACAGACAGAAGGATAAGTGTTGTGGCTTGGATTTGCCTTCCCTCCTGTTGCTATATATGTTACAATGTTACGGTTGCCGGGATGCTGAGTGCTGTGAGAATGTTATGTGCAGAGTGTTCCTAGAGTGGGCCTGACTGAGAGAGAGGGTGCAGGTGGATGTCTCCCAAGAAACTTACCTTGTATGTACTAAAAAGGTTTGTGAGCCCCTCTAATGAGAACCAACACAGCCAAATAACCTGTTCTTTGGGTAGGTGCCCACTTGGAGTGTCTGCAACCACATTTTAGCTGACTGTACTTCTCACTTGGGCAGTCCAGCACCGAAATGCTATGCAATTCTCTTCTGAACAATAGTACCAACAGCCACCCAAGACACATGTTTCAGCCTAGTCGGGCCTCATCAGTAAGTTGAAGCATTGCCTCTCTAAACACCGTGAGCAAGGGGTCCACATCTGGATTACCCTGGGTAAATTAGGGTGAAACCACAAGTTCCCAAAAATACACAAACAGATCTGGGAGCCCCTGTAGCGAGAACAAACACGGCCAAATAACATGTTCTATGGGTAGGTTCCCACTCGGAGGGTCTATAACCACATTTTAGTTCACTGTCCTTTTCACAGAAGAGAAATACCATTTGCATATCAGTCTGGTCCCATCCACTTGGGCAGTTCAGCACCGAAATGCCAGGCAATTCTCCTCAGAACAAGAGTACCAACAGCAACCTCTGCCATGTGTTTCAGCATAGTCGGGCCTCATCAGTGAGACGAAGCTGTGTCTCTCTAAGCTCAGTGAGCAAGGGGGTCCACGTCTGGATTACCCTGGGCAACGTACGGCAGAGCCCCAAGTTCCTAAAAATGCACAAAAAGGTCTGAGAGCCCCTCTACCGAGAACAAACATGGCCAAATACCCTGTTCTATAGGTAGGTGCCCACTCAGAGGGTCTATAACCACGTTTTAGCTCACTGTACATTTCACAGAGGAGAAATACCCATTTGCATATCAATGTGGTACTACCCACGTGGGCAGTCCAGCATCAAAATATAAAGCCATTTTCCTCTGAACAAGAGTACAAACAGCAACCCCAGACACGTGTTTCGGCCTGGTCGGGTCTCATCAGTGAGGTCAAGCTGTGCCTCTCTAAGCACAGTGAGCAAGGCGTCCATGTCTTGATTACTCTGGGTAACTTGGGGAGGAATCCCATGTCCCTAAACATATAAACAAAGGTCTGGAAGCTTCTCTAATGAGAAGGAACACAGCCAAATAATTCGCTCTCTGAGTAGGTTCCCATTCAGGAGTGCCCAATGAACTGGCACAAAAGTGGCCATCCATAATCAGTCCTCAAGGGCCACAAGCATGTGCATGTGGGAAGAGAGCATGGAGCAGAAATCCAGACCAGAGTGGCGGGCAGGGACCCGAAGGCAATCTGAGAACCATCCTGACCGTGCTGAGAGCCCTGTAAGGATTTGCAGTCGGGGCTAACCTATAATCTTGTTGTCGATCAGCCGGTGTTTCAATCCAGAGAGATGTGATTGGACACCGCCACAAGAGCATTCACGTAGCCCAATTTGAATAGGGCAGCCGTGTGTGCTCTATGGGCGATGCCCAAGGGGAAAAACCATACAGGGAAACCCCCTTGTCGGAGGTGAAGAATCTTGGTGAAGATCTTCAGCTCCGGCGAACTGATGTTATCTGTGACTTGCCCCGATGTAAAGGAAACGCACTGAGGTGCCAAGGGGGCTACTGAATCAATCGGACAGGGAATAGGAACTCTGTTTCCTTTGGGGAACTTGGTTCGCAGAGCAGGCAGACAGAGTGCAAAGGCAGAGTGAAGCAGGAAGGGCAAAGGAGGCATATGGTGAAGGCAAGGCAGAAGGACTAAGAGAAAAACAGGGAATAGAAAACAGGGTAGAGTAACAGCATCAATGCTTAGTAGGGAAAAATGAAGCGACGCAAGGTGCTCACCGTTGGGCTGCTTCTTATGCTGTTTCCCTCTCTGGCAACGATCCTTGGGACGGATTACATCTGGGTGCCATCTTGTAAAGAACTGCAACATTACCAGATCTTCTGAGAGACCCAAACTACTCCTCACTGATGATGCCCAACAAGGCTGAAACATGTCTGGGGATGCTTGTGGTCTCATGCAGAAGGGATGTGACCTAGCAGTTCGGGCTGGACTGTCCCTTTTGGGGTAGGACCAAGTCTGATTTGCATATGGTTTTTTCCCCTTCTGTAATGGCTTGGCAAGCTGAAAAACTATGTTCTGGAGGGTTGCCCAGAGCTGCGCCTGTGGTTATGATTAATTCAAAACCTTCCAGCCATCACCTTTTTGTTTTGCTAAAGTCACCCTGAGTGGGACGGGTATGCCCAGACGTGGGTCCTGAGTCTGCCGGGCCTAGAGAACCAAGCTACTCCTCACTGATGACGCCCAACAAGGCTGAAACATGTCTGGGGATGCTTATGGTCTCGTGCAGAAGGGATGTGACCTAGAGGTTCGGGCTGGACTGCCCCTTTTGAGGTAGGACCAAACCTGATTTGCATATGGTTTTTCCCCTTCTGTAATGATATGATATGATATGGCATTTATAACGCGCCTATACACAAGTGTTTCAAGGCGCGACGAGGCAGGGGGGGGGGAACAAGGGGAGACATACAATGATCCTACTAGGCCAGGTGTCATTCAGATCGTGCAAGTGCAAGGGAGGAGGGGAAAGGGAGAAGTGCAAGGGGAAAGGGAGAGGGGAAAGTGCAGTACAGGGTTAATAGCATACAGGAAAGTAACAAGGGCCAGCTAGTGGCAGTGCGAGTAAGTGCAGATACGTGCTGGGAAGGAGGGGCTGTAGGGATACAGACACAGTCCCGTAGTGCAGGGGGTATCAGGGAGGCAGTGCAGGGGAGAGTGGCTGGGCCAAGGACCGAGAAGGTGAGTGGCCCAGTTGCAGATTCAGTGCATTTTCAGTAACTTTAGCAGGGGAGAGGGGGAGAGAAAGCGGAGGCGAAGAGGAAGGTTTTGAGTGGTGTGGCAGGCTGAAAAACGATGGTCTGGAGGGATGGCCAGGGCTACGCCCGTGGTTATGATTAATTCAAAACCTTCCAGCCATCACCCGTTTGTTTTGCCTTCTGAGCAGTGAACCAAGCCACCGCCATCTTGAAGGGCTAAAAACCCTGTGAGGATGATGTTTTCTCCAATGCTGCCAGATCGACCATGAATTGATAGAAGTCCTAACAAGGCCAGGCAGCGGAAGACCACTAGGTCCGTGAAGAACGCCCGCCAGCCCAATGTACCAGCCGGACTTCTAAACCAGCGTCGAAGGGCGAGTCGTGTGTGGGAGAGCAGAGGACGAGTGTCGTCAGACCTCGTCCGCATGAACATAGGCTGGGAACCTACGTTCCTACATAGTGAACCGACACCTCCAAGGAGCCACCAAACAGCACAGGACCCCCGTAAAGTGGCTGCAGAGGACTTGCAGACAGATGTACAGAGGGACAGGGTAGCAACAGCATGCATTCCGTAACCCAGAGGCAACCTTGCGATCCACAGCGTCCTGAACCGCTGCCTTCACTGCCGACATCGAAAACCGCCCCACCAGGCGGGCGATGCGAGGAAGAGAGTGTCGCCACAAAACGGGACATGGCAACCCGTTCCACGCCCTGTGAACAGTGCAGCAGCAGAGCACCTGGGGAATGCCCAGGGCAACCCCATCTTGGGGCATGCCCGTAACGTCCGACGGAAGGATCTGAACAAGCACCCCGGACCAAGGATGCCTAGAAACCAAACCATTCCACCCCAGGGAGAGCACAGTGTCCACTTCTACCCTGAGGAGACACAACCCCCAGCCTCAGCAGCCGTGGAGGGCGAATCTTGGAAGAGGTGGAAGCAGGGATGTCATTTCACCAAAATGCCAGGCGTAGTGGAAGTGACATCACTAGGTCACTCCCCCAAGAGTGACATCACATGAAGTTATGTTATTTGGCCACGCCCCGTGTGACATCACAGGAAGTGATGTAATTTGACCACGCCCCCATCGTGACATCACAGGAAGTGGCATCACATAGCATTGTTTCTAAGTACACTACGAACTGGTCCATGTGAATGACTGGCCAGAAGCATGGGTAAGAAATGGCTAACTGGATTAAAACGAGTATGAACCTTTCGGTCCTTGGAAATGTGATCTGCTTAGGAAAGTGGACCTCATGTTTATTTTGGCAACGTTGTATGGACACTCTTGAGAACTGTAGATGCACATATGACCGCGTCTTCTTTCTGCGCATGCTCTTTGGGTACATGTTTCAGCTGTGAGCGTGCTGCTTCCGGTGTATACTTTCTGCGCATGCTCTTTGGGTAGATGTTTCGGATGTGTCCGTGCTGCTTCCGGTGTCTCCTTTCTGCGCATGCTCTTTGGGTAGATGTTTCGGATGTGTCCGTGCTGCTTCCTGTTCCCCCTTTCTGCGCATGCTCCTTGGGTTTAGTTTCAGCTGTGAGTCTCTACTTCCGGTTTCCCCTTTCTGCGCATGCTCTCTGGGTAGATGTTTCGGACGTGTCCGTGCTGCTTCCCGTTCCCCCTTTCTGCGCATGCTCCTTGGGTTTAGTTTCAGCTGTGAGTTCCTACTTCCGATGTTTACTTTCTGCGCATGCTCCTTGGGTTTAGTTTCAGCTGTGAGTTCCTACTTCCCGTTCCCCCTTTCTGCGCATGCTCTCTGGTGTCTACTCAGTACTGCGCATGTCTGTCCTCCAGCGCTGCACCCCAGCCTCGCTGCCCAAGGCGCTAGGTAGCTCAGTCTTCTGAGCCGTGGCTGCGTTCCTGCTTCCTCCTGCCCCCCCACCCCCATCTCTTGCTCTATTGTTAAAGGGAAAATGCTGCACAAGCTCTGAAGCAATCCCATGGCATAATTTACTGCAGCTGAGTGACAGGCCTATTGCACGCGCTTGTGGTGAGAAAAGTGTCCTTTTAGGGTAATGTTGACTTGTCTCTGCTTTTCCTTCGCGCTCCTTCTGTGAAGCCTTTCCCCTGTGTTTGTGATTTATAGGGGGCGAGGCTGCTCCCTCTTTGGATATTTCTTAAATATATTTTCTCTGGATGTGGTGTACATTCTTGGAGATTAATTAATCCTATGGTAATATTTTCTTTCTCCAGACCTGAATACACTATTGGTGCGTTGCAGTGTCCCGCAGGCAACAGAAGGTAAATAGCTGCTGTGATATATGCATGTCTCTCTGCACAGGGTGTTCTTTGCTTCTGCAGCAGTTGTCTCCTGTCCTGAGTGCACTCCATGCCCCCATCTTCCCTTTCTCTACTCTTTGCCCCCCAGCCCCCATGCCCAGGGATGCCCCCTATTGCACTGAGTAAAGGAGGACAACTTGCAACCCATCCCCTCAAACGAGAGTTTGGATGAGGATAAAAGTGTGTATTTTAAAGCGCATTATTTATTTATTAGTTTTTTTTATTTGTGTAGCACACAACAGCCCGCAGGCATCGTGGCGCTGTCACAGAGGTAAGTAGGCTACTGGGTTACAGTAGTACATACAGAGAGTATTAGATCTAACAACTGTAGGTGCATTGGTTACAGTGGTGCAAGAACTAGTTACAGTGGTGCATGACAAAGCATATGACGTGTACCCAGTTCAATAGGTTACAGGGAACATGAGTACGCAGGCGTGATGCGCAGAGCGGGAGTGTAGGCAGAGGTTAGTTAAACAGCCAGGTTTTGAGTGCTTTGCAGAATGCAAGGTGTGAGGGTTCGTTTCTAAGGGTGAGTGGCAGGGAATTCCATTGTTTGGCAGCAATTAAAGGGACGCTAGCGCCACCTGCTTTGGCTTGTTTGACTCGACTTGGGGATTATGAGACGGTGGGAGTGGTGGTGGTGTTCTTGTGGGTCTGGAAGAGCCTGTTCTCATTACTTTCGAGGCAAGGTAAAGGGAGGCTGTGTGAGTGATGCACTTGTGAGTGACGGCAAGAGTTTTGAATAGGACCCGTTCTTTGAAGGGGAGCCATTGGGCTTCGTGTCTGGTGGCAGATCTTTTTTTTTTATTAGTTGTTTATTAGTTTGCTCAACAAACTCTTACAACATTAACAGTATGTAATAAACAAAGGTTAAAAACACAATCTTCTTATCACGGTAAACCATAACATAAAACAAAATACTAGCCTCAGAGAAGGAAGAGATCCATTCATACAACAACCGTTCTCATAGATTACATCCTGTTAAATTTCATCTGCAATACAGAGCAGTGCTCTACCTGAATGTGTAGATCTCAATCTCCACTATGCGGAATAAACAAGCATCTCACAATAATACTGCGAGTATACATAGACTTCTCAACAGAACATTCACTTGACAACTACTGTGGTGGAGTCCTTCTTAATGAATTTCATCCTTCATAGTGTACATCATCAAAGTGATGTATAAACCACATAATCAGAGGCGGATGACCAGCAAACACCTATCACAAAATCCAGCCACATAAATTGGTTTCTCACAAACAATAAACCAAAGTTATACATAAAACACAAAACAACATTAAGTGTTTTTAAGTGTATTCAAAGCAGAAATACTGGCATTCTTCATACTTGTGATATCATTTTTTCCAGTTCTACATTTAACAGCACAAGACATTTTGAAAGAGCCAATATGGTCTTTGTTGTATATCCCCACATACATGCCATCCACAACCATTCCCTGGCTAGCAACGTCGTACCGATCATGCCAGGTCCCAGTTATCAAAGTGTTTTCAGTAGATTACAAGATGTTTTAGGGTTTATTTTTGTTCTGATTCATTACAAAAGCGGCTCCGTATAGGAGCACCTACTGCAGATTTATTTCCCCATTTCAATGTCCTTTCATGGGTGTACATCAAATTTAGCTTAAAGCAAAGATGTACATCCCACAGTTTATTGCCAGGAAACTTTAATAGATACGTCCTCCGGGGCGTCCGCTTTGCCCTACACTAACGGCAGATATGTGTTCTCTTTTGGGAATTTTGAGAGCTGCTCGAAGTGCATTGTTTTGGATTATTTGGAGTTTCATTAGGTTTTTTGCTGTAGTGCCAGCAAAGAGGATGTTGCAGTAATCCAGTCTTGAGCCTATTATGGCTCTGGTGATGGAGAGGCAGTTCTCAGTGGATAAGAGGGGTTTGGCTGTGTTAATCAATTTGGTGTAGTAGGTAGCTGAGGAGGCGATGGCGCTGACTTGACGTGACATGGAGAGGGTGGCATCGAGGTAGACTCCTAAGGTTTTACCGATGGGGAGACCAGGATCTGTATGTTATCAATTGTGAAAGTGCTGTATTGGTTGGTAAGTACGTTTAGGGTTTCCTGTGAGCCTACTAGGAGGATTTCAGTCTTATCACTGTTGAGGCAGAGACGGTTGGCTGACATCCAGGCCTCAATAGTGGAGTAGGCAGTGTTGAGGGCCTTGGTGTCAGTTTCGTAGTTACTGGAGAGTGGGAGTAGGATTTGGGTGTCATCAGCATACTTAGTGTAAGCTATACCAATGGAATCTAGGATGTCAAATAGAGGCTTAGTGGAAATGTTGTAGAGAGTGGGAGAGATATAGGATCCCGGAGGGACTCAGCAGTGGATGGTGATGGGAGCTCCACAAGCCTGATCTGAGAACACTCTCATGGCTCTTCCTTGCAGGAATGAGCTGATCCAGGCTGCGGCATTAGGTGAGAAGTGTGCTGAGGAAGTGAGGTGGTGACAAAGAATGTTGTGGTCCACTAGGTAAAATGTGGCTGATAAGTCCAAGAAGAGGAGTAGGGCAGGCATGCCTGCATCCTTTATATCAAGTTGCTTTTTAAGGTCAAGCAGAGCAGATTCTGTGCCGTGACCAGGGCGAAAGCCGGATTGACGTAGGCCCAGGATATGGTTTGTTTTCGAGGAAGTGTTGGACCAGTGATTTGTCAACGATTTCTAAAAGGAAAGGGACAGTAGTTATGGGTCTGTAGTTGTTTAGAGGAGGCCGGGTAAAGTGACAGCTTGTTTAGAAGTGGTCGTACCCAGGCTTCCTTAATGCTAGGAGGGACCAGTCCAGAGGGAAAGGAGGCATTGATAACTGCTGTGAGAAACAGGGCTAGTGTGATAGCAGTCTTTAATGATCGTGGCTAGACAGTCATCACCTTTGCAGTTCTAAGGTTTGAGGTGTTTTAGGAGGGTGAGGACTAAGTTCTGTGACATCATTGAAGGAGAAGAGGGGGATATCCTCCTGGGCAGAGGGGTTAGTGGTGGGTGTGGCTGAGGGTGAGGGCAATGTGTTCTGGTTGGGATTGTGCTCTGCAGAAGGTTACGTTTGTTTAGCATGGCGGTTTTGATGTTAGAACACCATGATTCGTCTTTAGTTATGACCTGCGTGGTAGGAGCTGGTGATTCTAGTTCTCTGAAGATGGCAAAGATTGTCTTAGTTCCAGATTTTGCATTGGTAATCCTAGTGTTGAAGGAGGCGGATTTGGGCGAGATGATTGCCTTTTTGTATTGGGTGGCTATCTTGTTGAATTCTAGTTTTGTGGATTCAAGTGGGTTAGTTTACCAAGTGGAGAGGGTGGTGCATTTCAAGGAGAAGAGTTCCAGTAGCTCTGGGGTGAACCAAGCATTTGCGTGTCTGGCAGTTTTGATTTTCCTGCTGACACTGGAGCTATGGCATTGAGTGCATTCTTTAGTGCAGAGTTGTATAGATCAGCTAGAACGATGGGATCCTTGGAGAAAGGAGGTTTGAAAGTGGGGGTTGCTACATAGGGCAGTAGCCTCGATTTGGTTACTTTCCTTGAACTGGGTAATGCGGTAGTTGAGTGGTGAGAGGTTTTTTATCGTAGGCATGTGGATGTAAAAGTGGATGATATAGTGGCCTGTCCAGGGGCAGGGGGCATTGGAGCAGATGGATAGAGAGTAATTGTGGTTGGCTATCCAGTCCAGGATGCAGCCTTTAGAGTGGGTGGGGTTAGTGATTGATTGATTGAACCCCACGGTGTCTAGAGCTTTGGCAAGAGATTTGGCATGTGAATCCTCAGGGTCATTGAAACCGAGGTTCAGGTCTCCTAATAGAATGGACTTAGAGGAGATTTTTAGGTTGTCAGATAGGAGGTGTATGTGTTTCTCATGGAAGTCAGCCATGGGGATGGGGGGGGGAACAATATGTATAGTGATGGTGCAGTTAGGGGAGGTGGTAAGTTTGAGGGACAAAACGTCACTGTTACCTTCAAATGAGTTGGTGACCTGTCGTAGGAAGAGGGATTCCTTGGCAATGATGGCCACTCCACCGCCTTTGGTGTGTAGGCGGTCCAGACGGTAGATGTTGTAGCCTTGGGGTAGGGCTAAGGATAAGGCGGTGCCAGAGGCTTCATGTAGCCAAGTTTCAGAGATGACTGAGGTTCAGGTTTGTGTGCGGGGAGCAGGTCACAGATTTCCAGAGCATGTGCTGGGAGGGAGCAGGAATTAATGAGGGCACATTGGAATGAGGCAAGTGGTTTGGTGAGCTGCATAGGGAGGCTGCTGATTACACCAGGGGTGGTGGTGGCAGGGGGGCTGCTGAGGTTTGGGTGCGCAGCGCGAGTAGGCGATTTCTTGAGGATGTGCCTCTTGGGAAAGAGTGGCAGTAAGTTGGTAGTGTGCGACATTGTTAGTCTGCGGTTGCACGGTGTCTGTGTAGGGAAGGGGGATGCATTGATGGCTGTGTGGGTAGCTAAGGGTGTGATGGGAGAGGGAGAAAGGAGGTAGTTGGTAGCTGTGGAGGTATCAAGCTTAGTGTGTTTTGAGGGCACAAGGGTGCAGGGTGTGTTACGTGGGGCTGGCCATGAGGGCGAGAGGTTGAGTGGGCGGATAGGATGAGTGTTGCTTTTCGGGATGGTGTTTCAGGGTTCTTGTGGCTCCTGAGTCGTAGGGCTGATCGTGTGTGGAGGCTGGTGAGGGTACGATGTCCTTTCATCACAGGATGTTTTTTACGCCGGGTTTTTACAGTGGATTTTTTACCTAAAAAAAACTCATCAAATCTTAAGGGGAAGGGGGGTTAGAAAAATATATATATGGGGTGTGGGTGTTCGAAAATAGGTAAAAAATGTAATGGGATGGGGCAAAAAAAATGTCCATGAGTTTTTTTCATTAAAAAATCTGCAGTAAAACCCCCCACGAAAAAACATTCCACGATGAAATGACATGGAATTGATGGGGAGTAGGTAGGAGGACGGGGAGCAGGACAGTTATGGAGGTTACATTGTTGGGCTGGGAGGAGGGTAGGAACCAATTAGGTGGGGGGGTAGCGCGGTCTAGGTTGGAGTGTACTTTGACATACAGATTGTTATTCTTGGACGGCAGGCAGGAACCGTTCATATTGGCAGGCGGCATTATCCATATGCAATGATTACAAAGTCATATTTAAAGTTTTTTTTTTTTTTTGTGGCCCTGTGCAGACAAAATTGCCTTTCCACTCAAACCAAAGATCTCTCTTCCCGTTGCCTGTTCACTTCCGACATAACCCATAGCTTGATAGGCTAAACTCGCAGCAATCAAAACCAGCTCCCTGGAAGTCCTCCATGCTGGATATGGCACAACATGGAAGATAGACCAATGGTTGTAGAGAGGGCAACGCTTGTTTTAGGTTGATCTGTTATAGCGTGCTGTTTTGTTGAATTTGAAGCTTGAATATATTTTAGTAGGGTGCAGCCCACTATGTAGTGCCACCGTGCAGGGCACATAAATATGACTTAAAAATGAATGAGACCTAGGCTCAATAGCCTTTGGTGTGGGCCGCACAACCGTGTTTCCCACTAGGGGTTGTTTCTTTAAATAATTTTCCAAAGAATACCTTGAAAAGTTATGTATAATGTTTTAAACAAACATAATTTTATTCTTTAAATTATTGGTTATTAATCACCAATTTGCCGCAAACAATGACTGTATGGCCAATGCATTTCGGATTAAATCCTTCATCAGAGCCCAGTCTTCTCTCAATAACGTACTGTACATATTATACCATAATTGCAATTTCCATAGCATCATACAATATCATATAACATCAAAAGACAAGGTACCCACAATTAAAAGACACAGTAACACATAAGAAAAACAAAAGAAAAAACAAAGAAAAGCATGTTGATATGATCAATAATAGCTGTCTACACACAAATGTATAAAGGTGATCGCTACTCAGTTCCATGCTTTGTGCACCCCATGCAAGTATGTCATAGTTTCATTACTTCATGAGCCCTTGGTTGTGATCAATTCAGCTTGTTGTGAATAAGTGCGCTCAATGTGTTATATTCTGCCATTTTTAAGCGTGTGCTTCTCATGCAGTGCCCGTAAATGTTTGTTTATGTTCATATGTTTGTATACGTTTACTCACCATTGTGAGACTTCATATATATTTATAAGATTGCCCATTTTAACCTATACACCGTGTCAGCTTCACTGACCTGTGTGCAGGGAAATATCCTGCTCAGAAGTACGCGGTTTGCGACGTTAGTAAACGTCCTTCTGAAAGGAAACGATATCAATATGTTTCGTTATCCATCAATGTCAAGATTGCGTTTGTGTATTTCCGATAAGTTCTGTTCTTACCTTATCTGAGGTGTCGCTATGCATACAGCCGCTCCAGCCACATACAGTGCAGCTGCGGCAATCGTGTTCCTGTTAATGTTTTACCGTTGGCATGGCAACGTTGTGTTACAAGATGGCCGATCGCAACTAGTTACGTTGGCCATCTTGGGAGGGGCAACTCATTAGGAATTACATGTGTAACATCTAATCAGTGTTGTGCTGCGATGGAATTGTCAATGTTGGGTTTTCTACCTGAAATGGGACAATCCTGCATTAAACCTCTCTTCTGCATTGGTAGAGTCATTACCTCAAATGTGCACTATGTTGATATTCCACATCTAATAACTCGATGCAGTCTAAATCACTTCAATACATTCTACTCTTGAATAAATATCAATAGTTATATATGGGAACTACATATAATTTGGGAACTGCATATCATTTTGTAGAACCACGAGCTTCAGTGGTAATATATGTTCCGATGAACTAATAGTTGAACAATTGAAAGTACAATACAAATAGTGCAAATATTGGCTGAAAAAATTACATGTGCATTCATCTTCATGTATATCCAAGATTTGATATTGCTGACTATAAAAGAACTCTGCCAACTTGTTGAATCTGGAACAAGAAATTCAAGATCTGACAGAAATCACAGCACTCACTAGTGCAGAAACATTTAAAGATGTTTTGACGGATATCAACAAACAACTAGAAGGATATAAGGCAGACCTATAGGCCAGGAAAATAAGGAAATTCAGACGAGATACTTTAGATTACCTACGAGACGAAGTATATACATGGGCTGATAAGTATCAGAATCAACCACCACGTCCTAGAAACCCTAACTCAGACAATAGTAGTTCAGATACAGACTCTAACAGAGACGATCACAATCCCCAGCCACAACCACAAGGGGCAGAAGGTGAAAGTGGAGCAAGCAGTACATTAGCTGGAACAAGTAGAGCCACACCACAACCTTTTTTAGACAGCAATCAAAGAGGAAGAGAACGAGGATGGGGGAAGAGGAAAAGGCCCCTGGATGACAACGAGATTTCAAGCACGAGGAACTTAGTAGTGAATATTTCAGATCGGGTGTTAAGCCAACAGGAAGATGCTGTGCTACAAAAGGGCCTCAAATTTGTACCTACCCTTTGTAACTAGTTTATTCAACACAAAAGTGAAATTACACAAATTAACCAGGAAACTAAAACTTAAAGTTTTCTTTGCAGAAATGGACAATGAGAACACAGTAGTACGTCAACAACCTGAGTTAGTTGAATTTAAACCGAAAAGTAAATTTTACCACCTATCAATGTACCAGCAATTGATATTTTTGGAAAAAAATGTAGTATCAGATTTTTAAAAAATCCGGTTCGGTGCACCGAAAAACAAAAACCTCAGCAGAGTTGAAATGTCAATTATTCAAAATCTGTATTCTGATGACAAGATCACAATAAGACCAGCTGACAAAGGTGGAGCGTTAGTACTACAGAACACACATGATTATGTAAAGGAATGCAAAAGACAACTTGATGACCACACTGTTTATGCCAAAATTGATCATGATCCTACAGAAGAAATCTGTAATAATCTTGAAACACTTCTAACAAGAGCCGAAGAAAGAGAGATTCGCGGACAGCGGCCGATGTCCACGGACATCACGGTAAAAACATATTAAAAAACACAACATTCCACTTGTCAAACTTATCAAATAATCTCTGGGGAGGTGAGGGGTGATGAGGATGGGATATGGCTGCAAGAAGCAAAACAAACGGGTGGTTTTTTCCGCGAAAGTCCGCGAACAGTTCGGATGTCCGTGAACAGTCCTGTAAAGTTTGCGAACACCTTAGCATTACAGGGTTGGTGAAATGCAGTTTTTGGATGGCTTATAACTTTGGCGCCACTTAATGGAACTGCATGAAATTTTGAATGTATATTTCTGACCTGATTCTGAGTGAGTATGCACAGTTTGGTGGGATTCTGTCATGAGCGGGCAAAATTAGAAGGGGGTCCCAAAATAATGTAAAGGTTTATAAATGAGGTGTTTAAAGATGTAAAGGCAGGCGCTCTGTTACCAGTCTTTAGCTTCTCTTCCTAACGCACATTTTCATGACTTCAGTGAGGCTGAGTTTCTTAGTTATTTCAGACAGGTCTGCATTTCTTTTTCAGGTGTGGCAAGTTAATTAGCTCTGAGGATTCTGGTACTTGTATTTTTCGCACTTGATTTTGCTGGCAGGTGACTGGAAACAACTCCCTCCATAGCACAAATCTTCCCCTTGATGGGGGCAGGGGGAAAGCCATGGTTGTGGCTCTCCCAATGTAAGGCATGATGGCCCTGCTGCTGCTATGAATGAGGTGCCATTTGACGAATCTACACTTCATTTGGCAAACTGATAATAGATCTAGATATACATGTGTTTGCAAAGTTTGGTGGGATTCTGTCATGAGGGAGCAAAATTAGAGGGGGGTCCCAAAATATTGTAAAGGCTTATAAATATGGTGCCATTTAACAAATCTACACAAAGGTTTGCAAAAAGATTATAGATCTAAATATAGATGTTTTTGTAAAGTCTGACTGTATTTTGTCAAGTGGGGGCTAGGTTATATGACGATTGTATGTGCAAACATTTGACACTTTTGAAAAAATAAAACATGGGTGGATTTCCAGCAAACTTGCTTAAGGAGCATTGGCAAGGACCTACAAGCATGGTTTTGCAAATGTGCCAGTGTTTTATTATTTGACAAGTGTCATAATGTAGCTACAAAAAATAGCGGTATACATTTATTGACTGAGGGGTAGTCTGCGGCCATTGACAGTGGCCAGATTGTCCGGGTCATGGAATAAGGTCATGATCCGGACAATCTGGCTACTGGCCATGACCACAAGGGACAAAACATAGGATTAAAGTGGCCATGTCCACCTGGGACTGGCTTTGTGGTAAAGTTATTCGAAATTAGGATAGATTTGAAAGGGAAGAATATGTGCTCGTGGTAATATGGTCATAGGGTTCTCTTTTTGCCTTCTGCAGGCTGCTATGGAAAGCGAAGAGGAGCCCTTTATGGAACCTTCGCCTTCCTTTTCCATGGTGGCCATCTCGTCCCGGTGTTGGAAGAAAAATCCTATTTTTTAGCAGCCCGTGTTCCTGCTTTGGGAACCTAGGGTGCTAATGGCCTTCATCCCCCATTTCAGGGCCTGGAATGGGGGGATAATGGTCCAGAGACCTCGTTATCCACCCTTGCTTCGCTTGGGCTGATAACTTGGGCTGCTGGGCCGGTATCCACCGTTCCAGTCCCTGGAACGGAGGATGAACGCCACAATATTCCCATTAGCATAACACAAAATGAAAATGGAAATGTTGGAAAATCTTATTTAGTCTATGTACTTTACTGAGAAATATAAAGTAGATGGAGTCTATACATTTGTTTTTTAGTTCTATTTTTTAACTGTGAAAGGTGGTTCCTAAAGGAATATGTTTTTTGTTGTTTTTGGATGTATTTTTTTTGGCAGGAGAGCTGAGAACGAAAGGTGGGGAAGGAAATGAGGGAAGAGGAACCAAACACTAATATGGAGGGGTAGGTGGACAAGGGAAAATGTTGCGTGTGTGTTATTTCTAAGTTAGGGGGCACTGTTTCTCATGCTCCTTGATTACAGCAGTAATCAAGGAGCTCTTGGGGAGGAGGGATGGCATTAGCTGATGCCATTTTAAGATAAATAGCAGTTTTGCCAAAAGTATGTACTGTGTACTAGATTGTTAATGGATAATGAGTAGGAATAGGTGTTGGAGCTGTGCAAGGGAAATTTGAAAGTTCCTAGATCAGTAGAAAATGCAGTTCCGAACTGTCCGTCAAGCAGAGATCTTATTGTGAAGTGCGGACGGGTTCCCGGACACGTCATCATGC
Source organism: Ambystoma mexicanum (assembly GCF_040938575.1). Taxonomy (NCBI): domain Eukaryota; kingdom Metazoa; phylum Chordata; class Amphibia; order Caudata; family Ambystomatidae; genus Ambystoma; species Ambystoma mexicanum. The sequence goes on from NC_090933.1 coordinate 1,384,759,531, forward strand.
CGTGCGCCAGCGTATGACATGTGGCACTGTCTGGAAGGTCCGCTATGAAGTCAGATGTTGGTAGATGTCTATCAATGACATTTGTGATGTCATCTTTGATGTCCTGGGTGTTAGTCTTAGCAGTGCACGGTGGTGGCGCGAGTTATGGTTGCTTAGCTTACCATAACTGGCGAATTTCAGGGGTTTTTCGGTTTTACTTGGAACCATACCGTCCCTTTAACAAAGTTTTTATTTTCAAACGAAAATTGTGCCCCGTGACAGGGCAAAACCAACGGGTTGCACTCCCGAGAGCAGCTGAGAGAAAGAAGTCCAATCTCAGCAAGAAAAAAGGCTTGACAGCAAATCCAGGCAGCACAAAGTATTCTTTATTAATAAAAGCGCATGAAAAAAGGGAGAAACCTGAATAACAAACGACACGTTTCACGGTACTCCGAACGCTTGTTCACGTAGGTAGGGAATGACACAGAAAAAGGACTCCTTAAAAGAGCTAGGCAAACTCTATGGTAGCAGTGCATAGAATGTCCCTATGCACAAGTCAGTACAATGTAGTAAACACTTGGCGGCCATGTCATAGCATTTAAAAGCACCACATTGCGGTCTGTACTATATGAATAAAGTACACCCCATAGTCATCAAAACACCAGATAACTACTATGTAATTAAAAATGCTTCAACCAGTGTCCTAGAAATCATGAATGCAGGGACTGAGGAGGAGACGGCGAGCAACGCGCGGAAATAGCAACGGGAGGAAAAAATACGGTGAATACACCTCTCGGAGAAAAAGACAAAATATGTCAAATATCTCAAAACACCAATAATGTAACAAGATGGAAAATGGTGTTAATCACGACTATCTGTGAGTGTCATCAAAAGAATTTTTTTTAATGAAACACTCCCACTGTTAGTGCAATGCACGGGGCCCATACGGACTATATCATGCCTCTAAACAGTACAAATTATAAAATATTAATAAGGTAGAAGCCTAGTCAGTAAATGCCTTCCATGTAAGTAAACATTGCATCTGTGCAAATAATCTGCACACACGCCGTTGTTCAGCCATCTCCTCAACTCTGTCCCGCAGTCTGAATATCGTACATACCATTTACTGACTAACGTGTAAATATGCCCCGTAATTATCTTAAGTCTCAAGAATACATAAACGCATGGTCATCATCGTATGAATACAGAAATGCAGATGGGACATATCAAGCTCAAAAATGCAGTATAAAGTGCAAAGTGCTTTAGCAGCAAAGAAAGTGCAAAGTGCTAGCAGCAAAGGAAAGGAAAAAGGAGAGGGGGGAAAAAAGGAAGGGGGGGATGAGAGCTGAAATCTCTACAGTAATAATAATATGCACAGTGCTCTACGTCCATGAATGCACTGATGTATTCCTAAATGTGCTGGTAATGTAAATCATAAACCATGCAATCAATTATCAGAGAAGAATTTAAAAATCGCTGAATGTTTAAAATGACATAGTATCTAAAATATTAAATACTCTTCTCTCTGTAAAAGGATACATGACAAAAAACCGTGCATGCATGGACAACTGGAGCATAATCAACAAATTCATCCACCGTAAAGTGCAAAGTGCATTTAACCATAAAAATGCCCAATTATTAAGGCAAACTAGCTTCCTAGTAAACCTTCTACTGCAAAAAGATGATACACATATACTTGAGCGTCCCAAAAGAATATTTAGTCATAGTGGACCCACAAAGGGATATACCATGACTGGGTAACCCCTGCGATGTAAGTATCTACATCTAAAAGGATGTGAAATATCCGCCAAGGAAAAGACAAAAGGGGTCGAGACAAGATAAGGGGGAGAGTAAGAAAGCATAAGGAATCCAAAAGACATTCTGTGTAAAAGTATGCATCACAGTGATCAATATTAAAAACAAAACCCTACTACTGATCTTGTTAAAAACAAAATTGTGCAAGTTAAACTGCACAATATCATGAAAGAAACAACCTGAAAGATACGTCAGAACTAAAGGGAATGTACATGGTGGCTAAAATCTAAAGAAGGCACTGTTGGACATTAATAGACATTCAAGAGGTCATACAAAAACATTTAAGGTACCTGAAATATAAAAGTAGTTCATCAAAGATAAAAAAACAAATATATACTATTCGGTGCCTAAAAACGTGTATAGCTCTTCATCAAGATTATGACCCCTAGGTTTCTTGGTCTCGAGGTCCAAAATGGACTTGGTCTCCAGTTGTCTCAACAGTAACTCCCTATTGCCGCCTCTGGGTGATTTAGGCACAGTCCGAATACCAAAAAAGGAGCAACCCTCCAATCTGCTGCCATGTTGGGACTGAAAATGCAGAGCCATCGGATAGTTAGAATCAATATTTCTTATGGCTTGAATGTGTTGGAGTATTCTCAACTATATATATTTGCATAATCTGATTTTGCCCTTGTGGTGAGTTTATACTAACTCGATTAAATGCTAAAAGGAGGTATCGGTACAAACTTGGATACATATGAAGATGAATGCACATGTAATATTTTCAACCAATGTTTGCACTATTTGTATTGTACTTTCAATTGTTCAACTATTAGTTCATCGGAACATATATTACCACTGAAGCTCGTGGTTCTACAAAATTATATGTAGTTCCCAAATGATATGTAGTTCCCATATATAACTATTGATATTTATTCAAGAGTAGAATGTATTGAAGTGATTTAGACTGCATCGAGTTATTAGATGTGGAATATCAACATAGTGCACATTTGAGGTAAAAACTCTACCAATGCGGAAGAGACGTTTAATGCAGGATTGTCCCATTTCAGGTAGAAAACCCAACATTGACAATTCCATTGAAGCACAACACTGATTATATGTTACACACATAATTCCTAATGAGTTGCCCCTCCCAAGATGGCCGACGCAACTAGTTGCGATCGACCATCTTGTAACACAATGTTGCCATGCCAACGGAAAAACATTAACAGGAACACAATTGCCGCGGCTGCATTGTACGCGGCGGGAGCGGCTGTATGCATAGCGATACCTCAGATAAGGTAAGAACAGAACTTATGGGAAATACACAAACGCAATCTTGACATTGATGGATAACGTAAACATATTGATATCGTTTCATTTCAGAAGGACGTTTACTAGCGCCGCGAACCACGTACTTCTGAGCAGGACATTTCCCTGCACACAGGTCAGTGAAGCTGACACGTTGTATAGGTTAAAATGGGCAATCTTATAAATATATATGAACTCTCACAATGGTGAGCAAACGTATACAAACATATGAACATAAACAAACATTTACAGGCACTGCATGAGAAGCACATGCTTAAAAATGGCAGAATATAACACATTGAGCGCACTTATTCACAACAAGCTGAATTGATCACAACCAAGGGCTCATGAAGTAGTGAAACTATGACATACTTGCATGGGGTGCACAAAGCATGGAACTGAGTAGCGATCACCTTTATACATTTGTGTGTAGACAGCTAATATTGATCATATCAACGTGTTTTTCTTTGTTTTTTCTTAGGTTTTTCTAATGTGTTACTGGGCCTCATTCCGAGCACGGCGGTCTGGGAACTACGGTGCCAGTAAGCATGCCGGTACCGTAGTTACCAGACCGCCATACTACGGGCTGTGCTCGCGGGTGCCTGACAGCCTGCCAGGTTTTTCCTGGCGGGCTGACCAGCACCCTCGAGCACAGCACGTTGGATGCACCGGCAGTACTTAAATGACTTCTTCCTGGTCCACTAACCTGCCATGACTACTACTTCAAGGTCTCCGTCCTGGTATACTCGCCTGCCGGACTAAAAGCTTCCAACACTACTAAAAGTACTTATTTGGAAAAGTTTGCTTCAAACAACTTGGCAAAGACTTTCATCAACATCAGTATTGACTACTTCTTCTGGGAAGACATGAGACACACTGGTGCTGTGTGTTCCACACTTGTGACTGCCACATGCAATGCTGCTCTCCTGCTACTCTTGTTTTACCACTCTTACATCAACAAATGCTGATAATGGGTGTCTATCACACTTGCCTCTATTCGGCTTAGACAATGCTTGTTTGGGTCTTTTCCAACCATTGCCTTTTTCTCTCTTTGGCAATAAGGGTTACAATTAGCTTGCTTCTGAATTACCCTCTCTTGACTTTGGCAATGATGGTTCTTGTCAATTTGCTTTAGTATTTGCCTCTCTTGGCTTCGGCAATGTTGGTTGCTGTTAACCTCTTTTAATATTGCTCTTGTTTGGCTTTGGCAATGATGGTTCTTATAAACTTGCTCCCTCGCCACCCACCTCCATGGCTCCCTTGCCACCCCGTCCCTCCTCTACTCTGGCTCCCTTGCCAGCTTTGGCTCTCCTGGCTCCCTTGCCTCCCTCGTCCCCACTGCTCCCCTGACTACCTTACCTGATGCGTCTCTCTCTTGGCTACCTCGCCTCCCTTGAACTCCACCTCTCTAGCCCCACTGCCATCAACTTCTTCCTTGGTTCCTCTGCCTCTTCCTCCATTTACCTCCCAGGCTCCTCTGCCACATCTGGTTGGGTCCACTGTACCCCGCCCCAGAAGTCTTTAAAAAGTGACAACCTGCTCCACACTGCTGCTCTTAACTTTCGCTCTGACATCTGCCACCTCCTTAAACTGTTGGATCTAGATGTTCTCGCCCTTACCGAGACATGGTTTAAGGCCAGCTTTGTCACGAGTTTTGACACACTTCTCCCTGAGGTCTACAAGATCCTCTCCGAGCCCAGGCCGAACAGGCCCAGAGGTGATCGGGGGCCTTGTCAGAGACGGCCGTGCTAGGCGGTGCAGCCTGACATGGCTTGCCCAGTTAGGGTTCCTTTCTCGAAACCTTCGAGGCAGTGGAACAGAGAGCAGACCGAGCATGCTCGGCAGCAAGGCAACGAGGACCGTAGCCACATCTGCCCTCGACTTTCCTGCAGCTTCCTGTCTTCAGCCCTAGGCTTAGCCCCCCAGATCCCCTGCCTCCAAGTCCCATCGTCCCTCGCCGTATTCGTCTCCAGATAATGTTTGGTGGCTGGTGGCTGACGGTGGCTGACGGCCTGTGTTAGGAAAGATTTCTTAATTGTAGGTAATTCTTCCTTCCATGTGGCAACCCCTAAACTTTTTGCTGTTGTTTTACACCCTGATCTAGACTTTGCCAGAGAAGCACGGCTTCCTGCCGCACTCCTCTGGGCTTTCGCTCCATTCTTACGGGGATACTGACATGCCCTTAAAACAGTCAGTACCGGGAAACGTTGTTTTCCGTAGTTCTTTCGCTCATGTTGCAGCTTTCGCGCAACATGGCACAAGAGAGCACTGTAAGCTAAGTTACTGCTCTCTTGGGTCTCTAGTAATTTTTTGGGCCCTAGATACTCTCGTGGATTGTTAACAAACGGTGCAAGTGAATCACGGACGGGACTGGTGGCAGCGATCGTTTCTTTGTGTTTTTGAGCTCCTTTTGGCTGTTTAAGTGCGTGTCTCGCGCTTAGCCCAAAAGGGTGGCCTGGCTCCCAAGATTGCCAGACCACGAGGCTCTTTGTCCTGTTCGCTGACCGTCTTGCCCCCTTCACCTTCCCCAGGTCGAGCCGACCTGGGGCCTTCCTTATTTGGGCATGTACTTTCCCGCGAAACACGGACGCTTTTGCGGGCTTCTACAGGCTTGGTGTGAGCCTCCAGGATGCGGGCTGGGATGTCTGGTCCCAATACACATCCTGGGTGCCAGGGACCACCGTGGTCCGTGATAGGTCCACGTATGGTGTGAGTGTTTTGTTAACAGATCTCCTATTGGGTCCCCTCCGTTTTGGCGTGAAGGGAAACCTGGATAAGAGGAGGCTGGAAACACCACTACCATGTCGATCTCCTGTGTTCTCACGAATGAAGGATAAGGAGCCAAGTATCCTGTAACCAAGAGGCTGGACCGAGGAATCGCTGGTGACCCGCTGAAGGACTGCTCCTCTGCACTGCTGTCTTTTTGGGAAACCCTTTCTACCTCTGATCGAACGAGAAGGCCTGTACTGGTACTTCGACCCTTTGGAATAGTGGGAACAACTATTCTCGGCATCTTCACCATCTCCTGCATGTAAGCCTTCCGAAGTGTCTCTGGGCCATCCAGTGGACTGACCAGCCTACCCAGGAGTCTTGCTCTGTAACCGCCGTCAGGTTGCTGCTGTATTCTGAGTCCTTGACACTCTCACACGATTCGTACACTTGGCGTTACCAGGTCTGAAGTGAGTAGTGTACATTGTGCTGAAATGCACACAGCCGCTTCGTTGCCCTGCTGTGGTAACAATCTGTGCGGGTTCACTACGTTTGGGACATCCTCAACTCTAACTTCTGCTGCCGCGGAATCTACACAACGCCGAGACGTCCCCTGCTCGTATCTGAACCTGCCAGCACTGAAACTGACGCGGAGAAGCCTGGGTCTGCCTGCATCGGGGACCGGTGAGTAGTAACGCTAGGAACCGGTCGCCCTCCTGCAGTAGCCTGTAGCTTTTCCCCACTGTGTCAAACAGCACGGCTTTCCGTACTCGCGCTCTGCTTCTGCCCCCAAGTGGAGGTTGCGCTTGAGTCGCGGAGATCTGTTCGTCTTCATTTGTTCACCGATCTGAACTGCCTGATTTCCTCGAAGAGACACCCTTTTGCCCGTTGGCACCAGCGTGTGCAGGTACTTTTGAGCATAAGGCTCCCCTCTTCGTAGGGCTCGGACTTCCTTCTAGTTAGGTGCCTCTGAAGGTGGACTGGGTCTAACTATTATTCGCACTGCCTGTTTTCCTCCCCATCTAGGTGGTCTGCATATTTCATGCGTCTAACTCTTTAGACCCTTTGGTATTGTATATAAACTGTATTTTGATTGTGATGTGTTGGTTTACTTGAGCTTTACTGCGATTCTTTACTATGGTCAATATTACAAAGGCCTTGTAATAAATGTGTCTATATTTTTTTATATAACACCTGTTTGGAGTAATTTGTACATGTCCTTGCTTTGTGTGCTCATTGCGGACTTTCAGTCACCCTCACCCCTGTTGAGACCTAGTCTTGACCGCCCCCATCGCTACCCTGATTGGTCTGGCTTGTCCAGAGGTTACCCTGTTCCAAGAAACTAGGCTGGCCTTCTGAACCTCTGCCCCTCCAGGACAGAGTTCAGAAATCCATCTTAACAGCCTGTGACTTGGATTGGGACGTGCCTCTCCCAGCTACAGGCTGTACAAGTGGGTAAGTCGCTTAACCCCATTTTTTTTTCTTGGCGCCTAATTTGGTCTTGTCTTTGCTTACAGTGGCCCTCGTGACTTCTTTCCAGCATTTTGCCAGTGACGAGATTGCACACATTGTTAGGCAGGAACAAGGGCACAGAGGTTGGAGAAATGACTTGAGATTTTCCACTGTGATGTTCCTTTTATTTCTGGTTGGCATCGAAGGAGCGATGGAGTTTTGTTTAATTGGAAGTTTGCAGTTTTGGATAGTAAATGAAAGCAGGGAGTGGTCAGTCCAAGGGAGTGATTCGATAGACGATATGGTAGTTTCACAATTAAGGTCTGCTATCCAATCTAGGATCATCCTTTATCATGAGTGGGGTGGAGTACTCTTTGAGTAAGGCCTGGGTCGGACAATGAGTTAGCCATTGTTATGGCAGGTTGGTACTTAGGGTCGTTGAGCCCCACGTTAAAGGGTTTGGTGTTAGAGGTAAGAAGGGTCATGAGATCTTCTTCGAAGGAGCCAATAGGACCAGGGGGTCTATAGATCAGATGCATTGTTATGGTCCGTGAGTTAGTGAGTGGAAGTTTGACTGACATTAGTTCGCAAGACTTGATTGGAGGCTGTGGGACTATTCTGAGACCCAAGGAGGATATGATGATAAAGGCAATTCCACCGCCTCTGACTGACTCTCTGTCAGATCCTAAGACTGTATAGTTGTCGGGGGTGGCAATAAGAAGGGAGGGGTTTGCAGCTGCATGTAGCCAGGTCTCCGTTATTTCAAGGAAATCCAGTTCTTTAGTGGTAATTCGGTCTGCTATTTCTACTGCATGTGCCACCAGGGATCTGGCATTGATCAGTGCGCTACTGATAGCAGTGGGGCTATTGCTTAGGACAGTGGTATCCAGTACGGCCGTTGTCCGTCTAGATTTGGTATGGGATTTGTGTGTTTTAGTATGCTTTTGAGGTTGGCTGAAGTTATGATTGGTTGAAGGTGGGGGTCTGGGTGGTAAGAAGTAGGACTTAGCTAGTCTAGATCCAAGTCTGACGTTTCTGCATGCTAAAGGACATGGGAGGTTAGGCGTTATTCTGGCTAGGTCATCTAAAGATGTTAGGGGGACATTTGGTTCGTTGATGATAACACCTAAACGGCCGTTATAGGGTTTATTGGAGTTTTTGGCATTGCAGGTCAGAAGGTTCAGTGGAGGTAGGAATGGTGTTGGCTTGATCTTATATGGGAGGATCATGGGTGCCAGAAATCTGGTGGGCTTGGTCCTGTTTGCAGGGATGACATAGGTAGACATAGGGCCTCATTATGACCCAGGCGGTCCGGAAATAACGGTGGCGGTAAACCCGCCGCCACCGTTGTTTCTGGACCGCCTGAGTCCGACCCCTGCAGGCGGGAGGTGATGTTCCTGGCAGGTTTAACACCTCCCGCATGCAGGCGGTCGAGGAAACACCGGCAGCATTACGAGATGCTGCCGGTGTTTCCATGATCCCCATTTCCATTGAGTCCCATAGGACTCAATGGGAATGGGGATTTACACTATTCCGCCTCCGTGATTCCCGGAAAACCGGGGTTGTAATGCCCCGGTAATTCCGGGAATCACGGAGGCTGAATGGAAATACGAGTCCGGCGGTAACCAGGCGGTTTTACGGCCTCGGTTACCGCCGGACTCGTAATGAGGCCCATAGTCTCAGAGTATCTGCCTGATGATGTAGGTATCTTGGGCCGTGAAGTTTGGGACAAGGATGGGTTGGCTCTGTCGCCTGATAGTGGCAGGGCGAGTAGCATGCTCTGAGGTATACTAATGAAGACGATAAGGGTGGCATACATTGTTAGAGAGGATCAGGGTGCGCTGGTATGGGTCACAGGTTCTAGATGCATCTAGGTGACAATGGACTACGAATGGTAGGGGGCACAGGGCTCTGCTGGTCACCGAGGGTTCAACATTATAAATGGGGAGTAGATTGTCAAGGAGGCTAGATCAGGCGCTCAACGGTGCTACAAAGCAATGGGCGAGACCTATAAAGAGTACATGTGTGGCGGGCCCAGGTAAGGTAAATCAATAGCAGGCAGTAGGTAATGAGAATGCAATGCACAATATTGCAGTGGCCCAAGTAGATCACTCAAGACAGTGGGCAGTCGGACATAACTACGCAATGTCGCGTTAGGCTAGATAGGTCTCTCCGTGACAGTAGGCGGTGGGGCATGAATGCACAATACACCGTGTCAATGTGGGCTAAGTAGAACTCTCCGTGACAGTAGGCGGTGGGGCATGAATGCACAATACACCGTGTCAATGTGGGCTAAGTAGAACTCTCCGTGACAGTAGGCGGTGGGGCATGAATGCACAATACACCGTGTCAATGTGGGCTAAGTAGAACTCTCCGTGACAGTAGGCGGTGGGGCATGAATGCACAATACACCGTGTCAATGTGGGCTAAGTAGAACTCTCAGTGACAGTAGGCAGTGAGACATAAATACACAGTGCACAGTGTCACAGTAGGCTACGTAGGACTCTCAGAGATAGTGGGATGTAGGACTTGGAGCCACAATGTCACAATAGGCTAAATGGTGCACTCAGAGACAAAGGGTAGTATATAAACAATGCACAATGTTTTAGTGGGCTAGGTAGGGTGAACCACGCCCTAAGGCAATGAGCCTTCCTTCTGTCCTTATCCTCCTTGACCTTTCTTCTGCTTTTGACACGGTCAATCATGCCATCCTGATCAATCGACTTTGTGAGAACTTGGGCATCATGGGTCAGGCTCTGAAGTGGTTGACCTCCTTCCTCCTGTACCGGCCCTCCCAGGTCCAACTTGGGTCATTTCTCTCCACCATCTCTCTCTCCACCTCTCTCTCCACAGTGTTCCCCATGGCTCTAACCTCTCACTCTAGCTTGTCAATGTCTACTTGGTCCCTTTGACCCACCTGATCTCTACCTTCTCCTATAACTTTCAGAGTTATGCGAATGACACTCTGCTCTCTTTAAGGCTCCCCTCAGCCTCCTCTCCTCTCACACTCATTCCTGTCTATCCGCAATTCAGCATTAGTGTGCCTCCAACGATCTCTGCCTTAATGCCACAAAGACTGAGATCCTTCTCATTGGGACCCCTGCTCCCGCTTTCCCTCTCTTACTCTGGCCCCACTCCCTGGGCCCTCTGCCTTCGCCTTCCTGTAGGCAAAAAACCTTGGTGTCATCTTTGACTCCACTCTCTCCTTCTCTCCACACATCAAGGACCTGTCCATGACATTCCACTACCAGCTGCACCTCCTCAGAGGTATTCTTCCTTTTCTCAGTTTCCCCCAGAAGCTCACTGTCTCCAGAGCCCTGTTCTCTCTAGGCTGGACTACTGCAACAGCCACTTTCTCAAACTGCCTTCCTCTACCTCTGCCCTCTGCAACTAATCCAGAACAGGAATGCAAGACTTGTCCTTGGCCTAAAGCCCAGCGACCAAATTTCTCCTGCCCTGAAATCTCTCCACTGGCTCCCGGTGGCTGCAAGGATCAAGTTCAAGACCCTCTGCATCATCCACAAGGCTTTCTGGGGCCGGAACTGCTCCACATCCAACTCTCTCGTTCAAAACACCTTCCTTCTCAAGCCCTTCCCTCAGCCACCTGAAACTCTCTGTGGGTCAGACGCTTCTCCTGGCAGAGAGTGGGGGGTAGATCTCTCTCCTTTGTAGGTGCCTCCTTCTAGAATGGCCTTCCTGCCCCTTTAAAACTTGAGCCGGACTACCTGATGTTCTGGAAGCAGCTCAAGACCTTCCTTCTTGTCTCTGCTTTCTCTTTTTCTCCCCTGCTGACCTACCTGTCTGCTGCACTGATTGGTTGCCTGGCTACCCTCAAAGTCTCCCTAGTTATCCGTCTCCTCCATGACCAGTCGCCCCTGTACTGCCCCTAGGCCTACCATGCACTTAGGGCCTGTAACTGTAACCCTACATGCCCCAGCCTCCCTGAACTTACTCAGAGCCGTGCTGCCCTGGCTGCACGTACCCAGAGCAATGCTACCCTGATTGCACTTCCCCATCCATCTCTCTGGCACGTCCCCCTTCTCTCTCCTGCATGCATTTTGCATTATCGCACTTGCACGATCTGAATGACACAAGGCCTAGTAAGATGGTTTGTTTTGTCCTCCCTCAACTGTCTTGTCGCGCCTAGAAACACTTGTGTACAGGCGCGTTATAAATGACTCATATCATATCAAGTTCTCCATTTGGCACAACCAAAGAATCGGGGAATGATCGGCAATGTTCTCAGTAACATCGAGGAACTCTTCGTGGCATGGGCCTGCTCTGACCGGACTGAAATGAAATCAATATGAGAACGTATATTGTGAACTGCGGCATAAAAAGAGAACTCTCTCCTGGTGTATTGTCCTCCATAGATCCAGCAATCCCTGATCCTCCATCCCACGTAGAATCTTTTTAGCAGCCAAGGATAGTGGCCTTGAGCAAGCTGTGGATCTATCAAATCTTACATGCAAAATAGTGTTAAAATCACCTGCCTCTATTAGCTGCCTATGAGACTACGCCAAAAACTTGGCCCAAAGGGATTGGTAAAATTCTGGATCATCCACATTCAGTCCATATACATGAACAAATGTGACCAATTTACGGGCCATCAACTCTGACGCTATGGCATAGCAACCCTCCATGCCACATTCATGATGCAGCAGACAGAAGCCCAATTACCTATGAACTCGGATCAAAACACCCCAGGAATAGGATGTAAAGGACGTATAATACATCGCCCCCCCATGATGTAGCAAGAACCTAATTCATTCTACCCATCAACTGTGTCTCCTGGAGGAAGAGAATCTTAGCTCCATGCCACTCACAAAGCGCTAGAACCCTACACATCGTAGCGTGGTTATTCAAACCTCAGACATTTCAACTGAGGAGAGTACATGATTCCGTTCTAGGTCAAATTACCTTTTTATTTTTACTGACTTGAAAAAACATTGATTTAGAAAGACCGCTCTGTGACCGCACTGAGTGGTCGTTCTAAATCGAACTGTCACATCCCTGCTGCACACAACGGCGCGCAGGGGCTGACAGGCTCACCAGGACCCAGAAGCAGAGTATGAGGAGAACAGGTATGTGTGTTGGTGTGTTGTCTGTGTCTGTGTTTTATTTGGTTTGGGGGAGTCTTGGGTAGGGAGGAAGGGGGTGGGGGCTGAAGGACGGGGCTTTAGGGTACAAAAGCCCCAATTTCATGGTAATCCTGTGGGGGAGGGTTGGGGCGGGGTGAGCAAAGGGGGGCTCGACAGGTAAAACCCCACAAATTAAAAAATAAAACACAGGCATATCATTTTCCTGTTTTCCGAGGGCCGCACAAAATCGACTGAAGAAAATCTGTCATTTTTATCTGCAACCTTCAGAAAGCGGGAAAATGGCATAGAACCCATAATTCGGGTGAACAGTTTTCACGCACCATTGTCACGTTCTATACAACCCAAATCAGAATACAACTCTGAATGACAATAAGGACTACTCTGCTGCAAGCATCCCAGTGAAGGGAGAGCCATTTTAACACTAAACTCCCAGTACTCCGTCCCCCTCTTACCCCACCCCCACCGCCCACCCAACCCGGCAATGAAAACCCAATCATCCCAACAATAACTAACCCAAAACAATGAAAGCGGGTAACAACCCAGAAATGCCAAGTGCACTGCCCCACCACCCATGCAACCAGGAGTGGGGGGTGCACCCGGACCTTATACATTACCAAGACCAAACTGGACCAATTCATTACATACTTGAACGCAACAAAACTTTAACCCTGAGAGCATACATACTGTGGAGACTCAAATCATACCTGTGAAGCAAAGGCTAAAAATCACAAATGAAATTCAGTACTTGACAGTTAAAGAGCAGCTGAGGGCTCCAGTCCGAAAGAACCAAAAGGCTTAAAGCACCCATACTCAAATGTCACGAATCCAGCGTCATCGCTTGGGCAAGGTTTCAAGAAATGCATTCACCGCTGCCGGGTCAATAAAGAAGTGGGTTTTGTCATCACGCAATCACTCTTAGCCTGGACGGATATAGCATTGCATATTGAAGACCTCTGTCCCGAAGTTGGCGTTTCACAGCTGCAAATGATATTCATGCTTTCTATACTGTGGGGGTACAATCTGAATAGAAGGAGACACTGATATTGCCAACCCCCAGTTCACGGACCTTGCAAAGTATAATGTTTCTATCCTGATAGTTCAGGAGACGAGCAATCACTGGGTGTGGTCTCCGGGCAGGTTTAGGAGCTACTGGAGACACCCAGTGTGCTCGCTCAATCAAACACTGTGGAGAAAGTGGTTGATCCACCAACACTTCTTTAATGAAGCGTTCCATGAAGACCTCCATGTTCCCCTGTGAGAACGACTCTGGAATCCCAACAAGCCAAACGTTATTACGGTGGGACCTCGCTTCCAGGTCTTCATCTACACAGTCTTCACCTCTTGTTGTAGAGTGCACAGGGGCCGACCTGCCACCTCTGAAAAGTCCTCCAATGCCCCAATACGCTGCTCTGCCTCAGAGATCCTACCGCTCTCCTTTTTGATCCGGTGTTGCATACAATCCATATTAAACACAGGTTGTCTAATTTGTTATTTACAGAATCAAACCCAGACTTCATCTGGGATAGAATAGTGTCCATGGGCGTGCTCTGATTGTGGGACCTGCCTCCCTCCTCATTGACAACCAGGCCACCCTCTGCCACCATAACGCCTTCACCACCACTATTCATGCCTGTTGTGAGAAGGAGAGCTTTGCCTGTTTTTTATTTCCTTTCACCAGCCAACCAGTCAGTTGGGGGATGCTCTTCAGGTTAACAATTATCATTTCTCTGTGGGGTTGGGTGATGAACACATTTCAGAGTCCAGTCTGTGGCACCCCTGCTAATCCACTATCCACTGGCAAAGGTGAGAGGAGGAGCTGTCAGAATCCCCTTTATTGGCTGCTCCATGCAAGGGTCCACCTCACTCCACCATGTTCTCCCGCTTATCCAGTGGCGTAACACAACTCAGCAAACAAATCACGGGTCGCGCCACACTCTGGGCCGGCCTAGATTGTCACGCTTGCGCAATACGCATGAACGTGCTGCTGAAAGGGTATGCCGCACAATGCACTAGGAGAAAGATATAAATATGTTTTTTAATGCAATATACAGCACACTTTCTGAGATAAATTGGCTATAAAGCCAGAGTGTTTGTAATTGTTTTGTAGGGTAACACAATCCAATACATGCAAGTCACCAACAGTGCACAGGAACATTAATGCTTTGCTATTAAAAATGCCATGCCACAATGAAAACATGTCCAACTGGCTGCACAATGTAGACCAGTGTAAACACGTAATAACATTACAGTAAAGCATGCCAGGCCACATTTAGACATACCTAGACTGGTTGCACCAAAATGCCAGTCGAAGCAATAACACTCATCAAGAAGAGAGCACACATTAAAGCGTGTGTCTCCGCGGCCTCTAACAACACGGCCATACTCTTTAAAATCTGCAAGGAGCTGGTCAATCCTGTCGTGGTCTATACCTCTCCTGTTCCCTCCCAGGCCCTCTGTACAGCTCTGGCCTCTCACTTCTCTGCTAAATCTCAGGACATTCTGTCCTCTATCTCCTCTTCCTCTCTCGGCCCCCTTTGGCCATCTCTACCTCTCCTCCTCCTTTTTCCTCTTTCTCTCTGACAACACCTGACGAGGTTTCTAGACAAGTCCGATCTATGAAAGTGTCGTCCAAACAGGTGCTCCGCTGCTCCTCCAGAACTATCAAAGACCATATTGACACCCTCGCTCCAGCCTTGGCCGATTTCTGTAATCACTCTTTCGCCACTGCAACGTTCCCCTCTCCCTTTAAGCACTCCCTTGTTCACCCACTCCTCAAGAAGCCGTCTGCTGATCCTACCTGCCCAGCAAACTATCGCTCAATCTCCATCACCCCTTTCCTGTGCAAACTCTTGGAAAAGCTTGCCATCTCCCAGCTTACTCTCCACACTGAATCTGTTGGTTGTCTCCATGACCATCAGTCTGGCCTCAGAGCTGCCAGAGGCATGGAAACTGCTCTCCTTAACACCCATGAAGATCTGCTCTCTAACCTTGATTCCAGCATTCCTTCTGTTCTCATCCTTCATCTTTCCTCTGCTTTCAACAGGGCCAACGTCACCATTCTGATCAATTGACTCTGTGAGAACCTGGGCATCACGGATCAGACCCTAGAGTGACTGACCTCCTTCCACTTGGACCGGCCCTCCGCTGCCAGGTCCATCTTGGTCCCATTCTCTCCACCACATCTCTCTACCTGTGGCTTTCCCCAGGGCTCTATCCTCTAACCTTGGTTTTTAAACCTCTACTTGGCCATTTTGGCCTCCCTGATCTCTACCTTCTCCTCTAACTTTCAGTGTTATGCGGATGACTCAGTTTTCCTTCAGGCTCCTCTCAGCCTCCTCTGCTCTCTTGCTCATTCCTGACTGTCTATCCACGATTCAGGATTGGTGCGCCTCCAACAATCTCTGCCTTAATGCCAGTAAGACGGGGATCCTTCTCATTGGGACCCTTGCCTCTGCATTTCCTCTCTCACTATAGCCGACCGCCTTGGGCCCTCTTCCTTTGCCTTCCTGCGAGGCAAAAAACCTTGGTGTCATCTTCAACGCCACACTCTCTCTTTCTCTCCTCACATCTCGGACATCGTCAAGAAGTCCCACTACCAGCTGCTCCCCCTCAAAGGGAGTCTTCCCTTTCTCACTTTCCACCAGAAGCTCACTGTCTCCAGAGCCCTGGTTCTCTCTAGGCTGGATTGTCGAGGAGCCATGGATTGTCGAGATCCCACAAGGAAAAAGGGTGAATACTGTTGTTGCGGCAGCAGCTTCGGTTCTTGTGTTGCTTGTTGACGATCGGTTCAAAACATCCTGCAAGCTGAGGCGTGCAGTGCACTTCGACGACGAGTGTTTGTTGCCGTAAAGAGTCAATGAAGAACTTTGGCCCAGCATTGGCGTTGGGTCGTCAGCGTCTGCGAACAGGACGCGACCACGGCATGGCTTCAGTAGCTTCGTCTGTGTCTCTGCGGTCTTCAGTTGGCAGGAAACCCACTGGTGGAAGTTTCTTGGCGCATCTGCGTCCTTGACTTTCTCCGGCGGGACATAGCGGTCGACGGTGCAGGCGAGAGCGTCCTTTGATCAAATGTTCTTAGGCAAAGGGAGCACTGCGGCTCCAGTTGGTGACGGTTGTCGTCGACAGTGATGGACTTCAATGTCTAGGCAGTTCTCTTCGTGATTCCGCTGTGGTCCCCGTCTCCGGTCGGCAGCCTTTCATAGGTCTACCAGGGAGCTTTGGCAAAGATCAACTGGTGCACAATGGTCCCTCGTAGCTCGGGGAGAGGTCGCCTAGCCAGGTCCTCTCCTGGATCAGTTCCTTGAAGGCACAGCAGCTTTCAGATTAGCGACGGACAGCAGCAGCAGTTCTTCTTCTTCCAGTGGGCTTCAAAGTTAAGCATTAGTTACAGCGTCATATTCAATGTCAGTTTCTACTTCAGCTTCTGAACGATTTCTAGCAGTGAGAGGTCCCCAGATATACTATTTGGTCTCTCATTCATTCTGCTGGGTCACACTCGGGCAACCAATCACTCAGAAGGGCATTCAGGCAGGCAGGCAGCGAATCGGGCGCACAGTGCATTCAGGCCATTCACTTCTCTCCAGACACTCGCAACAAGTAATGTGTATTGGGACAAGTACCCAGCCATTCAACACTCTACTCTGCATTCATACCATTTTCAGGCAGGACTGTCTCAGTCATTGTGTCACACAACAGATACTAGACACCCATAACAGAGAATGCGTATTCATCACACACTCCATTCACCCAGGTCCCAACCCACGGGCGTACCCACAACATAAAATCATTGGGAAGGCGCAAGCCGGTCTGTCCTGGACTTCCCCACACTACCATATATGGAACTTCCACCCAACAGCCAGTCAGGGGGAAGTGACAGAGACAGGGCTTCCCGGGACTTCGGGAAATGAGGTAACAGGCAATGGAAACCAAGAAGCCACAGGGACAATCTTGTCCCCATCAGGAATCAACAGATTCCAATGACAGGGCCTGGGCCTCCCAAAATGGAGGATGCTCAGGACACCTGTCAATTTAGAACGGAGCTGCCACCAGCCCGTACCCTGCTCTGTGGACCTCACACAGGTGCCCAAAAACATACACTAGGAGTACAGGGTTGTACTCCCACCCAATGGTGCCATA
The DNA here is from genome assembly GCF_040938575.1 of Ambystoma mexicanum. Classification (NCBI taxonomy): domain Eukaryota; kingdom Metazoa; phylum Chordata; class Amphibia; order Caudata; family Ambystomatidae; genus Ambystoma; species Ambystoma mexicanum. The sequence continues at coordinate 1,384,776,975 of NC_090933.1, forward strand.
AGGGTATCCCAAGGGTCTGTTCACCAAACCAAAAGAGAGCGCTGCACCGCCAGGAGTACCACATGAACTCCTGCACAGAAAACACGACCGAACACACGATAAAAAGTAATAAAAGACAAGGATACGGAGGCCCTGTCCCTCCGATACATTTCCAGCATCACAACCACCATTTGTAATCCTGCGGTAAGTCAACGGGACCAAATGGTGGTAACAGTAACTGATTTTGATGGTATTTTGACATATTTACCATTGAAATACTGCCAAACTCATAATGAGACCCCATTATATTATTTATATAGCGCCAAAAAGCAGGCCTATAGGCATAAGGGCGCAGAACTTAAAACAAAATTAAGCAAAGCACCACAGGTCAGGTGCAGCACAGGAAGGAGAACACCTCATGCAAAAATGTGGGGTTTCAGAGACCGTTTGAAAAGATCCAGTGAGGAAATGCCTCTTAAGTTGGGGGTAAAGCATTCCAGAGTTTAGGAGCCGCAGCAACAAAGGCACATTTAGTTACAAGGATCAACTTTTTCCTAGGAACCACCAAAAGGTTACTGTTATTAGAACGCAGTGTCCTGCGATTCAGAAGCCAATTCAGACATTCAGATAAGGATGTCGGACTCCTGCCACCAAGCAATTGTGCATTATTGTCTGGAGCCGAAAAGAGATTCTATTTGCTACTGGGAGCCAATGAAATTCTCTGCTGGACTGTGAAACACGATCTCTTCTCCTCAGTCCAGCTACCACCCGCACCGCACTGTTCCTGAGTACATGGAGCCTACCACAATAATCCAGCTTAGTGCCAATAATGGCCCTAGCAACCGTGGTGCAATTCTGCTTGGTAATAAAAGGCGAATTTGTGTCAGTAGCTTGATGTAATACACCCAGGAGGATATAAGAAAGTTGACATGAGATCTGAGGTCCAGGTGCTGATCAAGGAAGACAACCCAGGATTGTAACTTTAGATACAGTATCCAATTTACATCCTGTAATAACAAAGGACTGATAATCAGATTCAAGCTTCTTGAGCTTGCATGCCGTGCCTAAGACCATCAACTCAGTGTTAGCATCACTCAGTGACCGGCCGTTGGAAATCACCAATTTTTGAATTTGGGTATGCCGAGTTTATCACCTCAAGATCTTTTTCATGAACACCAGACAGAGGGATTAGGCACTGAGTGTCATCCGTGTAGTTGGTATAACTAATGCCTCTGTCATCTAATGGCTGGAATAAAGGAAAGGTATATAGTGTAGGTGTAAGGCAAGATCCTTGAGGGATGCCATATTGGATCTTCACCGGCTCAGCACCTCCGTCCCCGCAGAAGACTAGCAGATCTATTATCAAGAGAGAAATTAACACAACCTGCAGCAGATGAAGAAAAGCCAGCTACCTGCGAGAGCCTCTCCGCGAACAGTGCGTGGTCAACGAGATCAAATTCTGCAGAGAGCTCCAATAGCATTAGAAGAATGGCCCTGACCCTTATCCATGATGCGATTTTAAGTCCAGTAAAGCCAACTCGCTGCCATGAGCTGAACGAAACCCAGATTGCCTTTTTCCCAGGATGTTATTGGCAATAAGGTGATCCTGCACCTGCAAATATGCGACCCTCTCCGAGATTTTAGGAAAGAAGGAAAGGAATGTTAGTAGTTGGTCTATATATAGTAAGTCATCACTAATGAATGCAGTTTTTCTTTTTATCAATGGAGATTTCAAAGACTGCTTAATGCAGTCAGGAACCATGGCACTCCACAAGTGACTGATTCACAAATGTTGTTATAGATAATATGAACGATGGCAAGCAGTCCTTTACCACTACTGCTGGTCAGACATCTCCCTTACAGCTACTTGACTTAACCTGCCTGACAATCTTCAGCCTTTCAGCCGCAATGATTGGTCTGAACTCAGGAGTTTGCATAACATTACATGAGACATCCACCCCTGCCAATGTCTTTTTGCCATCATCATTCTCCCTCATGCAGCACAGTTTCACAAACATAGATTCCTGTATTGAAGTTCACAATGAGCTGTTCTTAACAATCACTGTTGACTCTTTAGGGCAAGGATTCTCAAATTCTCTCAGCGTGTCAGAAGCAGAATTCAGAATTCACATGTTGTCGTCAGTCTCTCTTCTGGAATTTCTGTATTTTGTTAACTGTACACAGCACCTTACTGTGCATTGCAATGGGGATACTTTGTATCCCCATAGCTTTTGATATTTTGAGTTTTTGGTTACTTGTTGTATGTGCCTAAGACAACTGGTGGCAGTAATGATATTTTTACAGTTTTTGTATCCTTTTACTTGTGCACTTTTGCGCTTACTGAAATGGCTACTAAAGGTGGCTAGATCCCAAAGATAGCGGTTTTTCGCTTGTTATGTGGCCATATTGTAGTTTGGCCTTTCTGCTGCATTCTTGGGTCAGGAAATCCCTTATAAGGTCATGCACTTCATCTGGAAACCTGCTGTTGTCACTAGCTTGTGAGCCTTTGTGTGTGTAAGCCGAGAGGAGGGGGCTACAATCACATCCCTGGTTCCCTTATATGGTCATGCACTTCATCTGGAAACCTGCTGTTGTCACTAGCTGGTGAGCCTTTGTGTGTGTAAGCCGAGAGGAGGGGGCTACAATCACATCCCTGGTTCCCTTATAAGGTCATGCACTTCATCTGGAAACCTGCTGTTGTCACTAGCTTGTGAGCCTTTGTGTGTGTAAGACGAGAGGAGGGGGCTACAATCACATCCCTGGTTCCCTTATAAGGTCATGCACTTCATCTGGAAACCTGCTGTTGTCACTAGCTTGTGAGCCTTTGTGTGTGTAAGCCGAGAGGAGGGGGCTACAATCACATCCCTGGTTCCCTTATAAGGTCATGCACTTCATCTGGAAACCTGCTGTTGTCACTAGCTTGTGAGCCTTTGAGTGTGTAAGCCGAGAGGAGGGGGCTACAATCACATCCCTGGTTCCAGAAAGGTGCAGTTGTGGAACCAGTAGTTGCCCCGATTGGAAAACTACTGGCTGTTTGAAAGATCCTTACCATTGGTGGACTTGAACCTGCATCCCACTCCAGCTTTGGATAAGAGGCAGACTCCTGAAGCCATTCTTCAGATCTACGTTGGAGCCAGGATTGCTATGAAGAAGAGCAGTTCACTGATGACCCAAGGATGACTTTTGAATCTGACCAGCATCCTCTCCAATGATTGGTCCTGTGAAGCCCTGCTCCTCTCTATCTCAGTCCGAAGGCTAGCCCAGGGGTAGAATGCATGTCCCAGGTTTGACGATCAAATGTAAGTGCAGAGGGAGCTAGCCACAAGGGACTTTGCACCCAATGTTACCCTGTGGAGGAAATGGGGAGGGCATCTTCTCCAACACAGCATGTAATGCGTGCATCACAAGTGCCTCAAGTTCATTTGCAGTCAGTAGGCTGTGTAGATGCAAGTGGCCCTGTGCTTTGTGTGGTCATCTCTGGTGCAGAATCTCTGCTGGAATCTCGTCGTCACTTTCCGAGTTTACTTTTCTATTGATAACCACATGGGTGAGTCCTTCACTTTTGTACTATGATTTCTAATTCTGCTCTTCGCAGTAAATCTGTGGGTGTCCCTGCTAATGGACTCAAAGGGAGGCTGAAACGTAACAAACCTATTATAGCCGGTGACTTGTGGAATTCGTCATGACAGGGTCCATCTCCTTTAGGGCCGCCTAGTGCTTTATGCCTGCATCAGTCAACCTCCTACGCCAACGTAGCGGCTTCTTTTCTGAGGAATGACCTTAGTGGATTGAGCCTGGTCCATGGAGAGCTACATGGGAGGTCTTCGGTTGAGCCTCCTTCACTTCTGGATTATATCTTGGATGCTGAATTAATGTCTTGCTGCCAGCCGACTGCCAAAATCCATAAATCACTTGCATTCCCCTGATACTCTCCTCGGCTCTTAGGAACATTCCTCTGAGCTAATATCTAGCACTTTGAAGAATGGTTCATCTTCATCTGCACCATCGATCTTTTCTCCTTTAAGGTCAGAATCCTCACAATATGACATCACCTTTGGGAGCTAGAGCTATATCAGCTTTAAACTTTGTTTTGAATTCATTTGTTCATTTGTACGAGAACATTAATTCAAATTTGCTTGCCACAAATGTTTGTTAAATACTTTAAATTCCAAAGTTTCTTATAGTGAAGGCTTTCTAGTTTCATCTAAGAAAATGACTACTCCTTCTGTATTGCATGATTTGACTTCTGCACAACCTGGTACCTCCGATGGTGAAGAACCTAGAATGGAATCGAAAGTTGAAATAGAACCTATGCCGGATTGTGTTCTAATTGGGTGTACCATAGTTGGAAGATGAGATTCAGGTGCGCATATTATTGTTTGCTTGAAGCTGGCCCCTGTGTTTCCCCCCCCCCGATGCCAAAACAGCAGCAAAATTCTTAGCGCAAGAAGCTTTTCCCCTGTGAGGTGTATGTGAGGTCCTGAGATCTGAAAACGGGCCTCATTATGTAAATGACCTATTTAAAGAAATTACCTCCCTTTTGGGCATAAATCACAAATTATGCTCAGTTTACCACCTGCAAGCCAACAGAATATTGGAGCGCCTTAATGGCCTTTTAAAACAATGTTTAGCAAAAATATGTAAATCTCTGAAACCTAATTGGCTTTATTATCTCCCTATTGCCTTGTTCCCACTCAGAAACCAGCCAGGGGTGGAGCACATCTCACACCCCATGTGATTGTAACAAACGGGAGTCTGCACAGTTCCCTCACACCTTCACACACAGCCTCAGATGCCCATAAGGCAGCTGACATTTTGCAGGATGGGTTTCAGGGGTACCTTGGGGACATAACCAAATGTATTAAAGTTATATTGCAACAGATCGTGCCGCACCCAAGACCGCCGGCTGCAATGGTGACAGACATTCCAGCATCTTTATGGCAACCACAGTTCTTCATCGGCGACAAGGTTTGTATTAGTTATGTGAGGAAATGGAATGAAAGAAGATTCCAAGGGCCCTGCAAGGTCATCTACGATACTCACACCACTGTTAAAGTTGCAGGTTGGAAGGTGTGGATCCACCTAACGGACATTCAAAATGACAACGTCACCAGCACCCATCCCCAAGAGCAGGATAAACAAAGCGGGGAGAGCTGAGTGTTTTTCCTATCTCATTGACATTTCTGAAATCACTGTGGTCCTTTGGACGAGTCCACATTAAACTTTTTTCACAGCCTCCAGAAACAGCGGACAATGTCAGAAGAATTATGTTTTGCATCATTTTCCTGTTTTTCTCTTTTTCATGATAGCATTTATAGGTTTTTTTATTAGGAGTGTAGGGGCTAATGATATTGAAGTAGCATATGTATTCACAAATAGTGTGCCCGTGACCAGAAGCAAGAGGGACATTGTGAATCCTGATGACCATTTAAATAGTTTTACAGATATGCATCCCCCCCAAAACAATCAATCTATGGTACAACCACATGAGGGATGTGGGAAGAGAGGAGTACAACTATTCCTGCTGTATTTGTTCTTTGATACCCCATGCAACTGGCAAACCCAGACTGGTTACACTTCAAGAAATGCTATCTCTAATAGCACAGTGCTTGGTGCACCTTGCCCTCTGTAGGGTGTGTGGGTTGTTTCAGGGACACAGGGTTCAGGCAACATTGATAGAAAACAGTGAGTGTCTGGTATAACAGGCAGGAGCAGTTTCATTGCAAAATAAGACCTCAGTTAGAAATGGGGGTGCTATTTTTCACAATAAGTGGGTCCAAGGACTAATGAGGTGCAAATCAAGAGGACTGGTGGGGTTTTCAGAGGAAGTAGTGATGCATATCAATACATGTTATGCTGTGTGGGAAAGATATGTTAAATAACTGACATGGATGAAGCAACGTGAGCAACCCACTAAAGTGCTGAAGCGTACACAGCTCTCCTTGTTTTTCAGGGACGATGGCATCGTGCCTGTTGTCACCAATGGACACTGTAACAGAACACTTCATATTCCAGACCTAAATGGGGGAACTGCAGGTCTCATGGATTTCTTTTGGGTATGTTGGAGCCTTGCATACATACATCTTACACCATTTCAGAGTGGTGTCTGTTCCCTAGCCACGTTGCATTCCCCTGCCTTAATTATCCCCCATGCTGACCTTACTGTAATCAATCAGCACCGCCTGTCCAAATCCATGAACCATATGCATCAGCGGGTCCGCTGATCACTGAGCTTGCACCATCAAAGGTGCTCAAACTATTTGTCCCAAGATCCAAATGAGAAACTCAATGGCATTCCCGAGAAGTACCGGCTGTTCACCAAGACTGAAACTTTCTTCCCCTCTCTGCTCGCTCTAGGAATCAAGGTAGCAGCTTACTCTAAAGTGTCTTCAAATCACCCGCTCGAAAATGGTACAGCTGGAAATTGACACTGAGCACAGCTTGAAGGCGGTTAGAGAGGAACAAAGGGCAATCAGATTAATGACATTTCATAATCGCTATGTGCTTGATTTATTCATGGCCATGGAGGGCGGGATCTGTGCCAAAGTAGGCCCTTCATGTTGTAGATTCATTCCACCCCACGATTCAGATAACAGGTCTCTGGCCCACGCAGTTGTTGCCCTACACAATCTACATACTGTGATGGAAACGGAAGTTGGGGTGGTGGAGCAAGATTGGTGGTCATCAATATTTGAAAGGATTCCATCATGGTTGAGTACTGTTTGTAAAATAATGTTTCCTGTCCTTGTCCTGGTGCTTGTAATTTTGTGTTCCTGTCAACTGATCGTAGGGTGCTTCACAAAAACGCTGTCCAGAAGAACATGGTTGATATCACTCACACCAAAAGCAGGGGAGGCCACTCCCCTCTTAAAACATGTGGACACACAGACTGATTAGTGGAATGGTGAGATTGAACTCCAAATGGTCCCCTAGGCACATGTTTTGACTCTCCATCAGACCCAGAGAATTATTTATTGGCAGGCGTACGTTAACCCCACAGGAGACGGGTATTTTAGTTTTTTGACATGTAGCCCAGAAGAATATGTACAGCAAGGTGGAGATTTGCGTAATGTTAGTAAGTATTGTGTATCAAACACTGAATTTGATAAGCAGAAGGAGGTGAGTAGAGTAGTTAATAAACCAACTAAAGGGGGGAATGTTGTAATGCAGGCACAGTGTCCCCCATGTGAAGTAAGGTACAGACTATGGTAGCATGGAGTTGTCATTTCATTTCAGTGCTGGTGCATGTGTTATTTGTTTCAGCATTTCTGCTCACATGTGAATTAGGATTTAGGTTTGCCCCCCATTCTAGAGAGCATTAGGTTACCAGGTACATGGTGGGATGGAGGGCTGCAAAAGACATTGGGCCTCATTAGGAGTATGGCGGTAAGGCAACAACAGCGCCTGTATCGCTACCGGCACCGTTGCTACCGTACCCCCATACTATGAGTTCTGCTCGCGGGTGCCCTAGCAGCAACCTGGTCTGACCAGGTGGCCGTACCGGCACCTGCAAGCTGAACATGATGGTAGCAACGGTACCGTTATGAACGGTACCTCTGCTACAATCCTCCCCATTCCCATTGAGCCCTATGGGGGCTCAAATGGGAATGGGGACATACCGGCTCCGGCACCCGTGCAAGGGGAATTACCGGGTCCGCTGAGGTCGGAATGGCCCGGTGATTACCCTTTTGCGGGTGCCGGAGCCGGATGCAAATTTGGGACTAGCCTTGCCGGTAAAAACGGCAAGGCTACCTCCAACCTTGTAATGAGGCCCATTGTGCACTATATGTAGAGTTTTTAGGGCCCTGAGACTCCAAGATGTTGTTGAGTATGCTGTGGAGCAACCTGGTGGTATAAAGAGTAAGTAGGGAAAGGCACTGATGTTTAGGGCCTCTCACACCACTGACCAGAGTGTTGCCATGTTAGAATTAGGGCCTAGTTGAAGTAGCAGACTTGACTGGTGATGCACTAGGCCACAGTTTCAAGCTCCTGGCATGTTGGTAAATTAGATTCTATTCCTGTTTACCCCAGCAAGCGTTCAGGCTGTCAAGGTTCTTGGATGAAGTGCGAGGGGCTGCATGATTGTTAGTTATTTTAGCAAGAGTTTGCTGTTCCAAGGTGCTCCAGACAGGAAATAGGGTAAGGATATGTTACAGTTGGATAAATACAATAGAAGTGAAGGACACATTTGATGTGAATGCGACCTAGGGTTGGGATGTTGCCAAGGTACTGAATTAGGTTGTGGTTATACTGCCCCCATCGAGGAGTGGCAGGACAATTGGAACTGCAGCATATGGATTGAACAGAGCAAAAATACATCTGAGAAATTAGTCCTCAAGAGCAATATATTGGCTGTGTTTTGTTTTATAAAGCCAACTGTTTCCCAAGAATATGGAAGAATGTGTGCTAGGAAAGCAAAATGTTTCAGGACGGGAGTCGCAAGCGATGTGCTGAAAATGCAGCTGCAAGGTCTGAGAACCATCAGGGGTGTGAGTCACCTGAAGGTGACTCACACCGCAAGTCCCTGGGAATCTGTCATCCAGGTGGCCAGGACACAGGCATCGCTATTGGATGCAGTTCCTGGGGGTGGAGCAGTGCGGGAGGATCACTTGCATGAGGGAGTGGAAGTGGGACACCGAAAGGCGAGATGCGCTATCCCCTTCCTTATACCATCTTTTCCCCAACCTAGGATACCTGGAAGCTCAAATCCCCCTCCCCCTCCCCCTTTTCTGACACGGAACACTGTCTCATGGACAGTTCATCATGAGCGACAACAGACTAACACCAGAGCTGTATACATGACATGTCCCAACACAAGTCCCAACACAAGGGTCAGGCAATTTCTGATAATTACACACAACTGACTTCCACCCTACTTCCCCACACGTATAAAAGGCGGAGCACCGATGAACACTCTGAGCAAGGCAAAACGCTACGAGATGGCAGTTTAAACCAAGAAGGAAGGCAGCGAGATCAGAGAGGACGACAGAGGGGGAATTACCCTTGCCCTTTTAGGAGAAGGACCGCGACTTTCAAGAGGCCTCGAGGAAGAGAAACATAAGACCGGGAATTGCAGCTGATGAACAGTGCAGTGTGTGTCAAAAGTACACAGGGCCCTCCCGTATTGATAGCCAAGGCGGGGAGAAGCGATTGCCACTGTGGTACTGCTCTTAACTCCAATACTAAGCAACGCCAGTGAGTTAAGCAAAGCCAGTGAGTTGGAGAAAACTGATAGCAAACCGGACTGTGATACTGTAAACACTGGAGCGGAGTATCTGTACTTCTGCCCTCTATATGGCAGAGGTACAGAACACCCCAGCCAAGGTTCTCTATATGGAAGCTATGGACGAGCAACCAAGGCTTAAGCTCTCAGGAGGTGATGCAAGCTGGTTCTTAAGTACAGTGAGTCCCCAAGCCCCCACAAAGGAATGTCCACACACTTGGCCTCATCGCAAGTTGTGCGGTATTGCTATTATGCCGCATGTAAGGGTCCGCCCAATCACGCGTCTGGCAGCATTTACACGCAGCTCTAAGCTGGGGGTAAATGCGCCGACTTAATGCCCATTTTCGGGCGTAATTAGCGCAGCGCTATTAGCATGCGCTAATTGCACCAAAAAAGCCCCATTGCGTGCAACGTACCCAATGGGGAATGGGGAATACCCATTACCGCCCAACCCTTGATCCGGTGCTAATAGCCCCAGACCGGTTGGTGGTAACGCTATACCACCGGTATACCGCCCAACTTTTGATGAGGCCCACTATGTTATGTGCTAAAACAGTTCTATATATAAAAAATAAGCTTAAGTGGTATATCCTGCTTTAACCCCAGCTGCAGCGATTTGGTCTGGTCAGGTTGCTGGCAATGCCCTTGGGTAAAGGTAAGAGGCAGTGAGAATGCTGCGACTGAACTGCGAGCCGCCTCGAACCCCTCGTGCCAGAATGAGACGCGCAAGCGTTTTCCCCTAGGCTCTCACCTGTTATTTTGCAAAGATGAGCTCTCCGTCCTTCTCTTCAGCAGGGGCGCTATAGACAGACCCAGTTGCTTCACTGATCCGCATGCGTAATGACCCAGACCGGCTGCGACCAATCCTCATGGGAGGTAAGTGTTGATAACAATGATTATTGTCCGTATGCTTCTTTAAAGTCTTTCCCAATGATTATTGTCCGTATTCTTAATAATGTCTTTTCTTTTCCCCAATAGGTGATGAAGATGGCTCCGCTGCGTCGCGTTGCTGACAGTGGACCCACGCAGTGTCCGAAAGGGATGGAGCGGACCCCCACTAGAGAGTAAGTAGGGTTTCTAAATGAAACGCAAGGTTTATATGTTGCGCAGCCAAGCGTTAAATGTTTATGTGGTTTCTAACCTTGTGCTGTCTTTATTTCTTGCAGGGACGGCCTGGCATCGGGAGATGGAGAGCGGCTATCCGGCAGCTGTTCGTGGCTTCGAGATGGAAGAACCGATAGGATGCCTGACGAGAAGAAGACTTCTGCGTGAATGAAGACTCCGACAGGTGAGGAAGAGGCGCCCAGCAGAAGATTGACAGAGGCCATGTAGATTGTTGTCCTCCAAATGTTTCTGGATTTGCAGGTATGCAACTCTGTCCAGTATTTTTAGGAGGAAAGCGATGGTTGTGATTGGCCTATAATTCGTTGGTGTGTTAGGGTCTAAGTTTGTTTTTTTAAGAGTGGCATAACCCAGGCTTCCTTGTGGTTGTTGGGGACTAAGATAGAGTTGAAGGAAGAGTTTATCACTGTGGCAATGAACAGGGACAGCTCTTTGGCGCCTTCCTTAATGATAGGGGCCGGGCAGGTATCTCCTTGACCCCACCATAACATAGATTGCATATTGGTCACACGCTCCATTCACCCAGGTCCTACCCCAAGGGTGTACCCAAAACATACATTCACTGGGAAGGGTCTGGCCAGTCTGGCCTGGACTTTCCCACAATACCATATTTGGTTCTTCCACCCAACAGCCAGTCAGGGGAAGGGACAGAATCAGGGCTTCCCAGGACCTTGGGAAAACAAGGTAACAGGCAATGAAAATCAAGAGGCCCCAGGGGCCATCTTGCCTTCTATCAGGAATTCACTGATTCCTATGGCAGGGACTGAGTATCCCAACATCGAGGATACCCAGAGCTCCTGTCACATCAGCATAAAGATGCCACCAGCCCATACCGTGCTCTGTGGGCAACACACAGGTACCCAAGAAAACATACACTAGGGGTACAGGGTTGTACCCCCACCCTTGGGTGCTATAAGGGTATCCCAATGGTCTCTGTTCACCACAACTGAAAAGAGGAAGGGCTGCACTGCCAGGGGTCCCAACTGGACTCCTGGGCAGAAAGCAACACAGAACACACATGATAAGGGAATACAGGACAATGACATGGAAGCTCTGTCCCTCCAATGCATTTCCAGCATCACAGTTACACTCCAGGTTGCAAGCAGCAACATTGTATGAAGAAAGAAAACTCATATGCGATGGAACTTTATGAAACCGAAATAGGTACCAGATACAGAGTGGTCCGGCGCCACATGGGTGCTCACTTGAAGGTCTCTGTTTGGTATCCAACTGAGCGTGTGAGAATTATTGAACTGTGAAATCGAAATGGTCCTGCAGTGGGTTAAGTTGAATCCCGTGCACATTCGAAAGTCTTTGATTGCCTGTGAACTGAAATTGGTCTGTGCCCAGCTCAGGGGGACTAATTGTATAAAAGGGGATCTGAGACCGGTAGAGGGGGATACAGGGTGAACCACAAACCACCAGAGAAGATATTGATGTGGCAAGTGTGAACCCAACTGAGGGATGCCTGTGAATTTAAATTGGTCTGAGCCCGGCTGAGGGGGACTAATTGTATAAAAAGGATCTGAGCCTGGCTGAGGGGGATCCAGGGTGAAGAGTGAATCGCCTGACTTGAATATTTTGAAAGGAACTTTTTTGTTGTTTGATACATCCACCCTCTGAATCAAGAGACTTTGAACGTAAGAGACTTGGGCACAGAAGGCCCTGATGTTGGTAAAAGGAACTGTGACCTCGTGCTGAAGAAGCCCAGGAGAGTGCTGTTCTCGAGTGACCGCTTTGTCCTGTGCTAAAAATGTGGGGAAGGGAGGGCAACGGCCTGAACAGCCTTACTTATCATTTTGTGAACTCTTCTTTCTTTTTCATGAACCATTATCCCACCCTATTTGTAGCATAGCAGTAAGGATTGGCAATAGTTATTTTGAGTATAGGCCCTTTTTTATTTGACTAGACTCCACTAGGACTGTATTATTATTATTTGATGGTTGTAGCTTGCTCCCATCTTAGATTTAGGTTTAAATAGGCATTTTCCACCCCCTTGATAAAGTTCAATACACACCCTTGAACTGTGATCGCTTGTGTCCGTCTTACTTTGATACCATGCCTTCCTTACAGGGGGTGCCAAGTTGGCAAGTCACATGCCTTCAATGTTCACACTCGCTTCATGGTTGGGTCCTTTCGGTGGCATGCAGAGCAAATGTACAAGATTTTATGTTGACCAATCCACATAGATAACTGTTTGGCTAACATCATCTTTATAACTGTAACAATCAGAATTGACCATTTTATGCTGACCACGCAATCAGGTCATTAGCAGGGGTTGTACTTAGTTGGTCACAGGTAAGTTGTTCGTCCATAGGGCAGACTAATGTATAGCATTTATTTAGGTGTGTAATGGCGAGAGACAGTAGATATTGTAGATGTGCATGTATTTTGTAACTTGTTTGTATTCAAATTTGTTTTTGCCTGTATATACTGTAATCCAATGTGGTGTATTGAGCTTGTTTCCAGTTTTGCAGAGCTGACTGACATTCCTGGCTGTAACTTGCATGTAATAAACTTTTTTTCATTGCCAATCGTACACTCTATTATTGCTTCCTTGGATCGTGTTTTTTTTTTTTATTCGGTTTTTGGGGCTACCCATTCATCATAATTTTGTTGTAAGCATATAGGTTTTCAGCAGTGGAGCCACATTCTTAACTGTCCACTAGAATTAGCAAGTTTATTGTACAGTCATCCGGGGAGGGCCTAGATGATGCTGTAGCGTCAAACTAACCCGTGTTTTTCAGAACCACACAAGTTGACACCTGAGTTCGGCGGCAGCCGTGCCATTAAAAAACGGCACGGCTGCCGCCGAAGTCACTTTTTTAATGGCACCCGGTGGTCCCGGTAATTCTCCAATGCTGGGTGCCGGTAAAAATTAATCCCCATTCCCATTGAGTCCCATAGGACTCAATGGGAATAGGGAGGATGGTAGCACCGGCACCATTCATAATGGTGCCGATGCTACCGTCAAGGTCTGCGGGCGGGAGGGCACCCGCCTGCAGATCTCGGAGTATGCCGGTCCGGTAGCAACGATGCCCGTAGTTTGTTACCGGACCGTCATACTCGTAATAAGTCCCATTGCAACAGTTAAAACACTCCCATCCATTTATTACAATCCACCCCCCACATGTGATTGGTCAAAAACTATACAAAAAAATCCAGTCTTTCTCCAATTCGTCCATTTTCATTGGTTGGAGTTATCTTAACTACCATCTTCAGCTCATGTGTACAGCACACCCTCTTTTAGGATTTGTCTGTGGTCGTCCATGACATCATCATACAGTTATACATTCACATGCAAACATACTTCATTACCAGTCCCATCTGTCCTGAGACCGCCAAACCCCAGACGTAATTGCACATGGTTTGCAAGAGTACTTCAAAAAGTATGAGGTGGGGATGAATAAGCAGGTTCTCTTTGAACTAGCAATAGCCATCTCACCCACCCCGACTTGCTGGCGTCATTGGAACATTCTAATCTAAATGATTACCAATACAATATGCATGACCTCTGGTCACATCCTGTGAAAACAATCGAAACTCATGAAGTATCGGTCACTCTGGCGTCGAGCGTCCCTTCACCCCAAGTTTATTGTTGTTGTAAAACAAATGGGTGAATCTCCCATAACAATAACAAGCTCCCATGCACTTAAAAAGATTGCATCTTCCTTCCACAATTCTGCCAAGCCATAAAACCCCAGTGTTAGGGAGAATTCTCTGTTTAGGCTGAATTTCCCTACCTAGTGAGTCCCCCAGCAGCTTTGCTGGATTTCTGGGGTTTCTTTTTTTTTCTCCTGCCAAGAGTGAGACACTTTTACCCTCACTCTTGGGCATGTTTGAAGTGTGTTTCCTTGGTTAGCCTTGTGTTGAATGGGCTATGGGGTCTTTTACTCCATAGGGCCTCATGTATTTTTGTGATGTGGGTTACACAGCACCCTCCGTGCAGTAACCCAGGGGTGTCCTAGGGACTCCCCAACATAGACTCCATACCCTGGGACTGACTACTGTCTCCCAGGGCATGTAAAGTCACCAAAGACTTTACTAGTCTTAAATCCTGAACAGAACCAGTACAAACCATCATATTGTGGACGTACTGGCTGGGGCAATTCGATTGCCCCAGGGTCTGTTAGTCGAGGGGGCACGTCTCCGTCCCCCCTGATCGAGTTTTGGCTGGTGGCAGTGGAAACTACGTTTTATATTCAACCGCGAATATTTTCCTATGGGATTTCCCATTGTTTTAGGCTAACACATTTAATTATTTATTTACGGTAGCCTCAAACATACCGCCGGTTTATATATTTATTATTATAACTCCGGTGGGGATTTTTTGCCAAAACTTGATTCTAAAATGGCGTTGGCGTTCGCCTCTGTAACTCTGACCCAAAGTGGAGCCCTTTGTTCCACTTTTGGCGGGCTTCTCCACAGAAGCCCTCCAAAGTGGTGCCACTCTGTCTGGGGTACTTAGGAGGGGTGGAGGGGGATTTAGGCACCCTGGACTGAGTTACCGTGGTAACTCAAGTCGCACTCCGTCCTGATTGGCCCAAGTGGTGAGCCAGCCGGCTCACCACTTAGCATGTTTGAGTGACAGCTAGGCTGGGTGAATGGGGGTTTGCTGCATAAAAGCAGGGCTTTGGGGACTGGAACTTCAGAAGTCGCCACAGGACCAAGAATCCGACGAGGGAAGAGCTGAGCCGACCTACTACGACTACACCACCCGGTGGAGCCCTGCTGAACCGTCTCACCACTTTTCCCAACGACCGAGGAGAACTCTTAACGGGGTGGCTCCTTCCCTTGACTGGTGGGGACAACCAGTTTCCACCTTCTTTCCGCTTCTTCGAGGTATCTCGTGGCCGCCTTGCCCGTGCCAAGCACCCCGGCAACCGGAATACCACACTTTTACCACAACCGCGAAAGTCGGTACAACCCTTTAACCGGAGGACTCCGCGGCTGGTTTCTTCCGGGGCAGTGCAACGACCTTCTTCTTCTGCTCTTCAGCGAGATCTTCTTCTTCCCTGACCGACGTCGAGCCTTGCTGCCACTGCCTGGAACAACTGCCACCGCTGGAGGATCCTTTCCGCTTAAGGTACCGTGTTCCGCCTGGCTTCCCTTGCCACCGACTGTACGGGGTAGTTTTAGCCCCCGGCTTTCGAACCTGGGAGTGCCTGGGACACCCTGGCTAAACTTTCTAAGCCTCTCTAAACTCTTTCTGAACTCTTTTTGCAAGACTCTGAATCCCTAATAACGGTGTGATCTTGGGCACATTTTCGCTCTGTCTGCTCTAAGAGTGGGCCCTGCCTAGTGACTTTTACTCACCTGTGACTTTGTGCTTCTTTGAGCCTATTGAAAGTGTTCTTGACCTTAGAGTGGGGTGTTTAGCCTATTTCTGCTTTCTCTCCCCCCTTCCTTGAACCTACTAGAGTGTCATCTAACGTTAAGCACTCACCTCTGTTTGAATTATGTGGTGTTAACCAAGAGTTGTCTAGTTAGGAATAAGGATTGGGACTGTTTTTCATATAACTTTGTTCAGAGTGTTTTACTATATATTGCTAGAGTGTTTTCAACTTATGTGTTCTTAAAATAAATAACTATATACTTTTGAAACCAAGCTCTGGTCAGTGTTTGCTTGTGCTATTGTGTTTTGGTACCTATTGTGTATACTTTGCATACTGCCTAACTCTTCTTGAGGGAAGTCTGACTGCTCAGCCACAGCTACCAGGTAAATCTGGGTGGTACAGACTGCTACCAAGTGGGTTTACTGCTATACCTGTAGTCTTAAATCTTTTGCAGTGTTCCCCAAGGGAACTGCACAGGTTTCTGCCTAACACCCAGGCCGGCTTGTTGGCTGACCACCTGCTGAGGCCGTAGTTACTCATTACCTTTCCTCTGGCATCTGAAACCCTGCATAACCAGTGTCCCCTGGTCACCCAGAATTCACCATGCAAACCCTGACTGCAGAGCTTGACCAATTTATAAAAAGAACACATGCATATAGATTTGTAAATTCCCCATGTATGTATTTCAGAGCATATATTGTTTCATAACTATTGTGTCTTCTTAACAGTGGGTTGTTCATGACAAATCCCCTTCCTCGAATGCGCATTATGAAGCTATTCATTGCCCAGCTTCTAGGCACTTCGTAGCACACCATATACAGATTGTATTTTGACATTCATCTTGCTGTGCATGCAATCTTAAATGTATCAACTTAGACACAAAATAACACTAAAAGTAGCACATCCCATTCACATTAACTACACTGGATACATATAAATTGCCACATCATGCCAACTTTAACGCAACCCCAGTCACAAATATGGTGCGCCAAATGTGTACCCCTCTTCCTTATCAGGACCTTTCCTGACCACCCCAACAGTACCGATTTGGTATTGTATTCAATGTAAACTTATGTACATTTCTTATCCTCCGTCAGTCACTTCAGATGATATGAAGGTCTAATGCCATGTCATTTCATTTCACGTCATCAAGGTCAAAGGTTGTGTGACATCACCTGTGATGCCATCTTGGTTGTGTTGTCAAGTTCCCTACCCCTGGCATTTTGGTGACCCTAAAAAATATTTTGTTTTAAATGTTTGTAGACCATTCCCCATAGTGATAAATGGGATAAAGTCCTTAGGTAAGTCATGGCTTTGGGTTAAAGTCAGGTCAGTACTTGTTCAACCCCACAGGTGTGAAAAAACAAGCACCCAACCCTAGAGAGTGCCACAGTAGACACCTGTTTAGAGCTTCAGTTCCAGGACCTATATTGAGCCAACCAAGGAAGAAATGAAGCTGAGCGGAATTAGGGGCCGTGGAAGCCAATGGTGATCTGTCATAGAGTGGGCCGGTAACACCCACACTACTCTGGGTTTTGGTGACCCCTAAAGCAGATTATGACGATATCAGAACAACAGAATGTCAGGGTCCGGAGACAAGTACTCCAAAGCACCAATCACTCAGGATTTGGCTCAGAAACAGCCCATGAATCTGGTAAAGATAGGACTTATTTTGCTGAACAGGTTGTGATACACAGGGCCTTGAGCCCTTGATCCGAATGAAACAGGTGGAGGAAATGCAAAAGAAGCCTCTTGTCCAGGTTTATGACCAGCCACATTCAACAGCAGAGGATGACGATTTGCTGGCCACCCACACAGGAAGTAGACTGGGCATGTCGTGGGCAGTAAACCTGTCTACGGCAGGTTAAACCACTATAGAGTGTACAGGACTGGGATCATGGTATGCCCACATCAGCACAACAGCCTGCTGGTCCCAAATGTAAAAAGGTTTGCCCAAAACAGAATTGCTGGGATTAAGACTGAAAAAGCACATTAGTCCACTGGGCTAATGATGCGGTAAACCCAGCAGCACTCTTGGTGAAGACAATACTGAAATACAGTTGCCACCAGCCTACGTCTCTTCACACCTGTAGGGTTTTAGCATCACCCTACACCAAAAATGATATTTCTAAAACACACCCCTGTTCCAGGAGCCATATGGGCTACAGAGGGACAATACGTGGAAAGAGATGCATTGACAGGGGGACTTTACAAGAAGTCCCTCTGATCACAAAAATAAAGACAAATCTGCAGGAAAACCAACAGGGGAAAAGCAACATTTTGACTATCACTCTCATTGTGAATCCCAGTATCTGTGTGTAGGCATGCTCAGAACCTTGGTGAGTTTCGGCTGGTGAGTTACACTATCACCCTCATTGTGAATCCCAGTATCTGTGTGTAGGCATGCTCAGAACCTTGGTGAGTTACGGCTGGTGAGTTACACTATCACCCTCATTGTGAATCCCAGTATCTGTGTGTAGGCATGCTCAGAACCTTGGTGAGTTTCGGCTGGTGAGTTACACTATCACCCTTATTGTGCGGTGTTATCCCATAAATATATTTTATGCGGATATGTAAACCCTTTCCTAATACAGAACAGGGGATCTGTTTGAATTCCTTTAGTGTTTCAGCAGTTCTGATTAATCTCCCTCCCTGTGCATCTCACACTCCTTTGGGGAATGTCTGGACTTCTCCTCCTAGCATGCACCTGTTTGACTTCCTATCAGTTTTTCAGCAGTTCTGATTAATCTCCCTCCCTGTGCATCTCACACTCCTTTGGGGAATGTCTGGACTTCTCCTCCTAGCATGCACCTGTTTGACTTCCTATCAGTTTTTCAGCAGTTCTGATTAATCTCCCTCCCTGTGCATCTCACACTCCTTTGGGGGATGTCTGGACTTCTCCCCCTAGCATGCACCTGTTTGACTTCCTATCAGATTTTCAGCAGTTCTGATTAATCTCCCTCCCTGTGCATCTCACACTCCTTTGGGGAATGTCTGGACTCCTCCCCTAGCATGCACCTGTTTGACTTCCTATCAGTTTTTCAGCAGTTCTGATTAATCTCCCTCCCTGTGCATCTCATACTCCTTTGGGGAATGTCTGGACTTCTCGCCCTAGCATGCACCTGTTTGACTTCCTATCAGTTTTTCAGCAGTTCTGATTAATCTCCCTCCCTGTGCATCTCACACTCCTTTGGGGGATGTCTGGACTTCTCCCCTTAGCATGCACCTGTTTGACTTCCTATCAGTTTTTCAGCAGTTCTGATTAATCTCCCTCCCTGTGCATCTCATACTCCTTTGGGGAATGTCTGGACTTCTCGCCCTAGCATGCACCTGTTTGACTTCCTATCAGTTTTTCAGCAGTTCTGATTAATCTCCCTCCCTGTGCATCTCACACTCCTTTGGGGGATGTCTGGACTTCTCCTCCTAGCATGCACCTGTTTGACTTCCTATCAGTTTTTCAGCAGTTCTGATTAATCTCCCTCCCTGTGCATCTCACACTCCTTTGTGGAATGTCTGGACTTCTCCCCTAGCATGCACCTGTTTGACTTCCTATCAGTTTTTCAGCAGTTCTGATTAATCTCCCTCCCTGTGCATCTCGCACTCCTTTGTGGAATGTCTGGACTCCTCCCCTAGCATGCACCTGTTTGACTTCCTATCAGTTTTTCAGCAGTTCTGATTAATTTCCCTTCCTGTGCATTTTCTTTGCCTTTTGTTCTTTGTGTCTGCACCACAACTCCCATAATGTGCTTCTTCACTTGCAATTCCTCTCTGTTCTGCTCATGCTCTGAAAGTACTCTGGGCCTCATTACAAGTCAGGCGGAAAGGGGTTAACGGCGCCATACCGACCAACCCCGTACCGCCTGATTACGAGGTCCCCTCGCGGGACCCGCTCTGCACGTCTGGTTTAACCAGACGTACCGAGCGGGTCCCGCGAGGGGAGCAGGGAGCTAACAACGGGCTTGCAAGGCGCAAGCCCGTTGTTAGCTCCCTCCCCATTAGGGCTCAAATGGGAATGGGGAAGGACAGGGCCCGGGTTCCCTGAAGGAGGATGTACCGGGCCCTCCAAACTCAGAATGGCCCGTTACTTCCCCATTTAGGGAACCCGGAACCGGAGACGATTTCGGTGGCAGCCATGCCGCCAATAGCGGCATGGCTACCACCGAAGTCGTAATGAGGCCCTCTGTCTCAGTGTACTTTCGGAGTGTCTCCCCATTTCTCTGCAACCCACCGTCTCCCCCTCCTCAGCTATAGGCTCTGTGTCTGAGAAGTTTTTTGTCTCCACTCCTTCTTCTCACCCTACAGCGTGACTTCCATCGGGTGTAGGCGGAATATGTGAATTACTACATCTAAGATGTACTTATTTCCTCCTCTCGCAAAATCTGCGTCTGTAAAACTCCAGTAAGTTGTGGTTCCACTGCAGGTATTGAGATAGTAACTCGACAAAATGGCCATGCCTCCCATTATTTTAATCTCAATGCAGTCAACCTTTCCTTTCCTCTTTGTTCCTGTTCCACCATCTTTTCTGTGCACCGTAGAGCTAGTTAATTGACCACAACCAGCAATGACTCGACTGACGGGTTGGCCATTTCTCAGACTTCAGTGGCTGCACGTCACTGCATTGTGTTCATCCTGGCTGTTGGCTAGTTTGGTCACACCGTTATTCATTTCTGTGACAAAGGATGAATGGTCAATGGGCCACATGTTTAGAGATTTATGTGTTAATCCTGTTCATGGAATTGGGGACAAGTTACACTATTCATTTAACTCAGTGTCCTGCATACAAATTCCAGGATTTCATGAAACCAGTATTATAAAGTTGAAACATGCCTTTTTGCTTTTCACATATGATTTTTAAAATAAGAAATATGTATTTGTCGCTTATGGATCACTAATCCTGTTTTTCCTTTTCCTTCAAGCAGGGATTGGAAAACTGAAATGTTTAAAGAAAGCTTTCCTCTGATAGCTGGGTCTAGTATGATAGCAACCTCATCTGCTTCTTTCTCATGACAGTCACTCCCAACCTGGAGCCTCTGACCGTGGAAGAAATGGTTCACTGGCTGCGACAAGTCGTTCAGGACATAATCTAATGGTAGACCACTGAATCTATACTGAACAGAGGAGAGGACCATGGCTGCCACTTTAAAGTAGAGGCAGAGCATTTTCAGGCATTGTGTAGAACCTCCTTACCAATTATTGTGTAAATGCACTGGTGTGCCACATTCAGTATGAAAAAGATGCTGAACACCAACTTTGGACTTTATGCTTCAGAATCAATAGCACCGCTGCTGTGGTGCTGGTCAATAGTTGTTGATGTTCCAGTGGCAGCTGACATTTATTAAAGACTAAAAAGCATGAACACAAGGCAAGAAACCATGCTCTGGACGTAGAACAGTTCTAATCGCAGACCTGCCTGCTCTGGCCGAGGATAGTGGCTCTTTCTTGACACTCAAGTCTGTAAAATTGCACCTGACCTGGTGAGAGCAACTGAGGGATTCAGGTTGAATTTGACAAGGAGCTCTTTACAAAGAAATCACTATCTCAAAATAGCGTCCTCAGAATGGAGGTACATTTTGAATTTTCTGAATGTGAAGCTACTTTTAGTGAAACATGCCGTATATGGCACCATCAGAGATTACACACTGAAGAGAAAGAGTGTGACAAGACTTTTAAAGAAACAAGTGATCTAATAATTCATCAGAGAATTCACACTGGAGTGAAACCATATGCATGTTCTGAATGTGATAAGGCTTTCAATCATAAGAGTAACCTATTGGTGCATCAGAGACATCACACTGGGGTGAAACCATATGCATGTTCTGAATGTGATAAGGCTTTCAAGGAGAAGAGGCAGCTATTGCTACATAGGATGAGTCACTCTGGAGAAAAACCATATTCCTGTTCTGAATGTGATAAGGCTTTCATTCAAAAGGGCACGCTATTGGTACACCAGAGAAATCACACTGGGATGAAACCATATTCATGTTCTGAATGTGATAAGGCTTTCAAGACAAAGGGTGAGCTATTGGTACACCAGAGAAATCACACTGGGGAGAAACCATATGCATGTACTGAATGTGATAAGGCTTTCAAGGAGAAGAGGCAGCTATTGCTACATAGGATGAGTCACACCGGGGTGAAACCATATGCATGTCCTGAATGTGATAAGTCTTTCAAGACAAAGGGTCAACTATTGCAACATCAGATGAGTCACTCTGGAGAAAAACCATATTCATGTTCTGAATGTGATAAGGCTTTCAAGACAAAGGGTGAGCTATTGGTACACCAGAGAAATCACACTGGGGAGAAACCATATGCATGTACTGAATGTGATAAGGCTTTCAAGGAGAAGAGGCAGCTATTGCTACATAGGATGAGTCACACTGGGGTGAAACCATATGCATGTTCTGAATGTGATAAGGCTTTCAAGACAAAGGGTGAGCTATTGGTACATCAGAGAAATCACACTGGGGTGAAACCATATGCATGTTCTGAATGTGATAAGGCTTTCAAGGTGAAGAGGCATCTATTGCTACATAGGATGAGTCACACTGGGGAGAAACCATATGCATGTTCTGAATGTGATAAGGCTTTCAAGACAAAGGATGTGCTTTTGGTACATCAGAGAAATCACACTGGGGTGAAACCATATGCATGTTCTGAATGTGATACGTCTTTCAAGAGAAAGGGCCTGCTATTGGTGCATCAGAGAAATCACACTGGGGAGAAACCATATGCATGTACTGAATGTGATAAGGCTTTCAAGAGAAAGGGTGAGCTATTGGTACACCAGAGAAATCACACTGGGGTGAAACCATATGCATGTACTGAATGTGATAAGGCTTTCAAGGAGACGAGGCAGCTATTGCTACATAGGATGAGTCACACTGGGGTGAAACCATATGCATGTCCTGAATGTGATAAGGCTTTCAAGACAAAGCGTGAGCTATTGGTACACCAGAGAAATCACACTGGAGTGAAACCATATGCATGTTCGGAATGTGATAAGTCTTTCAAGAGAAAGGACCAACTATTGCAACATCAGATGAGTCACTCTGGAGAAAAACCATATTCATGTTCTGAATGTGATAAGGCTTTCATTCAAAAGGGCGCGCTATTGGTACACCAGAGAAATCACACTGGGATGAAACCATATTCATGTTCTGAATGTGATAAGGCTTTCATTCAAAAGGGCGCGCTATTGGTACACCAGAGAAATCACACTGGGATGAAACCATATTCATGTTCTGAATGTGATAAGGCTTTCAAGACAAAGGCTGAGCTATTGGTACACCAGAGAAATCACACTGGGATGAAACCATATTCATGTTCTGAATGTGATAAGGCTTTCATTCAAAAGGGCACGCTATTGGTACACCAGAGAAATCACACTGGGATGAAACCATATTCATGTTCTGAATGTGATAAGGCTTTCAAGACAAAGGCTGAGCTATTGGTACACCAGAAAAATCACACTGGGGTGAAACCATATGCATGTTCTGAATGTGATAAGGCTTTCAAGCGACATGATCAACTTGTGAAACATCATATGAATCACACCGGGGAGAGACCATATGCATGTTCTGAATGTGATAAGGCTTTCAAGACAAAGGATGAGCTAATGGGACATCAGATAAATCACACTGGGGTGAAACCATATGCATGTTCTGAATGTGATAAGGCTTTCAAGCAAAAGTGTGAACTAGTCGTACATCAGAGAAATCACACTGGGGTGAAACCATATGCATGTTCTGAATGTGATAAGGCTTTCAAGCGACATGATCAACTTGTGAAACATCATATGAATCACACCGGGGAGAGACCATATGCATGTTCTGAATGTGATAAGGCTTTCAAGACAAAGGGTGAGCTATTGCAACATCAGATAAATCACTCTGGAGAGAAACCATATCCATGTTCTGAGTGTGCTAAGTCTTTCAAGAGAAAGGATAGGCTATTGGTACACCAGAGAAATCACACTGGGGTGAAACCATATGCATGTTCTGAATGTGATAAGGCTTTCAAGGAGAACAGGCATCTATTGCTACATAGGATGAGTCACACTGGGGAGAAACCATATGCATGTTCTGAATGTGATAAGGCTTTCAAGCGACATGATCAACTTGTGAAACATCATATGAATCACACCGGGGAGAGACCATATGCATGTTCTGAATGTGATAAGGCTTTCAAGACAAAGGGTGAGCTATTGGTACACCAGAGAAATCACACTGGGTTGAAACCATATGCATGTTCTGAATGTGATAAGCCGTTCAAGATGAAGCATCAGTTATTGATACATCAGAGGAGTCACACTGGGGGGAAACCATATGCATGCTCTGAAGATATGATATGATAGTTTATTTATATAGCGCTTATGCACAATGTGTTTTTAAAGTGCTTCACGACAAGGGAGGGAACAAGGGAAAATACAATGACATTCTTACAGGCAACGAAAAGTAAGAATGTGAAATTAACTATCGAACTTGGGTGAGGGAGAAGGGTGCAGAAAGGGAGGGGAGGAACAAAACAAGCGGCTATCGTACTAGGCCTGATGACATTTCAGATAGTGCTGGAGGAGGGGGGACAAGTAAGGGGTGGGGGGAGGAGACTGACGAGGTTGCTATCATACTAGGTCCAGGGACAATTCTGATAGAGTAAGTGCATAGAAGAAAGTAAGGGCAGGAGGGGAGGAGATAAGATAAGGGAGAAAAGGTGGGGAGGAGATAACAGAGGGTGAGCAGTCAGAAAGAGTGGAGAAGCAAGAGGGGGAAACGTATACAATTGCAGAAGTCAGTAGTAACACATAATGTTGCAAGCCAGGATACAAGAAGATCGCATCAGCATGATTCAGGGCCACCATGACTACAAGATGCAAAAGAAGTCCAGCATGACCGTGGAGAAAGGGTGACGCACCGTGAATCAACAAAGTCCATAAAAGTCAAATCCAGCATTGGCCACAAGACGGTGATGGTGAAACCAGAATGTTTCAGGGCAGACTCCTGCAGAAGTAGGCTGGAGGGTGGGGAGCGGGAGCAGGGTAGAAGAATCAAGCAAAACAGGCAACACCTGTGTGCGAGAAGGGAGGGGGGCACAACGGAACATCACAGTGGACCAGAGGTGGTGGGGATGGCCTGTTGGGATAGAGGGTGTAAACACATGTTGGTGCATGCTTACCTGCTCTCTGAGCAGGGGGTCGGGCCCTGGGACCTCCTGGTCCAAACTGATATTGCCCTTTTCTTCGACTGCCCTTCGCTTTGGATGCCTGGGCGAGAGACGCCCTTGATCTAAGAGCGAAGAGCAGGAAGGAAGAGGCAGGGCTAAGAAGGTGGTGGTGCTTAGTCATGTGACCTAGATCCACTTGCACCTGCTCCCCATCTCTGTGGGGGATAGGTATTTTAAGGAGAAGAGGCATCTATTGCTACGTAGGATGTGTCACACTGGGGTGAAACCATATGGATGCTCTGAATGCGATAAGTCTTTCAAGCGTAAGTTTGAACTAGTCAAACATCAGAGAAATTTTACTGGGGAAGACCATATACATGTCCTCAATTTGATATGGCTTTCAATGTGAAGAGTCATCTATTGATGCATCAGTCCAGTCACGCTGTTGAGAAACCATATGCATGTCCTCAATGTGATGAGGCTTTCAAGCCAAAGGGTCACCTAGTGATACACCAGAGGAATCACACTGGGGGGAAACCATATTCATGTTATTGATGTGATGTGTCTTTCAAGGAGTAGAAATATTTATTGCTATGTCAGTGAAGTCATACTGGGGGGAAACCATATTCATGTTCTGAATGTGCTAAGTCTTTCACGGAGAAGGGTCATCTATTGATAGATCAGAGGAGTAACACTGGGGAGAAACCATGTGCATGTCCTCAATGTGATAAGACTTTCAAGTGAATTGATCAACTTGTGATACATCAAAGGAATCACACCGGGTGATACCATATGCATGTTCTGAATGTGATAAGTCTTTTATGCTGATCAGTTCTCTATTGATACAGAAGAGGAATCACACTGAGGGAACTATGTACACGCATGCATGAATGTGTAAGGCTTTCAAGCAAAAGAGAGATCAAATGTGACATCAGTGAAAACACTGGTGGGAACCCATATGCATGTCCTCGATATAAGTCTTTCAAGGAAAAGCATAGTTTAATGTTACCTCAGAGAAATCACACGTTTGAGACTATATATATTATGAATGTAATACATTTTTCGATGTGAAGTCTATTGATCAGAAGAATCACACTGTGGGGGAAGTCATAGGCATGTTCTTAATGTGTTAAGGCTGTCAAGCAAAACTGAACTATTCATACATAAGAGAAATCGCACCGTGGGAAGCCATAATCATGTCCTTAATGAAAAATGACTTTCAAGCAAAAATAATCGATGTGTGATACATCAGATAAAGGATACTTGGGAGAAACCATAGACATGTTCTGAATGTGATACGTCTTTGAAGGTATAGAGTCATCTTTTGACTATATTTTCAGTGGGTCACCCTCTCATGAGATTTCAGAATTAAAAAAATAGTGAACAACACTTTGTACAATCCTTTTTTTAACATCAGTCCAAAAGAAAATACTGCTAATACATTACAGATTAATTTCTAACTCGTATGTCAGCATAGCACACCAACAAGCCTTATTGTGTTGTCCCATGGTATGTATTGTAATCTCTCAGACATCCAATGTGCACCCTACTCCCCTCCTTGTCTGTGCCTCATTGAAGACACCAATTTGAACTACCTTGCTCCTGCCCAAGACTCTCCTGCTGGACTTCCACCCACCAACCTTCAGCTACTGGGCCACCTGGTGAGTTTGTGTCGAGCCTGTGCAGCTTCTCCATCTATCCGTCTGTCCTTCCTCCTCCTCCATGGCACTTTCCATCTCCCCCATCTACTGTGACTGCTATTCTACCACCTATCCTTATTTATTTATTGGTCATTTGTTAGGCGCTTATACAATTAGCAAAACTGTTTCAAAGCACCCACAGGGCGACAGGGTGGGGGCAGGGGAGGTAGACAATGAATTAAAACTAAGATAAATAATTGAATTAATAGTACAAACAACTAGTGAGACTAACAGGGAGGGGAGATAAACCTACTATGCCTTGTGAGTGTTCAGAACGTGCAAGTGCAGGTGGGAGGGGCTAGGTGATGTGGTGCTTTTGGAGACGTGCTAAGAATAGAAGAATGTAAGAGCGGGTGAGCCAAGGAAGTGCAGTAAATAGACAGTGGCTGGGATGAGAGATGTGGGAGGGGGTAAGGGTCCCGAGGATACATACGGGCCCTGCACATCAGTCACGCTACTGTATGATTAGCAGGGAAGAGAGGAGGAGAAGGAAAAGGTAAAGAGAAAGGTCTTGAGGAGACTTTTCTGGAATTTAAGAAGGTCCTGCTCAAGACACAGGAAGAGGGAGTCTGTTCCAAAGGAGGGAGCCTGCTGAAGAAAGTGATTGACCACCAGCTCTCTGTTTAGAAAACCGCTTCACACGCAGGGAGTTGGTGCCAGAGGAACACAGGACTCTAGAAGGGGAGTATTTAGTCAGGAAGCGTTGAAGATAGAGTGGTCCCTGGCCCCAGATAGCCTTGTGGATGATGCAAAGGGTTTTGAATTTAACCGGGAGCCAGTGAAGGCTTTGTAGGGCAGGAGAGATGTGGTCCCTGGGCTTGTGGGCAAGAATAAGTCTTGCAGCCGTATTCTAGGTTAGCTGGAGGGGTTGCAGGGTGGATGAAGAAAGATTAAGGAGGTGGCTGTTGCAATAGTCAAGCCTGGAGAGAACCAGAGCATGGGTAACATTGAGTCTCTGGGGGAAGGTGAGGAAGGGTAGAGTTCCTTTGAGAAGGAAAAGCTGAAAGTGGGACTTCTTGAATGTCCTGAACGAAAGGGAGGGATCGAAGATGAATCCGAGGTTCCTGGCTACAGAGGAGGGGGCAGGTGGGGAGCCCATGGAGGAAGGCCAGATTGAAGGGGGTGCAGGGGACCCAACAGGGAGAATATCTGTTTTGCTGGCATTGAAGCCGAGGTCATTAGCAGTGCAGCAGGCCTGGATGGCAGAGAGGCAGTCGGGGATTAAGGAAGGTGCAAGGGCGTGTGGTTTGAAGAAGAGTTGTGTGTCATCAGCGTAGCACTGGAAGTTGAGGGAGAAGGAGGAAATGAGGCATGCCAGCAGAGAAAGGTATATGTTAAAGAGCCAGGGCAAGAGAATAGAGCCCTGGGGGAACCACAGGTGGAGGAGGAAGTAGGGGAGGAGAAGGGGCCTAATGTTGTTGGAGGAACGGTCAGTAAGGAAGGAGGTGAGCCAGTCCAGTGCCCGATCTGAGATACCAAGGGTATCATGGAGACTTTTTATGAGGATGTAATGGTTCACTGTCAAATAATGAAAAGAGATCAAGGAGGATGAGGACAGCAGGGGAGTTGGAGTCAAGGGTTGTGAGCAGTTCTTCACAGGTGTTTAGAAGAGCAGTTTCCGTGCCACCTGATGTCTGCACTTACCTCTGCACTTGCCCTCTGTTGGCCGTTACTTTTACTTATTGTTATTATTCTGTTCCCATGTACTGCACTGTCCCTTCCTCCCTGCCCCCACTTTTCTCTTTCCCCCATCCCATGCACTTGGGCGATCTGAATGACACCTGGCTTGTATGATCATTGTCTGTCCTCCCCTTGTTCCCCCTCCCTTGCCTCATCGCGCCTTGAAACACTTGTGTATAGGTGTGTTATAAATGCCATATCATATTAGAATCCAGACTGGTGGTCGTGTAGACCGCCAAGTAGTTCGGTGTGAGAGTTGAGGGAGGGCCAACATCTCGAGCAATTTCCCCAGGAAGGTGGTGATGGAAATGGGTTGGTAGTTGACTGGGCATGAAGGGTCTGCAGAGGGTTCTTTAAGGAGGGGATGCACAAGGGAGTGCTTGAGGGAGGATAGAAAGGAACCAGTAGCAAAGGAGTGGTTGCAGAGATCAGCAAGAGCAGGTGTGAGAGTGGGAATGTCCTTCATGGTTCTGGAAGAACATGGGGCAACCTATTTGGAAGACACATTCATGGAGTTGACAACTCTGGTGACTTCTTCAGGGGAGACAGGAGCGAAGGAGGAAAAGGAGGAGTATGGGTGGAAAGGGGGATAGAGGGGAGAGGGTTGAGATGGAAGAGTGTGTGACAAGGTTGTTGAGTATGTCTTGGTTTTGGAAATGAAGTGAGAGGTGAGGCAATTGCATAGGGCCTGTGAAGGAGTAGGGACAGAAGATACTGCGGACGGGTTGGCAAGTTCCCTACAGATTTTGAATAGTTCAGCCATGTTGTTGGAAGCATTGCACACTCATGCCTGAATATGGGTTCTTTTTCTGGCACGGATGGAGAGTCTGTAGTATCTCTGGAACAAGCGGCAGACCAGTTTGTCAGAGGGTGCACCTGAGGTATGCCACTTCCTTTCTGCAGCCCTGCACATACGTTTTTGGTCTGCAAGTACGGAGTCGTACCAGGTGTTATTCATGGAGGCCGGTTTCAGGCGGATCTTCATGACTGGGGCAATGATGTCAAGGGTGTTGGTAATGGACAGACAGAGGTTGTTGAGGGCAGAATCAGTGGTAGAGTCTGTATTGGGTGAGCGTGGGGGAATGAAAGTGGAAGAGAATGCAGCGGCTGACACTCATTTCATCGGGCGGTTGCTCGTGAATGAGATTGGCAGAGCTTTATGAGGAGTTGTCACAAAGCCATATCGAACATGATGAGTAGAGAGGAGAGAGTGATCAGACCACGAGAAGGGGGTGACCACGGGAGTAGAGAGAATGATGTTGGAGTGCAGATGGTGTCTAGCATGTGTCCAGCAGAATGGGTAGGGCCAGAGGGGATTAAGGAGAGGGATAGAGAGGAGAGAGGGATAGAGAGGAACAGGTCAGTGAAGAGGGTTGTTGCTGTGCAAGGGGAGTCTAGGTGGAAGTTGAAGTCACCTAGTATTAGCAAGTTGGAATTGGTAGAGGGTAGGGAGGAACAGAAGTCCGCCCACTCTGAGAGGAAGAGAGAAGAATTGCCCTGTGGCTGGTAGATGGTAGCAATAGTCAAGGTTGTGGAAGGAGAGATGACCAATTTGCATACTACGCTCTCAAAGGATGAATAAGGCTGAGTGGGTAGGGTGGAAGAAGGAATCCACTCGGGGAGGATTAAGGCAACATTGCCGCCAGCATGGTGGGGTTGAGGCCTTGAGGTGATCTTAAAGCCTTCGAGTAGAAGGGAGTCAAAAGAGGTAACTGAACTGGCATTGAACCAGGTTTCAGTGTAGACCACCAACAAGTTCAAGTATGTACAGATCGGTGTCTTCAAGGAGAAGGCAGATGACAGCAGAGTGTTTGATGGCAGAACGAGAGTTGAGGGTTGCCAGGTGGAGAAGCTTGCTGCCTTTGAAAACATTTTGAGGTGGAATGTGAGGGTGAGAGGCTTCTGTCCGGAGAGATGGGGCAGAGGGTGTGAAGGGGGGGCAGGGAAGGAAGGAAATTGATGAGAGATTGCAGAATCCGGTCAAAGAGAAGGAGGTTGGCCTGAGGGCCTTGAAACAGGATGGTGCCTGTGCGGTAGACATTGATGCAGCAGCGGGATGAGAAGAAACCCTCAAGGAGGACTTCCCACTGTGTACTGCCATGAATGGATGTGGAAGAGTAAGGTGAGAGCGTGGCAGTGAGGTGAGAGGTCCATAGGTCAGGAGATGGGCTAGAGAAGAGGATGTCAGTGGAGATTTCTTTTGAGGAAGCACTGACATAGGTGTCTGCAATTGGGAGGCCAGGGTTGGCTGCAAGGATGTCTTTTCATGCTTTTTCCATCCAGATTGTGTGAGAGAGGGAGGATAGGTGATAGTGTAGCAGTAAGAGAAGATTGGAGAGATGGAGAGTGCCATATCTGATCGAGAGGAGAAGAGAGAGGACAGACCAGGGAGGAGGGGTGAGTATGTGAGTGTTGCAATGCACAGTTCTGAACCAGAACACAGTTGGTTGAGTGGAAGTTTAAGAATACAGACAAATACAATGGTGGATGAAGGCACAACAAAGTTCGATTTATCACTAAACAGACAATACCCTGCTGCATGAAAGCACAATCTAAATGCGATGTATCACTAAACAGACAATACCCTGCTGCATGAAGGTACACCTAAATGCAATTTATCACTAAATAGACAATACCCTGATGCATGAAGGTACACCTAAATGCAATTTATCACTAAACAGACAATACCCTGCTGCATGAAGGTACAACCTAAATGCAATTTATCACTAAACAGACAATACCCTGCTGCATGAAGGCACAACCTAAATGCAATTTATCACTAAACGGACAATACCCTGCTGCATGAAGATACACCTAAATGCAATTTATCACTAAACAGACAATACCCTGCTGCATGAAGGTACAACCTAAATGCAATTTATCACTAAACAGACAATACCCTGCTGCATGAAGGCACAACCTAAATTCGATTTATCACTAAACAGACAATACCCTGCTGCATGAAGGCACAACCTAAATGCAATTTATCACTAAACAGACAATACCCTGCTGCATGAAGGTACACCTAAATGCAATGTATCACTAAACAGACAATACCCTGCTGCGTGAAGGCACAACCTAAATGCAATTTATCACTAAACAGATAATACCCTGCTGCGTGAAGGTACACCTAAATGCAATTTATCACTAAACGGACAATACCCTGCTGCGTGAAGGCACAACCTAAATGCAATTTATCACTAAACAGACAATACCCTGCTGCGTGAAGGTACACCTAAATGCAATTTATCACTAAACAGACAATACCCTGCTGCGTGAAGGCACAACCTAAATGCAATTTATCACTAAACGGACAATACCCTGCTGCATGAAGGCACAACCTAAATGCGATTTATCACTAAACGGACAATACCCTGCTGCATGAAGGCACAACCTAAATGCGATTTATCACTAAACAGACAATACCCTGCTGCATGAAGGCACAACCTAAATGCGATTTATCACTAAACAGACAATACCCTGCTGCATGAAGGTACACCTAAATGCGATTTATCACTAAACAGACAATACCCTGCTGCATGAAGGTACACCTAAATGCGATTTATCACTAAACAGACAATACCCTGCTGCATGAAGGCACAACCTAAATGCGATTTATCACTAAACAGACAATACCCTGCTGCATGAAGGCACAACCTAAATGCAATTTATCACTAAACAGACAATACCCTGCTGCATGAAGGCACAACCTAAATGCAATTTATCACTAAACAGACAATACCCTGCTGCATGAAGGCACAACCTAAATGCAATTTATCACTAAACAGACAATACCCTGCTGCATGAAGGCACAACCTAAATGCAATGTATCACTAAACAGACAATACCCTGCTGCATGAAGGCACAACCTAAATGCAATGTATCACTAAACAGACAATACCCTGCTGCATGAAGGCACAACCTAAATGCAATTTATCACTAAACGGACAATACCCTGCTGCATGAAGGCACAACCTAAATGCGATTTATCACTAAACAGACAATACCCTGCTGCATGAAGGCACAACCTAAATGCGATTTATCACTAAACAGACAATACCCTGCTGCATGAAGGTACACCTAAATGCAATGTATCACTAAACAGACAATACCCTGCTGCATGAAGGCACAACCTAAATGCGATTTATCACTAAACAGACAATACCCTGCTGCATGAAGGCACAACCTAAATTCGATTTATCACTAAACAGACAATACCCTGCTGCATGAAGGCACAACCTAAATGCAATTTATCACTAAACAGACAATACCCTGCTGCATGAAGGTACACCTAAATGCAATGTATCACTAAACAGACAATACCCTGCTGCGTGAAGGCACAACCTAAATGCAATTTATCACTAAACAGATAATACCCTGCTGCGTGAAGGTACACCTAAATGCAATTTATCACTAAACGGACAATACCCTGCTGCATGAAGATACACCTAAATGCAATTTATCACTAAATAGACAATACCCTGATGCATGAAGGTACACCTAAATGCAATTTATCACTAAACAGACAATACCCTGCTGCATGAAGGCACTACCTAAATGCAATTTATTACTAAACAGACAATACCCTGCTGCATGAAGGCACAACCTAAATGCAATTTATCACTAAACGGACAATACCCTGCTGCATGAAGATACACCTAAATGCAATTTATCACTAAACAGACAATACCCTGCTGCATGAAGGTACAACCTAAATGCAATTTATCACTAAACAGACAATACCCTGCTGCATGAAGGCACAACCTAAATTCGATTTATCACTAAACAGACAATACCCTGCTGCATGAAGGCACAACCTAAATGCAATTTATCACTAAACAGACAATACCCTGCTGCATGAAGGTACACCTAAATGCAATGTATCACTAAACAGACAATACCCTGCTGCGTGAAGGCACAACCTAAATGCAATTTATCACTAAACAGATAATACCCTGCTGCGTGAAGGTACACCTAAATGCAATTTATCACTAAACGGACAATACCCTGCTGCGTGAAGGCACAACCTAAATGCAATTTATCACTAAACAGACAATACCCTGCTGCGTGAAGGTACACCTAAATGCAATTTATCACTAAACAGACAATACCCTGCTGCGTGAAGGCACAACCTAAATGCAATTTATCACTAAACGGACAATACCCTGCTGCATGAAGGCACAACCTAAATGCGATTTATCACTAAACGGACAATACCCTGCTGCATGAAGGCACAACCTAAATGCGATTTATCACTAAACAGACAATACCCTGCTGCATGAAGGCACAACCTAAATGCGATTTATCACTAAACAGACAATACCCTGCTGCATGAAGGTACACCTAAATGCGATTTATCACTAAACAGACAATACCCTGCTGCATGAAGGCACAACCTAAATGCGATTTATCACTAAACAGACAATACCCTGCTGCATGAAGGCACAACCTAAATGCGATTTATCACTAAACAGACAATACCCTGCTGCATGAAGGCACAACCTAAATGCAATTTATCACTAAACAGACAATACCCTGCTGCATGAAGGCACAACCTAAATGCAATTTATCACTAAACAGACAATACCCTGCTGCATGAAGGCACAACCTAAATGCAATGTATCACTAAACAGACAATACCCTGCTGCATGAAGGTACAACCTAAATGCAATGTATCACTAAACAGACAATACCCTGCTGCATGAAGGCACAACCTAAATGCAATTTATCACTAAACGGACAATACCCTGCTGCATGAAGGCACAATCTAAATGCGATTTATCACTAAACAGACAATACCCTGCTGCATGAAGGCACAACCTAAATGCGATTTATCACTAAACAGACAATACCCTGCTGCATGAAGGTACACCTAAATGCAATGTATCACTAAACAGACAATACCCTGCTGCATGAAGGCACAACCTAAATGCGATTTATCACTAAACAGACAATACCCTGCTGCATGAAGGCACAACCTAAATGACATTTATCACTAAACAGACAATACCCTGCTGCATGAAGGCACAACCTAAATGCAATTTATCACTAAACAGACAATACCCTGCTGCATGAAGGCACAACCTAAATGCTATTTATCACTAAACAGACAATACCCTGCTGCATGAAGGCACAACCTAAATGCGATTTATCACTAAACAGACAATACCCTGCTGCATGAAGGCACAACCTAAATGCGATTTATCACTAAACAGACAATACCCTGCTGCATGAAGGCACAACCTAAATGCGATTTATCACTAAACAGACAATACCCTGCTGCATGAAGGCACAACCTAAATGCGATTTATCACTAAACAGACAATACCCTGCTGCATGAAGGTACACCTAAATGCGATTTATCACTAAACAGACAATACCCTGCTGCATGAAGGTACACCTAAATGCGATTTATCACTAAACAGACAATACCCTGCTGCATGAAGGTACAACCTAAATGCGATTTTATTACACTAAACAGACAATACCCTGCTGCATGAAGGCACAACCTAAATGCAATTCATCACAAAACAGACAATACCCTGCTGCATGAAGACACAACCTAAATGCAATTTATCACTAAACAGACAATACCCTGCTGGATGAAGGCACAACCTAAATGCAATTTATCACTAAACAGACAATACCCTGCTGCATGAAGGCACGACCTAAATGCAATTTATCACTAAACAGACAATACCCTGCTGCATGAAGGCACAACCTAAATGCAATTTATCACTAAACAGACAATACCCTGCTGCATGAAGGTACACCTAAATGCGATTTATCACTAAACAGACCCTGCTCCATGAAGGCACAACCTAAATGCAATTTATCACTAAACATACAATACTCTGCTGCATGAAGGCACACCTAAATGTGATTTTTAAGCTAAACAGCCAATACAAAGATGGATGAAGGCACACCTAAATGCGATTGTTTTATTTTTTACACTGTCCATTCCTCCCCCGCCCCCTCTGGAAGTGTGGAAGAAAAAAGCCATCCTTACTCCTCTTTTGAAAGCCTTGTCTGCAAGTTTGGCATCTCTCCTACTCTCTCACCCTTGCCACTATCTATATGATATGGCATTTATAACACGTCGTACCCAAGTATTTCTAGGCATGACAAGACAAGGGAGGACAAAATGATCTTACTAGGCCTTGTGTCATTCAGGTCGCACAAGTGCAGGGAAGAGGGAAGGAGAGAGGTGCCAGGGGGGTGCGGGAGGGGGAAGTGCAGTTAACTCACAAGAGCAGCCAGCGGGTGGCTCATAAGTGTAGAGAGAATGGACTGTAGGGTTGCAGATACAGACCCTTAAGTGCTGGGGAGCCTGGTGGCAGTGCAAGGGCAACTAGCGATGCAGGTGCCTGGGCCCGAGTTCAGAGGGTGACCAGGTGACCAGTGTGCTGAGCAGTCAGGTGCATCAGCAGGGGAGATGAAGAGAGAAAGCAGAAGCGAAAAGTAATGTCTTGAGTTGCTTCCGGAACTGGAGGTGGTTCTGCTCAGGTTTGAGAGAGGCAGGGAGGCTGTTCCAAAGGGAGGCCCCAGTAGAGGAGATGGATCTGCCCCCAACTCTCTGCTTGGAGAAGCGTCTGACCCTCAGAGAGTTGGAGGTGGATGAGCGGAGAGCTCGAAAAGGAAGATATTTTGGAAGAGAAAGTTGGAGGTAGAGGGGTCCCAGGCCCCAGAAAGCCTTGTGGACAATGCAGAGGGTCTTGAAGTTGATCCTTGCATCCATGGGGAGCCAGTGAATAGATTTCAGGGCTGGAGAGATATATAGTACCTGGACTTGAGGCCAAGGACAAGTCTCGCAGTCCTATTCTGGATAAGTTGTAAAGGTTGAAGAGTTGAGGCAGGAAGATTTAGAAAAGGCTGTTGCAATAGTCCAGCCTAGAGAGGACCAGAGCTCTTGAGACAGTGAGCTTCTGGGGAAAGTGAGAAAAAGAATACCTCTGAGGAGGTGCAGCTGATAGTTTGACTTCTTAGAGACGTCAGAGATGTGAGGAGAGAAGGAGAGGGTGAAATCGAAGATGACACCAAGGTTCTTAGCCTCACAGGAAGAGGGCCCAGAGTGGGCGGCCAGAGAGAGAAAGGAAAGGAGGGAGCGGGTGTCCCAATGAGATGGACCTCAGTCTTACTGGCATTAAGGCAGAGATTGTTGGTGGCACACCATTCCTAAATTGCAGCCAGACAGTCTGGTATGAGGGAAGAAGCAGAGGTGGCTGAGGGGAGTCTGAAAGAGAGCTATAGGCCCCCTGGATCTGTCTCTCTGTTCTTACCGGAATGGGCCAATTCCTTCTCCTATTACCTGACTTCCTCTGATGTGGCCTCTAGGGGACCCTCGCATATGGAAACAAGGCACAATCACCACACATGAACTGATACGCCAGACACGAGGTTCAATTCCCAAAATCTAGGGTTTATTGCAATGCAAAGCAAATAGTCTCAATCGGCCGACTGGGTCTCACGTCCCACAACGTGTGTCTCCAGACCCCGAGGGACGACAGAGAGCGAGCATCTTACAACAGTTACATATATACAAAACGATCATCATATTATCAGTAGTGACATATTCGATACCGCCCATAATGCATTTCCTTTGAAAATGGTTTCGATGATTGACAATTATGACGAATATGACACCCTCAGACATTTATTCAGCAACAGTTTGCAATTTGTGAAGTGGCAGACATGATTCTTTGTTTTTGGGAACATAATGCTCCTGTTCTTACAAGCAAACTGCGTGCAGGGCAGAGACACATTCCAGGCCTCACTATCTTCTAGTTTCTATTCGTGTGCTAGAGGTCAACTCTATCTGCAGGGGTTCGGGGAAGGGGGGGCCATAAAAGAGAGCATAATTCAAGCCATTTAATGTTCGTTTCTACTGCACCAGCGAGACTAGCTGGCACCTGCGTAGTGATTAAATGCCTTGTTGCTTACTTCGAAGGATTTGTGAGGGAGGAGACCGGGCATTGCTGTCTGGGTTGCCTTGGCTGTGTTTCAACATGTACTTGTGGCCTTGCTCTATGCATGAGCAATAACGGAATAGAATTCACTTACAGCAAGGCAGTTTAAACAGAAAGCAAAAAGCGAAAATTAGTAAAAATGGCGGATTCTATTCCTACAAAATGGACGCTCTCTGGTCATGGTGATGAGTCTGTCCAGACAAGTGCTGAACATATGATGTGGTTGGTTTTCAGCCAACAAAATATATCGCTTATGCTATGGAAGGGTAATTTCTAGACTCACAAACCCTCCTCTTGGCCGTAAGTAAAGCACATCATCCAAAGATTGCATCTTCTTCTGACCAGGTATCTGATTCCGAACTTTGCATACTACTATAATCATCATCATTGTCATCAATATTAATTGACATAAATTCTTTTACTGTTGAAGGCGAGCGTCCCCCAGATAGCATGATCCTCCCCACAATGAGAGACAATTATGGACTCTCCCAGGATGGGAATAAGGCCAGGACAAAGTACGGGTGAGCTTAAATGGGAGTTTATCAATCAGAATAGGGCATGCAAAGAACTCTGCAAACTCCGAGAGCGCTCTGTCTGACAATAGCAAAGACAGGCGTATATATTTACAAAAAGCATCATAAGAACCTACATGCTATAGGGGGCACAAGTTCGTGGGGATTGGGTGGCGACGACTAACTATAGGTACTGCTGCGATGTGGTTTGCCGTGTTTGGAGGACGTCACTGGTTACCCTTGTGGGTTGGGCTGGGCCTGGCAGGTCAGCTGGGCTCATCCGGACAGTGTTGTTGTGCCAGCCAGTGTCAGTGATGAATGTCTTTCCTGGCTTTTTTGCCCTAGGGCCACGCACACCACAGTCATTCAACATTGCAATATTATCTTCCCTGGTAAATCTTCCAATAGGTTATTCTACAGGTTAATGCAACACAGGAGGAATGCACCTAGAGTGGGGTCTGTTGGCGATACATCAATACATGGTTACCATCGTCCTGTTGACCGGGCATCATAGGTCGCGAGGTTGGGTGTCAGGGCATGGGACAGGCGATCCGCGTTATCATGTCTCGTTAGAAGTCATTATGGATGTGTTCCTGTGGTGTTGCCATAATATTGGGTGTCCTAATTTTACAGGGGCCATTAACCTAAGGTGAGCCGGTGGGTCGTGGAGCCTAAGAAAGGGCGCCTTTGGATCTGTGTTTTAAGGCCGGGGTTTACTGCTGGGTTGTAAATAATTCAGGTGGCAGGCCGTGGCCTTGGGTGCTGCGGGGGAATGTGAATGTTTGAAGCGGTTCCAGCCGAATTGGGGGAGGTGGAGCAGAGCAGCACAGGCCTCTGCTTTTTCAACTGGCAATCTTCACTGGGAGGAAGGGGGAATGGCCTTGCATGTGCTCACAAAGGTATTTTCCTCGTGTGTTGCAGATTTAGGTGGAAGAGACATAAACATTCACATAATAAACAATACTCATTGAGTCTTTTCAAAGCTTATGTTTTGACATTATTAGTGCCTTTCACATGGCCATTTAACACATGTTGTCTATACACTAAGTATTTAACACCCACAACATTCTGTTACATTTCTGTACATGTGCGGTAAGTAGTAAGGTTGGTGGAGCACGCAGGAACAAAACCGTCAACAAGGCTGACGGCAGTGACACATAGTGAGCTTGGACCTACATATGGTGCCTTTTCATGCACCCCTTACATGAGCTCTCAATATGGTTGCATTTGTCTTCCTTTGCACTCTAGCAGCATTAGTTCAGTTATAGCGCGGGACCGTGGGGTGCAGTCTTCGCGATGGAGCACATAACACAAAAACCCTCGGGACACTTTTACTATTTGCGTGTAGCTACAGGGATGTGGGTGCTTCATCCCTAATGCATATAAGCACACATTCTGCCATTTGTATAGAGGTTACAGGTTTTTAATCAGAGAGGTTGTGAAGAGGAAAGTTTCATCACAGGTGGTTTGCTCATTAGTATTTGGGGACTCTGCTTTTGTCAGGGGACCATTTTACAGTTCTTTTCCACCCAGGCCCTGCTGGCCGGGTCATGCTGGAAACAGCGATACACTGCAGAAGGTGAAATGTTACAGTGTTGTTATCTAACACTAGCTCATGTCCGTCTGTTTCTTGGGAACGGGCTCTCAGCGGATCTGCCAGAGAGCTGCGGCCACAGGGATAATTGAAACTCTCCAAGGGTGGGGGTCGCTCTGCGGTGCACAGGGCTCAAAACCATCTTTATTTCACAAAATGGTTTCCAGGGCCTAGCTAAATTGAGCAGGTTTGGTCAATGTCTTTAGCCAGCGGCCCCACCCACCACCTGGGCCCTGGTGGCAGGGGGGACCCCTGACGAGCCATGGACTTCACCGGGGGAGAGGATGCAGGGGAGGGGGGTCTCTTGGACCAATCCTCCCATACATTTCCCCCCTTTCGTTACTTAAGTAACAAATACTTTAAATCCTCCAATCTCCTGCACTATTCCTCGTCAATTATAGCGTCATCCCATGCAGGGGTGCCTTTTATGGGCATCCATGCCCTGCACACCCCTTGCAAGCTCTCTCCTCTCCTAGCATATTCATCTGGGGTGCAGGTCAGGTATATACAACCGCTCTCCCCTTCCAAGTCCACCCACACCTCCTCGTACCATTCAAGTATACGGGGCTCTTTAATTGTAGTGTGCCATAATCTATCTCCTATATCCTTGTCGTGGTACCTGGGCACCATCTGGTATCTTGACGTCTCATCTGACCCTGTTTGTACCTGTACCTCCTGCATGGTTTGTATTGTACCGCGGGCGTTGCCCATTGTCACCATCATCATTGCACCATTCAGCACTTCGTTAGCGCAACATCGAAGACCCACCTGGCACAGGCAAACAATAAAAAGGAGGAACACTACAGCCGGCATCAAAAATTTAAGTCATTCCCAGCCACGATGGGACCCAAGAGAAGATGTTGTCGAACCATGTGCTTTCTTCTGCTCCACCTTCCATTTTCATTCTTTCTCCTAGGTTATGTACTGCTTCGATCACATGGGACAGGGAACCGTTATCTGCATCTTCGGACGGTACGAAAGTGCAGCAGGCACTTCCAATTTTTCGGCAAACACCTCCGTCCATTGCTGTCAACAGGTCCAAGACCTACCTATTTTGCATGGTCATTAGCCGCAGTGCTCGCAGTTCCATTTTTATGACATTAAACCCTTCTTCAGTGTCATTTGCCAGCTGGATCAGCTCCCAGCGTGTGATTTGAAGCCACTTTGCATTTTCTCGTGCCTGGATGCTTGGGATGAGTGAGGCAAAGAAAGTTTCTGCAGAGCTGAATAATCGATATCTATCCGGGATCTGTGCCAGCAGTTCTGATGATGCTTTTGATATGTAGTTTGATGATCGTCTGTTTCGGGACAGCACCTTCTCCTTGTTCCCGGAAGACAGGACATATACTTGTGACTCTGCAGTTGGCTGGGCCTCATTCTGCTGATGTTGTTCTTGCATTTTCTTGCTCCCATCACTGTGGCTTTCCGGGATTACCATTAGTGCTGAGTGTAGGGTGGCCAATGAGCAGCTGCCACCCCAGGATTCTGGGATGTGTAGGTATGCCTGGTTGCCACATACCCAATAAGTGTCCATTAGAGCCGCTGTCCCCTTTCTCATATCTGGGATGGTGAGGGTCTTGTTACAATTTTTGTTTACTTCCATGATGGTTTTCCCGTCTCCCTTGAAACACAGTTCATAGTTTATTTCTTTCTGCAGCTTGAAGGGTTTTTCAATGGCCGTTACCCAAGTCAATTTTGAGATGTGTTCCTTCCATACTGGTGTGCACGTCTCTTCGATCCATTGCAGTTTCTCTGGTGCCACACCTCGCAGTGCTTCAGCCTTACACATTATCTCTTCGTCTTTCCACTTATTTTCTGAAAAAAGTGTCCCTTGTATTATAAAAAATGGCTCCTCCATGCATACCACTCCTACCGCCTTCGGATAACAGGTCTTCTCATTCTGCAGCATTTTAAAAGTCACGTTGTGTGCCTGGAAGGTGTTCTTAATCCTGCACAACGTGAGATGAAGGAGACATTGGGCATTGACAATAGGCAACTCTTTGGGTAACAATACTTTGGGTGTACCTGAAGCATGGAGAATGAGGGAGCAGACATAACAGCTCTCATTTGTGGTTTGCTTAGCCGTTGCACTCATGTCTGCATACCATTTATTTGTCTGGTGGGGGTGTTGTGGGTCTTCCATTTTGTCTAATCCCAACCCATAATATTCATCATATTTCCTCCTCCCCGCCTCCCTTTTCCGTCTGTTATTTCTTTTTCTAAGGTATTTCCCAGCTTCATGGGCGATGGACAGTGTAGGCCCCCCCTTTCTCCCTCTCGCCCCCCTTTGCCCAATCATCATATAATACTTCATATCTCGCTGTCATTTTTTCATTCTCTTTCTTCATGCTATCTAGCAGTGTGTTTTTTGTTACGGTAGCGGGCCGGCTGGTGGGGGTGTTATATAACCAGGATATAGCAGAGGGGTTACGATCATTTAGACTACGGGCATTGTAATTAGATACTTTTGGCAGGGAAGTTGTGCTGCTTTGCATTTTATCCTGCACCCCTTCATTTCGCGAGATAGCAACATTAGATGGTGTCGTGTAATACCCCATACCAGTTTAGTTCCATCCCATACCAAAAAATCACCTTCTTTAGTGTTTACAATTGCTGTTTCATTTGTCACATTAGTCCCGTTATAACCTCCCCCCTCGTTCATCTCGATAGAGATGAACGCTATAAACCAATACGTAACCAGGCCAAACAGTATTGTGAAAAATAATGTAATGCATACAGACAATCCACACTCATACGAATATCTACATCTCTCAGCTAAAAAATCTCTATATCTAACAAATCTATCCGTTGCAGGCTGCCCGTTAGTTGCCATGGTATTTCCTGTTTGAGATATAAAAGTGCATTAAGTGCATGCATGTAAACATTTTTGTTGGCACTACCAGTGCCAAGAGGTCATGGAAGGGGGGTGGGTTTGGGTAGGGGAGGGGGGTTGGGGTGTACAGAGAAGGGAGCAGACAATATACATATTCTTCACATTATTATTTAGACATAAATCGTTTTTTTTTTTTTTTATCTTTTCTATTTGTCGATAACCTGTAATATAATCTTTCTCGTTAACAATTTTATCTGTCAGGTACACTTCTTCCACTCACATGTTCACGTTCACTCATCATTTTCATTAGTATTGTTTGCTGTTGTCTGTGCCTCCTCATCCATCTCTCCCTGCATACTATTATATGCCTTTCGCACATCTGTTAAATGTATCCAGTATTTGAGCCCCTTAACTTTTACAGCTGTAGGGGTACAAAATACCACTTCATATGGTCCGTGGAACCGTGGGGCATTCCACCGGCGCACAAAGCTCCTGACATAAATGAAATCTCCTGGCATTAATTGTCCCTGTACTTCATGTTCTACATGGGATCCTGTTGTGTTTCCTTCTTCCCTTGTGAATGGTGGAGAGAGCTGCTTTGAGATTGCGTGCACTGCCCTAGTTAGCTTCTTCAGGTATTCTGTGAACTCATCTCCCAATATCGCAGCGCTTCTGTGTGCGTCTGATTGTTGGCGAAGTGGGGAATGTGCAGTGTGCATCCGTCTCCCTGTCACGATTTCGTGCGGGGACAAATGGTGGTCCTTGCTTGGCTGATTCCTCAGCTCAAACAGCGCAAGGGGCAGACAGTAGATCCAGTTTTTCTTTAAGGAAAAACACAATTTGGACAATCTCCCTTTTAACAGTCCGTTCATCTTTTCTACCACGCCATTACTTTGAGGATGATAAATCGAGCACAATTTATGTTTTATTCCCAATAATGTCGTCACTTCTTTGAAGAGCTCGTTCACAAAGTGAGTGCCGTTGTCTGAGCGAATTACGTCGCAAATTCCCCAACGCGGGAACACTTCCCTTACTAGGAACTTTGCAGCGCTTTTAGCATCAGGTCGTGCACATGGGCCTGCTTCCACCCACCTCGAAAATGGACACACAACCACAATCATGTAGCGTGCCCCATTACACCTCTCCCCCATATCCGCGTAGTCTATGTGCAGTTCTCTGAAGGGCCCTATTGGTTTTGGAATTGTTCCCCTGAGTGTACGTAACGTCATTCCAGAGTTATATATCTGGCACGTGGTGCACTCCATTGTCAATCTTGATATGTGCTCCTGGAGACAATGTGTTGTTTGGTGTTGTGTGCTGGAAAGTGTAATTGCTGAAATGCTATCTCTAATAGTTTGACCGGCATTACTACTTTCCCTGAGTTATTTTGTCGCCATAGTAAGTCTGTTGCCGATTGGCTGCACCCTCGTTTTTCCCACATCATCTTTTCATCACCACTTGCTCCTTCCTGCAGCTCTAGTATTTGTGATATGGGCATGGCATTGTATCCTTCTGGGAGCTCTTCACTTGTCTTGTGCTGTAACATGTACTCACCTGTTTCATGTTTTTCAAAGTACGAGGCTTCCTTGGCAGCAGC
The DNA here is from genome assembly GCF_040938575.1 of Ambystoma mexicanum. Lineage (NCBI taxonomy): Eukaryota > Metazoa > Chordata > Amphibia > Caudata > Ambystomatidae > Ambystoma > Ambystoma mexicanum. Next base: position 1,384,820,679 of record NC_090933.1, read on the forward strand.
GTCCGCTGCTGCGTTCCCCAAAGACACAACGTCTGTGTTAGACGTATGTGCTTGGCACTTCACTATTGCTACCACTGTTGGATCTTTCAGGGCCTCGATCAATTCCTTCAGTAGTTCTGCATGTTGCACTGGGGTCCCATCGGCTCTTCGAAACCCTCTCCGCCCCCATCTTGCTAGATCTCCATGTACTGTTGTCGTCATGTAAGCTGAATCTGTATATATTGTTACTGCACAACCTTTAGCTGCATGTAATGCTTCTATTAGGGCAATAAGTTCTGCTGCTTGTGCTGAGAAATGTGATGGAAGGCGATACTGCACTAGTGTCTCATACTCACCTTCTTCTAACCTCACCACTGCAAATCCCACATGTTTCTCTCCCGTGTCCATGTCAATCGATGCTGACCCATCCACAAAGTACACCTCCCCCTCACTCAGGGCATTCTCGCACACCACGGTGTCCTCCCCTGTTTCCCCTGTGTAAGTCGCACAATTGTGTTCCTGCATGTCCTCCAGTGTGCATGGTTCTGTGATGAATGTTGCCGGATTTACTGTCCTGCATCGTACCACATGTATATTATAATTAACCTTACCCTGGGCGTTTTGATCTTGCAAGAGCAACTCTCAACCAATATCAGGGTTATTTAGAATCGGGGCATGACTCACCTGATCAACCAATTAGTATTTCAAGACGCAATTCATCCGTATACTGACGCAACCAAGGATCGTCGTGTCTGCGTATCTTGGCTCACTCTGCCCCTTTTTGGGACCCTCGCCTCCTTGTTCTCTGGCCGGACATGACGATCAGGGATCAGTTGTGTACAGATCTGTAAAGGAGTCTCATCACTTTCGCAGGGGCGCCCCGAACACCTCTTTATCCCGGCTCGACTATCTCGTCCTCGTTCCTTTTTCTCCTCTTGCCTTCTTATATTACAATGTATACGATGGAACAAGTGGGGGAGGTTCCCTATTCAGGTGCCATTTTGATGTGGCCCCTAGGGGACCCTCGCGTATGGAAACAAGGCACAATCACCACACAAACTGATACGCCACACACGATTCAATTCCCAAAATCTAGGGTTTATTGCAATGCAAAGCAAATAGTCTCAGTCGGCCGACTGGGTCTCACGTCCCGCAACATGTGTCTCCAGACCCCGAGGGACGCAAGAGAGCGAGCATCTCACAACAGTTACCTATATACAAAACGATCATCATATTATCAGTAGTGACATATTCGATACCGCCCATAATGCATTTCCTTTGAAAATGGTTTCGATGATTGACAATTATGACGAATAGGACACCCTCAGACATTTATTCAGCATCAGTTTGCAATTTGCGAAGTGGCAGACATGATTCTTTGTTTTTGGGAACATAATGCTCCTTTTCTTACAAGCAAGCTGCGTGCAGGGGAGAGACACATTCCAGGCCTCACTATCTTCTAGTTTCTATTCGTGTGCTAGAGGTCAACTCGATCTACAGGGGCTCAGGGAAGGGGGGCCGTAAAAGAGAGCATAATTCAAGCCATTTAATGTTTGTTTCTACCGCACCAGCGAGACTAGCTGGCACCTGCATAGTGATTAAATGCCTTGTTGCTTACTTCCAAGGACTTGTGAGGTAGGAGACCGGGGATTGCTGTCTGGGTTGCCTGGGCTGTGTTTCAACATGTAACTTGTGGCCTTGCTCTATGCATGAACAATAACGGAATAGAATTCACTTACAGCAGAGCAGTTTAAACAGAAAGCAAAAAGCGAAAATTAGTCAAAATGGCGGATTCTATTCCTACAAAATGGACCCTCTCTGGTCATGGTGATGAGTCTTTCCAGACAAGTGCTGAACATATAATGTGGTTGGTTTTCGGCCAACAAAATATATTGCTTATGCTATGGAAGGGTAATTTCTAGACTCACACCTCCTTGGAGACTTCAACATCCACCTTGACTCTTCTGTCTCTGCCTCCACACTCTTCCTAGATCTCTGTACCTCTCTCTGCCTCACTGTTCTCCCTTCTGGCCCTACCCACTCTGCCGGACACACACTTGATGCCTTCATTCACACTGATCTTACGTTCTCCAACCCTCTCTCCTGGTCTGGCCACTTCCTCCTCTCCTCCCACTTGACCAAGCCCTCTGATGCTGTGCCAGCCTCCTTTGTGGTGATCCGACTAATGAAATGAGTGTCAATTGCTGCGTTTGCTTCTCCCTTCATCCTCCCTCCTACTCCTGCTAACGTTCCCACTGACTCTGTCCTTGACAATCTCCATATTGCTATCACTAACACTCTCGACATTCTTGCCCCTGTCATGAGGATCTGCCTGAAACCTGCCTCCAAGTGTAACTGTTGGTACGACTCTGATCTAGCAGCTCTTATACGCAAGCGCAGAATGGAAGTGGCAAACCTCGAGTTCATCCTCTGATAAACTAGCCCGTCGTCTACTCCGAAGGCAATACAGCCTCTCCATCCACTCCAAAAAGAGTGCCCACATCCAGGCCTGCATGTCTGGAGCCACTAACAACATGGCTAAACTCTTCAAAATCTGCAAGGAACTATCCAATCCATCTGCAGTCTCTTCCTCGCCTCTCCCCTCTCAGGCCCTCTGCACTTCTCTGGCCAACTACTTTACCTCCAAAACCCAGGACATCCTGTCCTCTCTCTCCTCCACTACCCTCAATCCTCCCCCTGATCCCCTATCTCCCTTGGCCTCTCCCCTAGCCCCACCCCCTCTCTCTTCCTCTCTCCTATCACACCGACTGGGTCACTCGAGTAGCCCGCTCTATGAAAGTCTCATCCAAACAGGTATCTCCCTGTTCTTCTAGAAATATGAAGGACAACATCTCCTCCCTTGCTCCGGCTCTCGCTGATTTCTGCAACCACTCTCTAGCCACTGGCTCTTTCCCTTCTTCTCTCAAGCACTCCCTTGTGCATCCCCTTCTAAGAAAGCCCTCCGCTGACTCCTCGTGTCTGGCCAACTACCGCCCTATCTCTATTACACCCTTCCTTGGGGAAACTCCCGCAGAAGTTGGTCTTCCCCCAACTGACACAACATACCGAGCATTTTGGTTGTTTACATGACTATCAATCTGGATTCTGAGCATCCAGAGGTACGGAAGCTGCGCTCCTGAACACCCGTGCAGAACTGCTCACAAATCTTGACTCTAACTCTCCTGCTGTTCTCTTTCTCTTTGACCTCTTCTCAGCCTTTGACACGGTCAACAACTCTATCCTCATAAGGCGGCTCCAATATACCATAGGTATCGCAGACTGGGCACTGGATTGGGTGACTTCCTTTCTCTGACCACCCCTCCCAGGTTATCCTGGGCTCTTTCTCCTCCTCCACCTCCCTCTCCACTTGTGGTGTTTCCCAAGGTTCTATCCTCTTGCTCACCTGATCTCCGCTTTCTCTCCCCACTTAGTGTTACGCAGATGACACACAGCCGTTCTTCAAGCTCCCCTCCTCCTCTCTTTTCTCCTCCTCTACCATCCCTGACTGCCTGTCCGCTATCCATTCCTGGTGCACTTCTAACAATTTCTGTCTTAATGCCTCTTCCCCACCCCTGCACTCTGGCCACCCTCTATGGGATCGCCTTCTCCTTCCACTGAAGCCAGAAACCTTAGGATCATCTTCGACTCTCGCTCTCCTTCATTCCTCAAATCGTGGACCTTGCCACAAAGGCCCACTTTCAACTTGACCTTCTAGAGACATTCTGCCTTTCCTCACCTTCCCCCAGACGCTCAATGGGCCTCTTTACAACTCCGGCGGTAGCCGTGCCGGTAAAACGGTCAGGCTGCCGCCGGAGTTGTGCATTTTTTCTGGCACCTGGCCATGGGGAATTACCGGGGCATTACAGCCCCGGCGGTCTGTCCGGCCAGGCACCGGAAATAGTGAGTTCCCATTCCAGTCCCATAGGACTCAATGGTAATGGGGATGATGGAATCACTGGCACTGTTAACAACAGTGCCGGTGTTTCCATGTAAGTCTGCAAGCGGGTGCCTTTCCGCCCGCCACGTCAGACCTGACGGGCGGAAAGGCACCCACCCTGCAATCTTGTACTCTGCCGTTCCGGTAACAACAGTGCCGGTAGGCTTACCGGCACTGTTGTTACCGGACTGGCAGGGTTGTAATGAGGCCCAATGTATCTAGAGCACTGCTCCTCTCCAGACTGGACTACTGTAATAGCCTCTTCCTTAATCTGCCACTCTCTTCCCTCCGCCCTCTCCAGCTAATCCAGAACAGGGCTGTGAGACTTATCTATGGCCTCAATACCAGGGACCGTTTCTCTCCAGCCCTAAAATCTCAGCCGATCTCTCTTCTCAGCTGGCTCCCTCCTTTGGAACACTCTCCCTCTCTCCGTCTTGAACTGGATCTTCTCAAGTTCCGCAAACTCCTCAAGACTTTCCTCTTCTCTTCCTCCTTCCCTCTCCTGTGCTAACCATCCCACAGTCGCTAGGATTGGCGGCCAGGTCCCTTTATAGTCCAACAGGCTACTGACCATCTGCCCAATCGCCACCAACATCGGCCCCCCTGCACTTGCCTTTGGGCCCACACCTGCCTGTTGGGTTCTTGTCTCAGGCTTGCACTGGTCAACGGTTGGCCTCCCCCTCACTGGTTTCCTCTGACCTTTCACTTACCTGCTGCCTCTTCAACAGGCACAATTGGCACTTCCACCCTGGTTGGACCCTTCTGCACTTATCCCCGCCCCTACCACTTCTCTCTATCTATCTCTCTCTCTCTCTCTCTTTCTCTCTCTCAACTTGCTCGATCCGAATGTCGCAAGGCCTAGGAGGACCGCTGTTATTTTTATGATTTAGTCTTGTCAATGTTATTGTTTTGCTTGTTCACTTGTTCCCTTTCCCTCCTGCCCTGTGGCACTTTGAAACATTGTTTTTGTTGCATAAGTGCCTTATTAATGCCAATAAAATAAATAAAATATAATTTAAGGGGATTTTTCAAAAAATGTCGCCACTTTGTGTTTCGGCCTGTAATTACTGGGTGCACCTATATCCCATGTATCCCTTCATATGGTTGTTGACAATGACCTTCATCAGGACTACGACAAATGCTTGTAGGTTAGGTGGAGTCCGTTTTCAGTTCCCCCTAATGAGATGGTTTTCGTTATATAGTCATGCTCCTGAACATGTCAGGTGTTTTCTTCCTTCACTAAAAACATTTGAGCTGAGAAATCTCAAACTGCAATACGCTAGTCAGTATTTTGAAACGTTATTGGTGTTCCAGTGTCTCCATTGTGAGCAAAGATGTTCATAAAAGAACAGACAATCACTCATTGACGGACACACCTAAGCACTGATGCATGTTCAGTGAAGCTGCTCACACAACAATCAACTGCCTTTGCTCGAATTACACAACCGCTTGGTGTATGGAGCACATGTAATCAAGGAAATAGCACAGATTGAACACGGTTCTCTACACATCTGTCATCTTTTAAAGCATGAGAGAAATCACAGTGGGGGAGAAAACATATACATGTCCTCAATGTGATAAGGCTTTCAAGCAAGATAATCAACCTGTGATATGAGAAATTATAGATTTGTTCTGAATGTAATAAGTCTTTCAAGGTCAAAAGTCATCTATTGATACATCAGAGGAATCACACTGGGGGGAAGTCGTATGTAAGTCCTGAATGTGATAGGGCTTTCAAGCACAAGCGTGACCTACTACTACATCACAAAACCATTACACAGAGGTGAGGCCATACACATGTTTGAAATGCCAGAGCACTTTCAAGCAAATCCATGACCTATGGTGACATGTGGGAATTCATAAAAGATTTTGGCATGGTCCAATCGGATGCCCAAAGCATCTGCAGCATAGAAGGTATCCAGCACTGGGCTCTGCTATTCTTGTGAGACTAAAGTTACTAAACCTCCTTATCAGACAGGCACACCGAGAAGTGTGATTTATGTGTCTGTTATTATTTGGTTTGCCCTGTTGTAAGGTATTTGTGTGGTATAGATGGTGCAAGTTCAATATTTCTTTGGACTATATATGTAATCACGGAATAAGGTTTGTTAACGTGACATTATGGTTGAGTTGCACTAATAAAAACCTATGAAATGCAATAAAAAAACTGTATTAAAGGAACATTATGGTTGCACAAAACGTTCATAATTTTTTCTGTTTGCTACTTACAGACTCTTATTTCGAAATGTTATTTTCTGTTGTCTTCATAGTTATTGGATATGGACTTTAAATATTCATCATTTGCTAAGAAATGTGATGGCCATAGAAATGTAATCATAGATAAGGCAATTTCACAGTCCGAGGAGAAATGATTCTTGGATCGCTCTACAGTCACTTAGCAATGTATTTTTGGGCCCAGTTCCTATTGTTTTATTTAGAAACGTCTTGTCATTAGTAGGATAATCATTTGCCTTTTGCTCAATGTCATACATTTACCCCATGAGAAGCACTGGGGGTGCAAAACATGTGTACATGTCGGCTTGCTTCTGCTTTAGTCTATCACGAATCATATCATTATAATAATTGGTTATTTATAACAAGCTTAATACTCAGAGGTTTCTAAGCATGGACACGAGGATCACACCTACGTGTTGTCTTGCTTCCAAGGCGAGCACGTTGCCCCTGAGCTATCCTCCCAAAACCTCATGAATCATGACTTGTTTGTAATAACTGATACATTGGTCTACGAGTTGGATCATCTTTTCTGCTTAATACAAATTTTAAAAAATGTCTTAGTTGGTGAGGGATAAACACATGATCAAATACATTATTGAAGTTATAACACAGAGACAAAGCCTTTCCAACAGTACAGACCACATACACACTTTTATTATAACCTACATGGCATTCTTCTTTCCGTTACCTGGGCATTTTAGGTCCAGCCTCTGAGTGAATTTATTAAATCTCACTTGACTATGCCAATGGAGTATTTTTAGGAGCCCCAGTTTAGAGACTGCAGCAGTGACGGAACATTATTGTCTGCTTGCTAACAAAGACCCCAACATAGAAATCCCCTCTCGCTGGTCCTCTGTTTTCTCTAGTTTCCCTATTAGCTAAGGAAAGTGCTTATTGTGATAAATCATATTCCATTATCACTGCCCTACCATTCCTGAGAAAAGAATTAACCGATCATTTTCCACACTAGTAACGTTAGTTTCCATTCTGCCTGATTTCTGGTCACCCTATGTCTAACATGCGTCCAGATGGAGGAACAAGCCTTCGCCTTGCAGTGAACCTTCAGGGAGTCTAGAACGTGGATGCAGTGCATGAGCCTGTGCAGCTGTGCCTTCACCTATGTCTAACATGCGTCCAGATGGAGGAACGAGCCTTTGCCTTGCAGTGAGCCTTCAGGGAGTCTAGAGAGTGGATGCAGTGTATGAGCCTGTGCAGCTGTGCCTTCACCTATGTCTAACATGCGTCCAGATGGAGGAACGAGCCTTCGCCTTGCAGTGAGCCTCCAGGGAGTCTAGAGAGTGGATGCAGTGCATGAGCCTGTGCAGCTGTGCCTTCACTTATGTCTAACATGTGTCCAGATGGAGGAACGAGCCTTCGCCTTGCAGTGAGCCTTCAGGGAGTCTAGAGTGTCGATGCAGTGCATGAGCCTGTGCAGCTGTGCCTTCACTTATGTCTAACATGCGTCCAGATGGAGGAACGAGACTTCGCCTTGCAGTGAGCCTTCAGGGAGTCTAGAGAGTGGATGCAGTGCATGAGCCTGTGCAGCTGTGCCTTCACCTATCTCTAACATGCGTCCAGATGGAGGAACGAGCCTTCGCCTTGCAGTGAGCCTTCAGGGAGTCTAGAGAGTGGATGCAGTGCATGAGCCTGTGCAGCTGTGCCTTCACCTATGTCTAACATGCGTCCAGATGGAGGAACGAGCCTTCGCCTTGCAGTGAGCCTTCAGGGAGTCTAGAGAGTGGATGCAGTGCATGAGCCTGTGCAGCTCTGCCTTCACCTATGTCTAACATGCGTCCAGATGGAGGAACGAGCCTTCGCCTTGCAGTGAGCCTTCAGGGAGTCTAGAGAGTGGATGCAGTGCATGAGCCTGTACAGCTGTACCTTCACCTATGTCTAACATGTGTCCAGATGGAGGAACGGGCCTTCGCCTTGCAGTGAGCCTTCAGGGAGTCTAGAACGTGGATGCAGTGCATGAGCCTGTGCAGCTGTGCCTTCACCTATGTCTAACATGCGTCCAGATGGAGGAACGAGCCTCGCCTTGCAGTGAGCCTTCAGGGAGTCTAGAACGTGGATGCAGTGCATGAGCCTGTGCAGCTGTGCCTTCACCTATGTCTAACATGCGTCCAGATGGAGGAACGAGCCTTCGCCTTGTAGTGAGCCTTCAGGGAGTCTAGAGAGTGGATGCAGTGCATGAGCCTGTGCAGCTGTGCCTTCACCTATGTCTAACATGCGTCCAGATGGAGGAACGAGCCTTCGCCTTGCAGTGAGCCTTCAGGGAGTCTAGAGAGTGGATGCAGTGCATGAGCCTGTGCAGCTGTGCCTTCACCTTTGTCTAACAAGCGTCCAGATGGAGGAACGGGCCTTCGCCTTGCAGTGAGCCTTCAGGGAGTCTAGAGATTGGATGCAGTGCATGAGCCTGTGCAGCTGTGCCTTCACCTATGTCTAACATGCGTCCATATGGAGGAACGGGCCTTCGCCTTGCAGTGAGCCTTCAGGGAGTCTAGAGAGTGGATGCAGTGCATGAGCCTGTGCAGCTGTGCCTTCACCTATGTCTAACATGCGTCCAGATGGAGGAACGAGCCTTCGCCTTGCAGTGAGCCTTCAGGGAGTCTAGAGAGTGGATGCAGTGCATGAGCCTGTGCAGCTGTGCCTTCACCTATGTCTAACATGCGTCCAGATGGAGGAACGAGCCTTCGCCTTGCAGTGAGCCTTCAGGGAGTCTAGAACGTGGATGCAGTGCATGAGCCTGTGCAGCTGTGCCTTCACCTATGTCTAACATGCGTCCAGATGGAGGAACGAGCCTTTACCTTGCAGTGAGCCTTCAGGGAGTCTAGAGAGTGGATGCAGTGCATGAGCCTGAGCAGCTGTGCCTTCACCTATGTCTAACATGCGTCCAGATGGAGGAACGAGCCTTTGCCTTGCAGTGAGCCTTCAGGGAGTCTAGAGAGTGGGTGCAGTGCATGAGCCAGTGCAGCTGTGCCTTCACTTATGTCTAACATGCGTCCAGATGGAGGAACAAGCCTTTGCCTTGCAGTGAGCCTTCAGGGAGTCTAGAGAGTGGATGCAGTGCATGAGCCTGTGCAGCTGTGCCTTCACCTATGTCTAACATGCGTCCAGATGGAGGAACGGGCCTTCGCCTTGCAGTGAGCCTTCAGGGAGTCTAGAACGTGGATGCAGTGCATGAGCCTGAGCAGCTGTGCCTTCACCTATGTCTAACATGCGTTCAGATGCAGGAACGAGCCTTCGCCTTGCAGTGAGCCTTCAGGGAGTCTAGAACGTGGATGCAGTGCATGAGCCTGTGCAGCTGTGCCTTCACCTATGTCTAACATGCGTCCAGATGGAGGAACGAGCCTTCACCTTGCAGTGAGCCTTCAGGGAGTCTAGAGAGTGTATGCAGTGCATGAGCCTGTGCAGCTGTGCCTTCACCTATGTCTAACATGCGTCCAGATGGAGGAACGAGTCTTCGCCTTGCAGTGAGCCTTCAGGGAGTCCAGAGAGTGGATGCAGTGCATGAGCCTGAGCAGCTGTGCCTTCACCTATGTCTAACATGCGTCCAGATGCAGGAACGAGCCTTCGCCTTGCAGTGAGCCTTCAGGGAGTCTAGAACGTGGATGCAGTGCATGAGCCTGTGCAGCTGTGCCTTCACCTATGTCTAACATGCGTCCAGATGGAGGAACGAGCCTTCACCTTGCAGTGAGCCTTCAGGGAGTCTAGAGAGTGGATGCAGTGCATGAGCCTGTGCAGCTGTGCCTTCACCTATGTCTAACATGCGTCCAGATGGAGGAACGAGTCTTCGCCTTGCAGTGAGCATTCAGGAACTCTAGAGAGTGGATGCAGTGCATGAGCCTGTGCAGCTGTGCCTTCACCTATGTCTAACATGCGTCCAGATGGAGGAATGAGCCTTCGCCTTGCAGTGAGCCTTCAGGGAGTCTAGAGAGTGGATGCAGTGCATGAGCCTGTGCAGCTGTGCCTTCAGGAAGTCTAGAACGTGGATGCAGTGCATGAGCCTGTGCAGCTGTGCCTTCACCTATGTCTAACATGCGTCCAGATGGAGGAACGAGCCTTCGCCTTGCAGTGAGCCTTCAGGGAGTCTAGAGAGTGGATGCAGTGCATGAGCCTGTGCAGCTGTGCCTTCACCTATGTCTAACATGCGTCCAGATGGAGGAACGAGCCTTCGCCTTGCAGTGAGCCTTCAGGGAGTCTAGAGAGTGGATGCAGTGCATGAGCCTGTGCAGCTGTGCCTTCACTTATGTCTAACATGTGTCCAGATGGAGGAACGAGCCTTCGCCTTGCAGTGAGCCTTCAGGGAGTCTAGAGCATCGATGCAGTGCATGAGCCTGTGCAGCTGTGCCTTCACTTATGTCTAACATGCGTCCAGATGGAGGAACGAGCCTTCGCCTTGCAGTGAGCCTTCAGGGAGTCTAGAGAGTGGATGCAGTGCATGAGCCTGTGCAGCTGTGCCTTCACCTATGTCTAACATGCGTCCAGATGGAGGAACGAGCCTTCGCCTTGCAGTGAGCCTTCAGGGAGTCTAGAGAGTGGATGCAGTGCATGAGCCTGTGCAGCTGTGCCTTCACCTATGTCTAACATGCGTCCAGATGGAGGAACGAGCCTTCGCCTTGCAGTGAGCCTTCAGGGAGTCTAGAGAGTGGATGCAGTGCATGAGCCTGTGCAGCTCTGCCTTCACCTATGTCTAACATGCGTCCAGATGGAGGAACGAGCCTTCGCCTTGCAGTGAGCCTTCAGGGAGTCTAGAGAGTGGATGCAGTGCATGAGCCTGTACAGCTGTACCTTCACCTATGTCTAACATGCGTCCAGATGGAGGAACGGGCCTTCGCCATGCAGTGAGCCTTCAGGGAGTCTAGAACGTGGATGCAGTGCATGAGCCTGTGCAGCTGTGCCTTCACCTATGTCTAACATGCGTCCAGATGGAGGAACGAGCCTTCGCCTTGCAGTGAGCCTTCAGGGAGTCTAGAACGTGGATGCAGTGCATGAGCCTGTGCAGCTGTGCCTTCACCTATGTCTAACATGCGTCCAGATGGAGGAACGAGCCTTCGCCTTGTAGTGAGCCTTCAGGGAGTCTAGAGAGTGGATGCAGTGCATGAGCCTGTGCAGCTGTGCCTTCACCTATGTCTAACATGCGTCCAGATGGAGGAACGAGCCTTCGCCTTGCAGTGAGCCTTCAGGGAGTCTAGAGAGTGGATGCAGTGCATGAGCCTGTGCAGCTGTGCCTTCACCTATGTCTAACATGCGTCCAGATGGAGGAACGGGCCTTCGCCTTGCAGTGAGCCTTCAGGGAGTCTAGAGATTGGATGCAGTGCATGAGCCTGTGCAGCTGTACCTTCACCTATGTCTAACATGCATCCATATGGAGGAACGGGCCTTCGCCTTGCAGTGAGCCTTCAGGGAGTCTAGAGAGTGGATGCAGTGCATGAGCCTGTGCAGCTGTGCCTTCACCTATGTCTAACATGCGTCCAGATGGAGGAACGAGCCTTCGCCTTGCAGTGAGCCTTCAGGGAGTCTAGAGAGTGGATGCAGTGCATGAGCCTGTGCAGCTGTGCCTTCACCTATGTCTAACATGCGTCCAGATGGAGGAACGAGCCTTCGCCTTGCAGTGAGCCTACAGGGAGTCTAGTACGTGGATGCATTGCATGAGCCTGTGCAGCTGTGCCTTCACCTATGTCTAACATGCGTCCAGATGGAGGAACGAGCCTTCGCCTTGCAGTGAGCCTTCAGGGACTCTAGAGAGTGGATGCAGTGCATGAGCCTGTGCAGCTGTGCCTTCACCTACGTCTAACATGCATCCAGATGGAGGAACGAGCCTTCGCCTTGCAGTGAGTCTTCAAGAAGTCTAGAGAGTGGATGCAGTGCATGAGCCTGTGCAGCTGTGCCTTCACCTACGTCTAACATGTGTCCAGATGGAGGAACGAGCCTTCGCCTTGCAGTGAGCCTTCAGGGAGTCTAGAGCATCGATGCAGTGCATGAGCCTGTGCAGCTGTGCCTTCACTTATGTCTAACATGCGTCCAGATGGAGGAACGAGCCTTCGCCTTGCAGTGAGCCTTCAGGGAGTCTAGAGAGTGGATGCAGTGCATGAGCCTGTGCAGCTGTGCCTTCACCTATGTCTAACATGCGTCCAGATGGAGGAACGAGCCTTCGCCTTGCAGTGAGCCTTCAGGGAGTCTAGAGAGTGGATGCAGTGCATGAGCCTGTGCAGCTGTGCCTTCACCTATGTCTAACATGCGTCCAGATGGAGGAACGAGCCTTCGCCTTGCAGTGAGCCTTCAGGGAGTCTAGAGAGTGGATGCAGTGCATGAGCCTGTGCAGCTCTGCCTTCACCTATGTCTAACATGCGTCCAGATGGAGGAACGAGCCTTCGCCTTGCAGTGAGCCTTCAGGGAGTCTAGAGAGTGGATGCAGTGCATGAGCCTGTACAGCTATACCTTCACCTATGTCTAACATGCGTCCAGATGGAGGAACGGGCCTTCGCCATGCAGTGAGCCTTCAGGGAGTCTAGAACGTGGATGCAGTGCATGAGCCTGTGCAGCTGTGCCTTCACCTATGTCTAACATGCGTCCAGATGGAGGAACGAGCCTTCGCCTTGCAGTGAGCCTTCAGGGAGTCTAGAACGTGGATGCAGTGCATGAGCCTGTGCAGCTGTGCCTTCACCTATGTCTAACATGCGTCCAGATGGAGGAACGAGCCTTCGCCTTGTAGTGAGCCTTCAGGGAGTCTAGAGAGTGGATGCAGTGCATGAGCCTGTGCAGCTGTGTCTTCACCTATGTCTAACATGCGTCCAGATGGAGGAACGAGCCTTCGCCTTGCAGTGAGCCTTCAGGGAGTCTAGAGAGTGGATGCAGTGCATGAGCCTGTGCAGCTGTGCCTTCACCTATGTCTAACATGCGTCCAGATGGAGGAACGGGCCTTCGCCTTGCAGTGAGCCTTCAGGGAGTCTAGAGATTGGATGCAGTGCATGAGCCTGTGCAGCTGTACCTTCACCTATGTCTAACATGCGTCCATATGGAGGAACGGGCCTTCGCCTTGCAGTGAGCCTTCAGGGAGTCTAGAGAGTGGATGCAGTGCATGAGCCTGTGCAGCTGTGCCTTCACCTATGTCTAACATGCGTCCAGATGGAGGAACGAGCCTTCGCCTTGCAGTGAGCCTTCAGGGAGTCTAGAGAGTGGATGCAGTGCATGAGCCTGTGCAGCTGTGCCTTCACCTATGTCTAACATGCGTCCAGATGGAGGAACGAGCCTTCGCCTTGCAGTGAGCCTACAGGGAGTCTAGTACGTGGATGCATTGCATGAGCCTGTGCAGCTGTGCCTTCACCTATGTCTAACATGCGTCCAGATGGAGGAACGAGCCTTCGCCTTGCAGTGAGCCTTCAGGGACTCTAGAGAGTGGATGCAGTGCATGAGCCTGTGCAGCTGTGCCTTCACCTACGTCTAACATGCGTCCAGATGGAGGAACGAGCCTTCGCCTTGCAGTGAGTCTTCAAGAAGTCTAGAGAGTGGATGCAGTGCATGAGCCTGTGCAGCTGTGCCTTCACCTACGTCTAACATGCATCCAGATGGAGGAACGAGCCTTCGCCTTGCAGTGAGCCTTCAGGGAGTCTAGAGAGTGGATGCAGTGCATGAGCCTGTGCAGCTGTGCCTTCACCTATGTCTAACATGCGTCCAGATGGAGGAACGAGCCTTCGCCTTGCAGTGAGCCTTCAGGGAGTCTAGAGAGTGGATGCAGTGCATGAGCCTGTGCAGCTGTGCCTTCACCTATGTCTAACATGCGTCCAGATGGAGGAACGAGCCTTTGCCTTGCAGTGAGCCTTCAGGGAGTCTAGAGAGTGGATGCAGTGCATGAGCCTGTGCAGCTGTGCCTTCACCTATATCTAACATGCATCCAGATGGAAGAACGAGCCTTCGCCTTGCAGTGAGCCTTCAGGGAGTCTAGAGAGTGGGTGCAGTGCATGAGCCTGTGCAGCTGTGCCTTCACCTATGTCTAACATGCGTCCAGATGGAGGAACGAGCCTTCGCCTTGCAGTGAGCCTTCAGGGAGTCTAGAACGTGGATGCAGTGCATGAGCCTGTGCAGCTGTGCAGCTGTGCCTTCACCTATGTCTAACATGCGTCCAGATGGAGGAACGGGCCTTCGCCTTGCAGTGAACCTTCAGGGAGTCTAGAACGTGGATGCAGTGCATGAGCCTGTGCAGCTGTGCCTTCACCTATGTCTAACATGCGTCCAGATGGAGGAACGAGCCTTTACCTTGCAGTGAGCCTTCAGGGAGTCTAGAGAGTGAATGCAGTGCATGAGCCTGAGCAGCTGTGCCTTCACCTATGTCTAACATGCGTCCAGATGGAGGAACGAGCCTTCGCCTTGCAGTGAGCCTTCAGGGAGTCTAGAGAGTGGGTGCAGTGCATGAGCCAGTGCAGCTGTGCCTTCACTTATGTCTAACATGCGTCCAGATGGAGGAACAAGCCTTTGCCTTGCAGTGAGCCTTCAGGGAGTCTAGAGAGTGGATGCAGTGCATGAGCCTGTGCAGCTCTGCCTTCACCTATGTCTAACATGCGTCCAGATGGAGGAACGGGCTTTCGCCTTGCAGTGAGCCTTCAGGGAGTCTAGAACGTGGATGCAGTGCATGAGCCTGAGCAGCTGTGCCTTCACCTATGTCTAACATGCGTCAAGATGCAGGAACGAGCCTTCGCCTTGCAGTGAGCCTTCAGGGAGTCTAGAACGTGGATGCAGTGCTTGAGCCTGTGCAGCTGTGCCTTCACCTATGTCTAACATGCGTCCAGATGGAGGAACGACCCTTCACCTTGCAGTGAGCCTTCAGGGAGTCTAGAGAGTGGATGCAGTGCATGAGCCTGTGCAGCTGTGCCTTCACCTATGTCTAACATGCGTCCAGATGGAGGAACGAGTCTTCGCCTTGCAGTGAGCCTTCAGGGAGTCTAGAGAGTGGATGCAGTGCATGAGCCTGAGCAGCTGTGCCTTCACCTATGTCTAACATGCGTCCAGATGCAGGAACGAGCCTTCGCCTTGCAGTGAGCCTTCAGGGAGTCTAGAACGTGGATGCAGTGCATGAGCCTGTGCATCTGTGCCTTCACCTATGTCTAACATGCGTCCAGATGGAGGAACGAGCCTTCACCTTGCAGTGAGCCTTCAGGGAGTCTAGAGCGTGGATGCAGTGCATGAGCCTGTGCAGCTGTGCCTTCACCTATGTCTAACATGCGTCCAGATGGAGGAACGAGTCTTCGCCTTGCAGTGAGCCTTCAGGAAGTCTAGAGAGTGGATGCAGTGCATGAGCCTGTGCAGCTGTGCCTTCACCTATGTCTAACATGCGTCCAGATGGAGGAATGAGCCTTCGCCTTGCAGTGAGCCTTCAGGGAGTCTAGAGAGTGGATGCAGTGCATGAGCCTGTGCAGCTGTGCCTTCACCTATGTTTAACATGCGTCCAGATGGAGAAACGAGCCTTCGCCTTGCAGTGAGCCTTCAGGGAGTCTAGAGAGTGGATGCAGTGCATGAGCCTGTGCAGCTGTGCCTTCACCTATGTCTAACATGCGTCCAGATGGAGGAACGAGCCTTCGCCTTGCAGTGAGCCTTCAGGGAGTCTAGAGAGTGGATGCAGTGCATGAGCCTGTGCAGCTGTGCATTCAGGAAGTCTAGAACGTGGATGCAGTGCATGAGCCTGTGCAGCTGTGCCTTCACCTATGTCTAACATGCGTCCAGATGGAGGAACGGGCCTTCGCCTTGCAGTGAGCCTTCAGGGAGTCTAGAACTTGATTGCAGTGCATGAGCCTGTGCAGCTGTGCCTTCACCTATGTCTAACATGCGTCCAGTCCAGGTGGAGGAACGAGCCTTCGCCTTGCAGTGAGCCTTCAAGGAGTCTAGAGAGTCGATGCAGTGCATGAGCCTGTGCAGCTGTGCCTTCACCTATGTCTAACATGCGTCCAGATGGAGGAACGAGCCTTCGCCTTGCAGTGAGCCTTCAGGGAGTCTAGAGAGTCGATGCAGTGCATGAGCCTGTGCAGCTGTGCCTTCACCTATGTCTAACATGCGTCCAGATGGAGGGACGAGCCTTCACCTTGCAGTGAGCCTTCAGGGAGTCTAGAGAGTGGATGCAGTGCATGAGCCTGAGCAGCTGTGCCTTCACCTATGTCTACCATGCGTCCAGATGGAGGAACGAGCCTTCGCCTTGCAGTGAGCCTTCAGGGAGTCTAGAACGTGGATGCAGTGCATGAGCCTGTGCAGCTGTGCCTTCACCTATGTCTAACATGCGTCCAGATGGAGGAACGAGCCTTCGCCTTGCAGTGAGCCTTCAGGGAGTCTAGAGATTGGATGCAGTGCATGAGCCTGTGCAGCTGTGCCTTCACCTATGTCTAACATGCGTCCAGATGGAGGAACGAGCCTTCGCCTTGCAGTGAGCCTTCAGGGAGTCTAGAGAGTGGGTGCAGTGCATGAGTCTGCGCAGCTGTGCCTTCACCTATGTCTACCATGCGTCCAGATGGAGGAACGAGCCTTCGCCTTGCAGTGAGCCTTCAGGGAGTCTAGAGAGTGGATGCAGTGCATGAGCCTGTGCAGCTGTGCCTTCACCTATGTCTAACATGAGTCCAGATGGAGGAACGAGCCTTTGCCTTGCAGTGAGCCTTCGGGAAGTCTAGAGAGTGGATGCAGTGCATGCGCCTGTGCAGCTGTGCCTTCACCTATGTCTTAAATGCATTCAGATGGAGGAACGAGCCTTCGCCTTGCAGTGAGCCTTCAGGGAGTCTAGAGAGTGGATGCAGTGCATGAGCCTGTGCAGCTGTGCCTTCACCTATGTCTAACATGCGTCCAGATGGAGGAACGAGCCGTCGCCTTGCAGTGAGCCTTCAGGGAGTCTAGAGAGTGGATGCAGTGCATGAGCCTGTGCAGCTGTGCCTTCACCTATGTCTAACATGGTCCAGATGGTGGAACGAGCCTTTCCCTTGCAGTGAGCCTTCAAGGAGTCTTGAACGTTGATGCAGTGCATGAGCCTGAGCAGCTGCCCCTTCACCTATGTCTAACATGCGTCCAGATGGAGGAACGAGCCTTCGCCTTGCAGTGAGCCTTCAGTAAGTCTAGAGAGTGGATGCAGTGCATGAGCCTGTGCAGCTGTGCCTTCACCTATGTCTAACATGCATCCAGATGGAGGAACGAGCCTTTGCCTTGCAGTGAGCCTTCAGGGAGTCTAGAGAGTGGATGCAGTGTATGAGCCTGTGCAGCTGTGCCTTCACCTATGTCTAACATGCGTCCAGATGGAGGAATGAGCCTTCGCCTTGCAGTGAGCCTTCAGGGAGTCTAGAGAGTGGATGCAGTGCATGAGCCTGTGCAGCTGTGCCTTCACCTTTGTCTAACATGCGTCCAGATGGAGAAACGAGCCTTCGCCTTGCAGTGAGCATTCAGGGAGTCTAGAGAGTGGATGCAGTGCATGAGCCTGTGCAGCTGTGCCTTCAGGAAGTCTAGAACGTGGATGCAGTGCATGAGCCTGTGCAGCTGTGCCTTCACCTATGTCTAACATGCATCCAGATGGAGGAACGAACCTTCGCCTTGCAGGGAGCCTTCAGGGAATCTAGAGAGTGTATGCAGTGCATGAGCCTGTGCAGCTGTGCCTTCACCTATGTCTAACATGCGTCCAGATGGAGGAACGGGCCTTCGCCTTGCAGTGAGCCTTCAGGGAGTCTAGAACTTGATTGCAGTGCATTAGCCTGTGCAGCTGTGCCTTCACCTATTTCTAACATGCGTCCAGTCCAGGTGGAGGAACGAGCCTTCGCCTTGCAGTGAGCCTTCAGGGAGTCTAGAGAGTCGATGCAGTGCATGAGCCTGTGCAGCTGTGCCTTCACCTATGTCTAACATGCGTCCAGATGGAGGAACGAGCCTTCGCCTTGCAGTGAGCCTTCAGGGAGTCTAGAGAGTCGATGCAGTGCATGAGCCTGTGCAGCTGTGCCTTCACCTATGTCTAACATGCGTCCAGATGGAGGAACGAGCCTTCCCCTTGCAGTGAGCCTTCAGGGTGTCTAGAGAGTGGATGCAGTGCATGAGCCTGTGCAGCTGTGCCTTCACCTATGTCTAACATGCGTCCAGATGGAGGGACGAGCCTTCACCTTGCAGTGAGCCTTCAGGGAGTCTAGAACGTGGATGCAGTGCATGAGCCTGTGCAGCTGTGCCTTCACCTATGTCTAACATGCGTCCAGATGGAGGAACGAGCCTTCCCCTTGCAGTGAGCCTTCAGGGAGTCTAGAGATTGGATGCAGTGCAAGTGCCTGTGCAGCTGTGCCTTCACCTATGTCTAACATGCGTCCAGATGGAGGAACGAGCCTTCGCCTTGCAGTAAGCCTTCAGGGAGTCTAGAGAGTGAATGCAGTGCATGAGCCTGTGCAGCTGTGCCTTCACCTATGTCTAACATGAGTCCAGATGGAGGAACAAGCCTTTGCCTTGCAGTGAGCCTTCGGGAAGTCTAGAGAGTGGATGCAGTGCATGAGCCTATGCAGCTGTGCCTTCACCTATGTCTTAAATGCGTCCAGATGGAGGAACGAGCCTTCGCCTTGCAGTGAGCCTTCAGGGAGTCTAGAGAGTGGATGCAGTGCATGAGCCTGTGCAGCTGTGCCTTCACCTATGTCTAACATGCGTCCAGATGGAGGAACGAGCCTTCGCCTTGCAGTGAGCCTTCAGGGAGTCTAGAGAGTGGATGCAGTGCATGAGCCTGTGCAGCTGTGCCTTCACCTATGTCTAACATGGTCCAGATGGTGGAACGAGCCTTTGCCTTGCAGTGAGCCTTCAAGGTGTCTTGAACATTGATGCAGTGCATGAGCCTGAGCAGCTGTCCCTTCACCTATGTCTAACATGCGTCCAGATGGAGGAACGAGCCTTCGCCTTGCAGTGAGCCTTCAGGAAGTCTAGAGAGTGGATGCAGTGCATGAGCCTGTGCAGCTGTGCCTTCACCTATGTCTAACATGCGTCCAGATGGAAGAACGAGCCTTCGCCTTGCAGTGAGCCTTCAGGGAGTCTAGAGAGTGGATGCAGTGTATGAGCCTGTGCAGCTGTGCCTTCACCTATGTCTAACATGCGTCCAGATGGAGGAACGAACCTTCGCCTTGCAGTGAGCCTTCAGGGAGTCTAGAGAGTGAATGCAGTGCATGAGCCTGTGCAGCTGTGCCTTCACCTATGTCTAACATGCGTCCAGATGGAGGAATGAGCCTTCGCCTTGCAGTGAGCCTTCAAGGAGTCTAGAGAGTGGATGCAGTGCATGAGCCTGTGCAGCTGTGCCTTCAGGGAGTCTAGAACGTGGATGCAGTGCATGAGCCTGTGCAGCTGTACCTTCACCTATGTCTAACATGCATCCAGATGGAGGAACGAACCTTCGCCTTGCAGTGAGCCTTCAGGGAGTCTAGAGAGTGTATGCAGTGCATGAGCCTGTGCAGCTGTGCCTTCACCTATGTCTAACATGCGTCCAGATGAAGGAACGAGCCTTCGCCTTGCAGTGAGCCTTCAGGGAGTCTAGAGAGTCGATGCAGTGCATGAGCCTGTGCAGCTGTGCCTTCACCTATGTCTAACATGCGTCCAGATGGAGGAACGAGCCTTCCCCTTGCAGTGAGCCTTCAGGGAATCTAGAGAGTGGATGCAGTGCATGAGCCTGTGCAGCTGTGCCTTCACCTATGTATAACATGCGTCCAGATGGAGGAACGAGCCTTCGCCTTGCAGTGAGCCTTCAGGGAGTCTAGAGAGTGGATGCAGTGCATGAGCCTGTGCAGCTGTGCCTTCACCTATGTCTAACATGTGTCCAGATGGAGGGACGAGGCTTCGCCTTGCAGTGAGCCTTCAGGGAGTCTAGAACGTGGATGCAGTGAATGAGCCTGTGCAGCTGTGCCTTCACCTATGTCTACCAGGCGTCCAGATGGAGGAACGAGCCTTCGCCTTGCAGTGAGCCTTCAGGGAGTCTAGAACGTGGATGCAGTGAATGAGCCTGTGCAGCTGTGCCTTCTCCTATGTCTAACATGCATCCAGATGGAGGAACGAGCCTTCGCCTTGCAGTGAGCCTTCAGGGAGTCTAAAGAGTGGATGCAGTGCATGAGCCTGTGCAGCTGTGCCTTCACCTATGTCTAACATGCGTCCAGATGGAGGAACGAGCCTTCGCCTTGCAGTGAGCCTTCAGGGAGTCTAGAGATTGGATGCAGTGCATGAGCCTGTGCAGCTGTGCCTTCACCTATGTCTAACATGCGTCCAGATGGAGGAACGAGCCTTCGCCTTGCAGTGAGCCTTCAGGGAGTCTAGAGAGTGGGTGCAGTGCATGAGCCTGTGCAGCTGTGCCTTCACCTATGTCTACCATGCGTCCAGATGGAGGAACGAGCCTTTGCCTTGCAGTGAGCCTTCAGGGAGTCTAGAGAGTGGATGCAGTGCATGAGCCTGTGCAGCTGTGCCTTCACCTATGTCTAACATGAGTCCAGATGGAGGAACGAGCCTTTGCCTTGCAGTGAGCCTTCGGGAAGTCTAGAGAGTGGATGTAGTGCATGAGCCTTTGCAGCTGTGCCTTTACCTATGTCTTAAATGCGTCCAGATGGAGGAACGAGCCTTCGCCTTGCAGTGAGCCTTCAGGAAGTCTAGAACGTGGATATAGTGCATGAGCCTGTGCAGCTGTGCCTTCACCTATGTCTAACATGCGTCCAGATGGAGGAACGAGCCTTCGCCTTGCAGTGAGCCTTCAGGGAGTCTAGAGAGTGGATGCAGTGCATGAGCCTGTGCAGCTGTGCCTTCACCTATGTCTAACATGCGTCCAGATGGAGGAACGAGCCTTCGCCTTGCAGTGAGTCTTCAAGAAGTCTAGAGAGTGGATGCAGTGCATGAGCCTGTGCAGCTGTGCCTTCACCTATGTCTAACATGCATCCAGATGGAGGAACGAGCCTTCGCCTTGCAGTGAGCCTTCAGGGAGTCTAGAGAGTGGATGCAGTGCATGAGCCTGTGCAGCTGTGCCTTCACCTATGTCTAACATGCGTCCAGATGGAGGAACGAGCCTTCGCCTTGCAGTGAACCTTCAGGAAGTCTAGAGAGTGGATGCAGTGCATGAGCCTGTGCAGCTGTGCCTTCACCTATGTCTAACATGCGTCCAGATGGAGGAACGAGCCTTTGCCTTGCAGTGAGCCTTCAGGGAGTCTAGAGAGTGGATGCAGTGCATGAGCCTGTGCAGCTGTGCCTTCACCTATATCTAACATGCATCCAGATGGAAGAACGAGCCTTCGCCTTGCAGTGAGCCTTCAGGGAGTCTAGAGAGTGGGTGCAGTGCATGAGCCTGTGCAGCTGTGCCTTCACCTATGTCTAACATGCGTCCAGATGGAAGAACAAGCCTTCGCCTTGCAGTGAGCCTTCAGGGAGTCTAGAGAGTGGGTGCAGTGCATGAGCCTGTGCAGCTGTGCCTTCACCTATGTCTAACATGCGTCCAGATGGAGGAACGGGCCTTCGCCTTGCAGTGAACCTTCAGGGAGTCTAGAACATGGATGCAGTGCATGAGCCTGTGCAGCTGTGCCTTCACCTATGTCTAACATGCGTCCAGATGGAGGAACGAGCCTTTACCTTGCAGTGAGCCTTCAGGGAGTCTAGAGAGTGAATGCAGTGCATGAGCCTGAGCAGCTGTGCCTTCACCTATGTCTAACATGCGTCCAGATGGAGGAACGAGCCTTCGCCTTGCAGTGAGCCTTCAGGGAGTCTAGAGAGTGGGTGCAGTGCATGAGCCAGTACAGCTGTGCCTTCACTTATGTCTAACATGCGTCCAGATGGAGGAACAAGCCTTTGCCTTGCAGTGAGCCTTCAGGGAGTCTAGAGAGTGGATGCAGTGCATGAGCCTGTGCAGCTGTGCCTTCACCTATGTCTAACATGTGTCCAGATGGAGGAACGGGCCTTCGCCTTGCAGTGAGCCTTCAGGGAGTCTAGAACGTGGATGCAGTGCATGAGCCTGAGCAGCTGTGCCTTCACCTATGTCTAACATGCGTCCAGATGCAGGAACGAGCCTTCGCCTTGCAGTGAGCCTTCAGGGAGTCTAGAACGTGGATGCAGTGCATGAGCCTGTGCAGCTGTGCCTTCACCTATGTCTAACATGCGTCCAGATGGAGGAACGAGTCTTCACCTTGCAGTGAGCCTTCAGGGAGTCTAGAGAGTGGATGCAGTGCATGAGCATGAGCAGCTGTGCCTTCACCTATGTCTAACATGCGTCCAGATGCAGGAACGAGCCTTCGCCTTGCAGTGAGCCTTCAGGGAGTCTAGAGAGTGGATGCAGTGCATGAGCCTGTGCAGCTGTGCCTTCACCTATGTCTAACATGCGTCCAGATGGAGAAACGAGCCTTCGCCTTGCAGTGAGCCTTCAGGGAGTCTAGAGAGTGGATGCAGTGCATGAGCCTGTGCAGCTGTGCCTTCACCTATGTCTAACATGCATCCAGATGGAGGAACGAGCCTTCGCCTTGCAGTGAGCCTTCAGGGAGTCTAGAGAGTGGATGCAGTGCATGAGCCTGTGCAGCTGTGCCTTCAGGAAGTCTAGAACGTGGATGCAGTGCATGAGCCTGTGCAGCTGTGCCTTCACCTATGTCTAACATGCATCCAGATGGAGGAACGAACCTTCGCCTTGCAGGGAGCCTTCAGGGAATCTAGAGAGTGTATGCAGTGCATGAGCCTGTGCAGCTGTGCCTTCACCTATGTCTAACATGCGTCCAGATGGAGGAACGGGCCTTCGCCTTGCAGTGAGCCTTCAGGGAGTCTAGAACTTGATTGCAGTGCATGAGCCTGTGCAGCTGTGCCTTCACCTATGTCTAACATGCATCCAGTCCAGGTGGAGGAACGAGCCTTCGCCTTGCAGTGAGCCTTCAGGGAGTCTAGAGAGTCGATGCAGTGCATGAGCCTGTGCAGCTGTGCCTTCACCTATGTCTAACATGCGTCCAGATGGAGGAACGAGCCTTCGCCTTGCAGTGAGCCTTCAGGGAGTCTAGAGAGTGGATGCAGTGCATGAGCCTGTGCAGCTGTGCCTTCACCTATGTCTAACATGCGTCCAGATGGAGGAACGAGCCTTCCCCTTGCAGTGAGCCTTCAGGGTGTCTAGAGAGTGGATGCAGTGCATGAGCCTGTGCAGCTGTGCCTTCACCTATGTCTAACATTCGTCCAGATGGAGGGAAGAGCATTCACCTTGCAGTGAGCCTTCAGGGAGTCTAGAGAGTGGATGCAATGCATGAGCCTGAGCAGCTGTGCCTTCACCTATGTCTACCATGCGTCCAGATGGAGGAACGAGCCTTCGCCTTGCAGTGAGCCTTCAGGGAGTCTAGAACGTGGATGCAGTGCATGAGCCTGTGCAGCTGTGCCTTCACCTATGTCTAACATGCGTCCAGATGGAGGAACGAGCCTTCGCCTTGCAGTGAGCCTTCAGGGAGTCTAGAGATTCAATGCAGTGCATGAGCCTGTGCAGCTGTGCCTTCACCTATGTCTAACATGCGTCCAGATGGAGGAACGAGCCTTCGCCTTGCAGTGAGCCTTCAGGGAGTCTAGAGAGTGGGTGCAGTGCATGAGTCTGCGCAGCTGTGCCTTCACCTATGTCTACCATGCGTCCAGATGGAGGAACGAGCCTTTGCCTTGCAGTGAGCCTTCAGGGAGTCTAGAGAGTGGATGCAGTGCATGAGCCTGTGCAGCTGTGCCTTCACCTATGTCTAACATGAGTCCAGATGGAGGAACGAGCCTTTGCCTTGCAGTGAGCCTTCGGGAAGTCTAGAGAGTGGATGCAGTGCATGAGCCTGTGCAGCTGTGCCTTCACCTATGTCTAACATGGTCCAGATGGTGGAACGAGCCTTTGCCTTGCAGTGAGCCTTCAAGGAGTCTTGAACGTTGATGCAGTGCATGAGCCTGAGCAGCTGTCCCTTCACCTATGTCTAACATGCGTCCAGATGGAGGAACGAGCCTTCGCCTTGCAGTGAGCCTTCAGTAAGTCTAGAGAGTGGATGCAGTGCATGAGCCTGTGCAGCTGTCCCTTCACCTATGTCTAACATGCGTCCAGATGGAGGAATGAGCCTTCGCCTTGCAGTGAGCCTTCTGGAAGTCTAGAGAGGGGATCCAGTGCATGAGCCTGTGCAGCTGTGCCTTCACCTATGTCTAACATGCGTCCAGATGGAGGAATGAGCCTTCGCCTTGCAGTGAGCCTTCAGGGAGTCTAGAGAGTGGATGCAGTGCATGAGCCTGTGCAGCTGTGCCTTCACCTATGTCTAACATGCGTCCAGATGGAGAAACGAGCCTTCGCCTTGCAGTGAGCCTTCAGGGAGTCTAGAGAGTGGATGCAGTGCATGAGCCTGTGCAGCTGTGCCTTCACCTATGTCTAACATGCGTCCAGATGGAGGAACGAGCCTTCGCCTTGCAGTGAGCCTTCAGGGAGTCTAGAGAGTGGATGCAGTGCATGAGCCTGTGCAGCTGTGCCTTCAGGAAGTCTAGAACGTGGATGCAGTGCATGAGCCTGTGCAGCTGTGCCTTCACCTATGTCTAACATGTATCCAGATGGAGGAACGAACCTTCGCCTTGCAGGGAGCCTTCAGGGAATCTAGAGAGTGTATGCAGTGCATGAGCCTGTGCAGCTGTGCCTTCACCTATGTCTAACATGCGTCCAGATGGAGGAACGGGCCTTCGCCTTGCAGTGAGCCTTCAGGGAGTCTAGAACTTGATTGCAGTGCATTAGCCTGTGCAGCTGTGCCTTCACCTATGTCTAACATGCGTCCAGTCCAGGTGGAGGAACGAGCCTTCACCTTGCAGTGAGCCTTCAGGGAGTCTAGAGAGTCGATGCAGTGCATGAGCCTGTGCAGCTGTGCCTTCACCTATGTCTAACATGCGTCCAGATGGAGGAACGAGCCTTCGCCTTGCAGTGAGCCTTCAGGGAGTCTAGAGAGTCGATGCAGTGCATGAGCCTCTGCAGCTGTGCCTTCACCTATGTCTAACATGCGTCCAGATGGAGGAACGAGCCTTCCCCTTGCAGTGAGCCTTCAGGGTGTCTAGAGAGTGGATGCAGTGCATGAGCCTGTGCAGCTGTGCCTTCACCTATGTCTAACATGCGTCCAGATGGAGGGACGAGCCTTCACCTTGCAGTGAGCCTTCAGGGAGTCTAGAGAGTGGATGCAGTGCATGAGCCTGAGCAGCTGTGCCTTCACCTATGTCTACCATGCGTCCAGATGGAGGAACGAGCCTTCGCCTTGCAGTGAGCCTTCAGGGAGTCTAGAACGTGGATGCAGTGCATGAGCCTGTGCAGCTGTGCCTTCACCTATGTCTAACATGCGTCCAGATGGAGGAACGAGCCTTCCCCTTGCAGTGAGCCTTCAGGGAGTCTAGAGATTGGATGCAGTGCAAGTGCCTGTGCAGCTGTGCCTTCACCTATGTCTAACATGCGTCCAGATGGAGGAACGAGCCTTCGCCTTGCAGTAAGCCTTCAGGGAGTCTAGAGAGTGGGTGCAGTGCATGAGTCTGTGCAGCTGTGCCTTCACCTATGTCTACCATGCGTCCAGATGGAGGAACGAGCCTTCGCCTTGCAGTGAGCCTTCAGGGAGTCTAGAGAGTGGATGCAGTGCATGAGCCTGTGCAGCTGTGCCTTCACCTATGTCTAACATGAGTCCAGATGGAGGAACAAGCCTTTGCCTTGCAGTGAGCCTTCGGGAAGTCTAGAGAGTGGATGCAGTGCATGAGCCTATGCAGCTGTGCCTTCACCTATGTCTTAAATGCGTCCAGATGGAGGAACGAGCCTTCGCCTTGCAGTGAGCCTTCAGGGAGTCTAGAGAGTGGATGCAGTGCATGAGCCTGTGCAGCTGTGCCTTCACCTATGTCTAACATGCGTCCAGATGGAGGAACGAGCCTTCGCCTTGCAGTGAGCCTTCAGGGAGTCTAGAGAGTGGATGCAGTGCATGAGCCTGTGCAGCTGTGCCTTCACCTATGTCTAACATGGTCCAGATGGTGGAACGAGCCTTTGCCTTGCAGTGAGCCTTCAAGGAGTCTTGAACGTTGATGCAGTGCATGAGCCTGAGCAGCTGTCCCTTCACCTATGTCTAACATGAGTCCAGATGGAGGAACGAGCCTTCGCCTTGCAGTGAGCCTTCAGGAAGTCTAGAGAGTGGATGCAGTGCATGAGCCTGTGCAGCTGTGCCTTCACCTATGTCTAACATGCGTCCAGATGGAGGAACGAGCCTTCGCCTTGCAGTGAGCCTTCAGGGAGTCTAGAGAGTGGATGCAGTGTATGAGCCTGTGCAGCTGTGCCTTCACCTATGTCTAACATGCGTCCAGATAGAGGAACGAACCTTCGCCTTGCAGTGAGCCTTCAGGGAGTCTAGAGAGTGAATGCAGTGCATGAGCCTGTGCAGCTGTGCCTTCACCTATGTATAACATGCGTCCAGATGGAGGAACGAGCCTTCGCCTTGCAGTGAGCCTTCAGGGAGTCTAGAACGTGGATGCAGTGAATGAGCCTGTGCAGCTGTGCCTTCACCTATGTCTACCAGGCGTCCAGAAGGAGGAACGAGCCTTCGCCTTGCAGTGAGCCTTCAGGGAGTCTAGAACGTGGATGCAGTGAATGAGCCTGTGCAGCTGTGCCTTCTCCTATGTCTAACATGCGTCCAGATGGAGGAACGAGCCTTCGCCTTGCAGTGAGCCTTCAGGGAGTCTAGAGAGTGGATGCAGTGCATGAGCCTGTGCAGCTGTGCCTTCACCTATGTCTAACATGCGTCCAGATGGAGGAACGAGCCTTCGCCTTGCAGTGAGCCTTCAGGGAGTCTAGAGATTGGATGCAGTGCATGAGCCTGTGCAGCTGTGCCTTCACCTATGTCTAACATGCGTCCAGATGGAGGAACGAGCCTTCGCCTTGCAGTGAGCCTTCAGGGAGTCTAGAGAGTGGGTGCAGTGCATGAGCCTGTGCAGCTGTGCCTTCACCTATGTCTACCATGCGTCCAGATGGAGGAACGAGCCTTTGCCTTGCAGTGAGCCTTCAGGGAGTCTAGAGAGTGGATGCAGTGCATGAGCCTGTGCAGCTGTGCCTTCACCTATGTCTAACATGAGTCCAGATGGAGGAACGAGCCTTTGCCTTGCAGTGAGCCTTCGGGAAGTCTAGAGAGTGGATGTAGTGCATGAGCCTGTGCAGCTGTGCCTTCACCTATGTCTTAAATGCGTCCAGATGGAGGAACGAGCCTTTGCCTTGCAGTGAGCCTTCAGGAAGTCTAGAACGTGGATGCAGTGCATGAGCCTGTGCAGCTGTACCTTCACCTATGTCTAACATGCGTCCATATGGAGGAACGGGCCTTCGCCTTGCAGTGAGCCTTCAGGGAGTCTAGAGAGTGGATGCAGTGCATGAGCCTGTGCAGCTGTGCCTTCACCTATGTCTAACATGCGTCCAGATGGAGGAACGAGCCTTCGCCTTGCAGTGAGCCTTCAGGGAGTCTAGAGAGTGGATGCAGTGCATGAGCCTGTGCAGCTGTGCCTTCACCTATGTCTAACATGCGTCCAGATGGAGGAACGAGCCTTCGCCTTGCAGTGAGCCTACAGGGAGTCTAGTACGTGGATGCATTGCATGAGCCTGTGCAGCTGTGCCTTCACCTATGTCTAACATGCGTCCAGATGGAGGAACGAGCCTTCGCCTTGCAGTGAGCCTTCAGGGACTCTAGAGAGTGGATGCAGTGCATGAGCCTGTGCAGCTGTGCCTTCACCTACGTCTAACATGCGTCCAGATGGAGGAACGAGCCTTCGCCTTGCAGTGAGTCTTCAAGAAGTCTAGAGAGTGGATGCAGTGCATGAGCCTGTGCAGCTGTGCCTTCACCTACGTCTAACATGCATCCAGATGGAGGAACGAGCCTTCGCCTTGCAGTGAGCCTTCAGGGAGTCTAGAGAGTGGATGCAGTGCATGAGCCTGTGCAGCTGTGCCTTCACCTATGTCTAACATGCGTCCAGATGGAGGAACGAGCCTTCGCCTTGCAGTGAACCTTCAGGAAGTCTAGAGAGTGGATGCAGTGCATGAGCCTGTGCAGCTGTGCCTTCACCTATGTCTAACATGCGTCCAGATGGAGGAACAAGCCTTTGCCTTGCAGTGAGCCTTCAGGGAGTCTAGAGAGTGGATGCAGTGCATGAGCCTGTGCAGCTGTGCCTTCACCTATATCTAACATGCATCCAGATGGAAGAACGAGCCTTCGCCTTGCAGTGAGCCTTCAGGGAGTCTAGAGAGTGGGTGCAGTGCATGAGCCTGTGCAGCTGTGCCTTCACCTATGTCTAACATGCGTCCAGATGGAGGAACGAGCCTTCGCCTTGCAGTGAGCCTTCAGGGAGTCTAGAACGTGGATGCAGTGCATGAGCCTGTGCAGCTGTGCAGCTGTGCCTTCACCTATGTCTAACATGCGTCCAGATGGAGGAACGGGCCTTCGCCTTGCAGTGAACCTTCAGGGAGTCTAGAACGTGGATGCAGTGCATGAGCCTGTGCAGCTGTGCCTTCACCTATGTCTAACATGCGTCCAGATGGAGGAACGAGCCTTTACCTTGCAGTGAGCCTTCAGGGAGTCTAGAGAGTGAATGCAGTGCATGAGCCTGAGCAGCTGTGCCTTCACCTATGTCTAACATGCGTCCAGATGGAGGAACGAGCCTTCGCCTTGCAGTGAGCCTTCAGGGAGTCTAGAGAGTGGGTGCAGTGCATGAGCCAGTGCAGCTGTGCCTTCACTTATGTCTAACATGCGTCCAGATGGAGGAACAAGCCTTTGCCTTGCAGTGAGCCTTCAGGGAGTCTAGAGAGTGGATGCAGTGCATGAGCCTGTGCAGCTCTGCCTTCACCTATGTCTAACATGCGTCCAGATGGAGGAACGGGCTTTCGCCTTGCAGTGAGCCTTCAGGGAGTCTAGAACGTGGATGCAGTGCATGAGCCTGAGCAGCTGTGCCTTCACCTATGTCTAACATGCGTCCAGATGCAGGAACGAGCCTTCGCCTTGCAGTGAGCCTTCAGGGAGTCTAGAACGTGGATGCAGTGCTTGAGCCTGTGCAGCTGTGCCTTCACCTATGTCTAACATGCGTCCAGATGGAGGAACGACCCTTCACCTTGCAGTGAGCCTTCAGGGAGTCTAGAACGTGGATGCAGTGAATGAGCCTGTGCAGCTGTGCCTTCACCTATGTCTACCAGGCGTCCAGAAGGAGGAACGAGCCTTCGCCTTGCAGTGAGCCTTCAGGGAGTCTAGAACGTGGATGCAGTGAATGAGCCTGTGCAGCTGTGCCTTCTCCTATGTCTAACATGCGTCCAGATGGAGGAACGAGCCTTCGCCTTGCAGTGAGCCTTCAGGGAGTCTAGAGAGTGGATGCAGTGCATGAGCCTGTGCAGCTGTGCCTTCACCTATGTCTAACATGCGTCCAGATGGAGGAACGAGCCTTCGCCTTGCAGTGAGCCTTCAGGGAGTCTAGAGATTGGATGCAGTGCATGAGCCTGTGCAGCTGTGCCTTCACCTATGTCTAACATGCGTCCAGATGGAGGAACGAGCCTTCGCCTTGCAGTGAGCCTTCAGGGAGTCTAGAGAGTGGGTGCAGTGCATGAGCCTGTGCAGCTGTGCCTTCACCTATGTCTACCATGCGTCCAGATGGAGGAACGAGCCTTTGCCTTGCAGTGAGCCTTCAGGGAGTCTAGAGAGTGGATGCAGTGCATGAGCCTGTGCAGCTGTGCCTTCACCTATGTCTAACATGAGTCCAGATGGAGGAACGAGCCTTTGCCTTGCAGTGAGCCTTCGGGAAGTCTAGAGAGTGGATGTAGTGCATGAGCCTGTGCAGCTGTGCCTTCACCTATGTCTTAAATGCGTCCAGATGGAGGAACGAGCCTTTGCCTTGCAGTGAGCCTTCAGGAAGTCTAGAACGTGGATGCAGTGCATGAGCCTGTGCAGCTGTACCTTCACCTATGTCTAACATGCGTCCATATGGAGGAACGGGCCTTCGCCTTGCAGTGAGCCTTCAGGGAGTCTAGAGAGTGGATGCAGTGCATGAGCCTGTGCAGCTGTGCCTTCACCTATGTCTAACATGCGTCCAGATGGAGGAACGAGCCTTCGCCTTGCAGTGAGCCTTCAGGGAGTCTAGAGAGTGGATGCAGTGCATGAGCCTGTGCAGCTGTGCCTTCACCTATGTCTAACATGCGTCCAGATGGAGGAACGAGCCTTCGCCTTGCAGTGAGCCTACAGGGAGTCTAGTACGTGGATGCATTGCATGAGCCTGTGCAGCTGTGCCTTCACCTATGTCTAACATGCGTCCAGATGGAGGAACGAGCCTTCGCCTTGCAGTGAGCCTTCAGGGACTCTAGAGAGTGGATGCAGTGCATGAGCCTGTGCAGCTGTGCCTTCACCTACGTCTAACATGCGTCCAGATGGAGGAACGAGCCTTCGCCTTGCAGTGAGTCTTCAAGAAGTCTAGAGAGTGGATGCAGTGCATGAGCCTGTGCAGCTGTGCCTTCACCTACGTCTAACATGCATCCAGATGGAGGAACGAGCCTTCGCCTTGCAGTGAGCCTTCAGGGAGTCTAGAGAGTGGATGCAGTGCATGAGCCTGTGCAGCTGTGCCTTCACCTATGTCTAACATGCGTCCAGATGGAGGAACGAGCCTTCGCCTTGCAGTGAACCTTCAGGAAGTCTAGAGAGTGGATGCAGTGCATGAGCCTGTGCAGCTGTGCCTTCACCTATGTCTAACATGCGTCCAGATGGAGGAACAAGCCTTTGCCTTGCAGTGAGCCTTCAGGGAGTCTAGAGAGTGGATGCAGTGCATGAGCCTGTGCAGCTGTGCCTTCACCTATATCTAACATGCATCCAGATGGAAGAACGAGCCTTCGCCTTGCAGTGAGCCTTCAGGGAGTCTAGAGAGTGGGTGCAGTGCATGAGCCTGTGCAGCTGTGCCTTCACCTATGTCTAACATGCGTCCAGATGGAGGAACGAGCCTTCGCCTTGCAGTGAGCCTTCAGGGAGTCTAGAACGTGGATGCAGTGCATGAGCCTGTGCAGCTGTGCAGCTGTGCCTTCACCTATGTCTAACATGCGTCCAGATGGAGGAACGGGCCTTCGCCTTGCAGTGAACCTTCAGGGAGTCTAGAACGTGGATGCAGTGCATGAGCCTGTGCAGCTGTGCCTTCACCTATGTCTAACATGCGTCCAGATGGAGGAACGAGCCTTTACCTTGCAGTGAGCCTTCAGGGAGTCTAGAGAGTGAATGCAGTGCATGAGCCTGAGCAGCTGTGCCTTCACCTATGTCTAACATGCGTCCAGATGGAGGAACGAGCCTTCGCCTTGCAGTGAGCCTTCAGGGAGTCTAGAGAGTGGGTGCAGTGCATGAGCCAGTGCAGCTGTGCCTTCACTTATGTCTAACATGCGTCCAGATGGAGGAACAAGCCTTTGCCTTGCAGTGAGCCTTCAGGGAGTCTAGAGAGTGGATGCAGTGCATGAGCCTGTGCAGCTCTGCCTTCACCTATGTCTAACATGCGTCCAGATGGAGGAACGGGCTTTCGCCTTGCAGTGAGCCTTCAGGGAGTCTAGAACGTGGATGCAGTGCATGAGCCTGAGCAGCTGTGCCTTCACCTATGTCTAACATGCGTCCAGATGCAGGAACGAGCCTTCGCCTTGCAGTGAGCCTTCAGGGAGTCTAGAACGTGGATGCAGTGCTTGAGCCTGTGCAGCTGTGCCTTCACCTATGTCTAACATGCGTCCAGATGGAGGAACGACCCTTCACCTTGCAGTGAGCCTTCAGGGAGTCTAGAGAGTGGATGCAGTGCATGAGCCTGTGCAGCTGTGCCTTCACCTATGTCTAACATGCGTCCAGATGGAGGAACGAGTCTTCGCCTTGCAGTGAGCCTTCAGGGAGTCTAGAGAGTGGATGCAGTGCATGAGCCTGAGCAGCTGTGCCTTCACCTATGTCTAACATGCGTCCAGATGCAGGAACGAGCCTTCGCCTTGCAGTGAGCCTTCAGGGAGTCTAGAACGTGGATGCAGTGCATGAGCCTGTGCATCTGTGCCTTCACCTATGTCTAACATGCGTCCAGATGGAGGAACGAGCCTTCACCTTGCAGTGAGCCTTCAGGGAGTCTAGAGCGTGGATGCAGTGCATGAGCCTGTGCAGCTGTGCCTTCACCTATGTCTAACATGCGTCCAGATGGAGGAACGAGTCTTCGCCTTGCAGTGAGCCTTCAGGAAGTCTAGAGAGTGGATGCAGTGCATGAGCCTGTGCAGCTGTGCCTTCACCTATGTCTAACATGCGTCCAGATGGAGGAATGAGCCTTCGCCTTGCAGTGAGCCTTCAGGGAGTCTAGAGAGTGGATGCAGTGCATGAGCCTGTGCAGCTGTGCCTTCACCTATGTTTAACATGCGTCCAGATGGAGAAACGAGCCTTCGCCTTGCAGTGAGCCTTCAGGGAGTCTAGAGAGTGGATGCAGTGCATGAGCCTGTGCAGCTGTGCCTTCACCTATGTCTAACATGCATCCAGATGGAGGAACGGGCCTTCGCCTTGCAGTGAGCCTTCAGGGAGTCTAGAACGTGGATGCAGTGCATGAGCCTGTGCAGCTGTGCCTTCACCTATGTCTAACATGCGTCCAGGTGGAGGAACGAGCCTTCGCCTTGCAGTGAGCCTTCAGTGAGTCTAGAGAGTCGATGCAATGCATGAGCCTGTGCAGCTGTGCCTTCACCTATGTCTAACATGCGTCCAGATGGAGGAACGAGCCTTCGCCTTGCAGTGAGCCTTCAGGGAGTCTAGAGAGTGGATGCAGTGCATGAGCCTGTGCAGCTGTGCCTTCACCTATATCTAACATGCATCCAGATGGAAGAACGAGCCTTCGCCTTGCAGTGAGCCTTCAGGGAGTCTAGAGAGTGGGTGCAGTGCATGAGCCTGTGCAGCTGTGCCTTCACCTATGTCTAACATGCGTCCAGATGGAGGAACGAGCCTTCGCCTTGCAGTGAGCCTTCAGGGAGTCTAGAACGTGGATGCAGTGCATGAGCCTGTGCAGCTGTGCAGCTGTGCCTTCACCTATGTCTAACATGCGTCCAGATGGAGGAACGGGCCTTCGCCTTGCAGTGAACCTTCAGGGAGTCTAGAACGTGGATGCAGTGCATGAGCCTGTGCAGCTGTGCCTTCACCTATGTCTAACATGCGTCCAGATGGAGGAACGAGCCTTTACCTTGCAGTGAGCCTTCAGGGAGTCTAGAGAGTGAATGCAGTGCATGAGCCTGAGCAGCTGTGCCTTCACCTATGTCTAACATGCGTCCAGATGGAGGAACGAGCCTTCGCCTTGCAGTGAGCCTTCAGGGAGTCTAGAGAGTGGGTGCAGTGCATGAGCCAGTGCAGCTGTGCCTTCACTTATGTCTAACATGCGTCCAGATGGAGGAACAAGCCTTTGCCTTGCAGTGAGCCTTCAGGGAGTCTAGAGAGTGGATGCAGTGCATGAGCCTGTGCAGCTCTGCCTTCACCTATGTCTAACATGCGTCCAGATGGAGGAACGGGCTTTCGCCTTGCAGTGAGCCTTCAGGGAGTCTAGAACGTGGATGCAGTGCATGAGCCTGAGCAGCTGTGCCTTCACCTATGTCTAACATGCGTCCAGATGCAGGAACGAGCCTTCGCCTTGCAGTGAGCCTTCAGGGAGTCTAGAACGTGGATGCAGTGCTTGAGCCTGTGCAGCTGTGCCTTCACCTATGTCTAACATGCGTCCAGATGGAGGAACGACCCTTCACCTTGCAGTGAGCCTTCAGGGAGTCTAGAGAGTGGATGCAGTGCATGAGCCTGTGCAGCTGTGCCTTCACCTATGTCTA
Organism: Ambystoma mexicanum; assembly: GCF_040938575.1. Classification (NCBI taxonomy): domain Eukaryota; kingdom Metazoa; phylum Chordata; class Amphibia; order Caudata; family Ambystomatidae; genus Ambystoma; species Ambystoma mexicanum. The sequence continues at coordinate 1,384,854,599 of NC_090933.1, forward strand.
ACATGCGTCCAGATGGAGGAACGAGTCTTCGCCTTGCAGTGAGCCTTCAGGGAGTCTAGAGAGTGGATGCAGTGCATGAGCCTGAGCAGCTGTGCCTTCACCTATGTCTAACATGCGTCCAGATGCAGGAACGAGCCTTCGCCTTGCAGTGAGCCTTCAGGGAGTCTAGAACGTGGATGCAGTGCATGAGCCTGTGCATCTGTGCCTTCACCTATGTCTAACATGCGTCCAGATGGAGGAACGAGCCTTCACCTTGCAGTGAGCCTTCAGGGAGTCTAGAGCGTGGATGCAGTGCATGAGCCTGTGCAGCTGTGCCTTCACCTATGTCTAACATGCGTCCAGATGGAGGAACGAGTCTTCGCCTTGCAGTGAGCCTTCAGGAAGTCTAGAGAGTGGATGCAGTGCATGAGCCTGTGCAGCTGTGCCTTCACCTATGTCTAACATGCGTCCAGATGGAGGAATGAGCCTTCGCCTTGCAGTGAGCCTTCAGGGAGTCTAGAGACTGGATGCAGTGCATGAGCCTGTGCAGCTGTGCCTTCACCTATGTTTAACATGCGTCCAGATGGAGAAACGAGCCTTCGCCTTGCAGTGAGCCTTCAGGGAGTCTAGAGAGTGGATGCAGTGCATGAGCCTGTGCAGCTGTGCCTTCACCTATGTCTAACATGCGTCCAGATGGAGGAACGAGCCTTCGCCTTGCAGTGAGCCTTCAGGGAGTCTAGAGAGTGGATGCAGTGCATGAGCCTGTGCAGCTGTGCATTCAGGAAGTCTAGAACGTGGATGCAGTGCATGAGCCTGTGCAGCTGTGCCTTCACCTATGTCTAACATGCGTCCAGATGGAGGAACGGGCCTTCGCCTTGCAGTGAGCCTTCAGGGAGTCTAGAACTTGATTGCAGTGCATGAGCCTGTGCAGCTGTGCCTTCACCTATGTCTAACATGCGTCCAGTCCAGGTGGAGGAACGAGCCTTCGCCTTGCAGTGAGCCTTCAGGGAGTCTAGAGAGTCGATGCAGTGCATGAGCCTGTGCAGCTGTGCCTTCACCTATGTCTAACATGCGTCCAGATGGAGGAACGAGCCTTCGCCTTGCAGTGAGCCTTCAGGGAGTCTAGAGAGTCGATGCAGTGCATGAGCCTGTGCAGCTGTGCCTTCACCTATGTCTAACATGCGTCCAGATGGAGGGACGAGCCTTCACCTTGCAGTGAGCCTTCAGGGAGTCTAGAGAGTGGATGCAGTGCATGAGCCTGAGCAGCTGTGCCTTCACCTATGTCTACCATGCGTCCAGATGGAGGAACGAGCCTTCGCCTTGCAGTGAGCCTTCAGGGAGTCTAGAACGTGGATGCAGTGCATGAGCCTGTGCAGCTGTGCCTTCACCTATGTCTAACATGCGTCCAGATGGAGGAACGAGCCTTCGCCTTGCAGTGAGCCTTCAGGGAGTCTAGAGATTGGATGCAGTGCATGAGCCTGTGCAGCTGTGCCTTCACCTATGTCTAACATGCGTCCAGATGGAGGAACGAGCCTTCGCCTTGCAGTGAGCCTTCAGGGAGTCTAGAGAATGGGTGCAGTGCATGAGTCTGCGCAGCTGTGCCTTCACCTATGTCTACCATGCGTCCAGATGGAGGAACGAGCCTTCGCCTTGCAGTGAGCCTTCAGGGAGTCTAGAGAGTGGATGCAGTGCATGAGCCTGTGCAGCTGTGCCTTCACCTATGTCTAACATGAGTCCAGATGGAGGAACGAGCCTTTGCCTTGCAGTGAGCCTTCGGGAAGTCTAGAGAGTGGATGCAGTGCATGCGCCTGTGCAGCTGTGCCTTCACCTATGTCTTAAATGCATCCAGATGGAGGAACGAGCCTTCGCCTTGCAGTGAGCCTTCAGGGAGTCTAGAGAGTGGATGCAGTGCATGAGCCTGTGCAGCTGTGCCTTCACCTATGTCTAACATGCGTCCAGATGGAGGAACGAGCCGTCGCCTTGCAGTGAGCCTTCAGGGAGTCTAGAGAGTGGATGCAGTGCATGAGCCTGTGCAGCTGTGCCTTCACCTATGTCTAACATGGTCCAGATGGTGGAACGAGCCTTTGCCTTGCAGTGAGCCTTCAAGGAGTCTTGAACGTTGATGCAGTGCATGAGCCTGAGCAGCTGTCCCTTCACCTATGTCTAACATGCGTCCAGATGGAGGAACGAGCCTTCGCCTTGCAGTGAGCCTTCAGTAAGTCTAGAGAGTGGATGCAGTGCATGAGCCTGTGCAGCTGTGCCTTCACCTATGTCTAACATGCATCCAGATGGAGGAACGAGCCTTTGCCTTGCAGTGAGCCTTCAGGGAGTCTAGAGAGTGGATGCAGTGTATGAGCCTGTGCAGCTGTGCCTTCACCTATGTCTAACATGCGTCCAGATGGAGGAATGAGCCTTCGCCTTGCAGTGAGCCTTAAGGGAGTCTAGAGAGTGGATGCAGTGCATGAGCCTGTGCAGCTCTGCCTTCACCTATGTCTAACATGCGTCCAGATGGAGGAACGAGCCTTCGCCTTGCAGTGAGCCTTCAGGGAGTCTAGAGAGTCGATGCAGTGCATGAGCCTGTGCAGCTGTGCCTTCACCTATGTCTAACATGCGTCCAGATGGAGGAACGAGCCTTCGCCTTGCAGTGAGCCTTCAGGGAGTCTAGAGAGTCGATGCAGTGCATGAGCCTGTGCAGCTGTGCCTTCACCTATGTCTAACATGCGTCCAGATGGAGGAACGAGCCTTCCCCTTGCAGTGAGCCTTCAGGGTGTCTAGAGAGTGGATGCAGTGCATGAGCCTGTGCAGCTGTGCCTTCACCTATGTCTAACATGCGTCCAGATGGAGGGACGAGCCTTCACCTTGCAGTGAGCCTTCAGGGAGTCTAGAACGTGGATGCAGTGCATGAGCCTGTGCAGCTGTGCCTTCACCTATGTCTAACATGCGTCCAGATGGAGGAACGAGCCTTCCCCTTGCAGTGAGCCTTCAGGGAGTCTAGAGATTGGATGCAGTGCAAGTGCCTGTGCAGCTGTGCCTTCACCTATGTCTAACATGCGTCCAGATGGAGGAACGAGCCTTCGCCTTGCAGTAAGCCTTCAGGGAGTCTAGAGAGTGAATGCAGTGCATGAGCCTGTGCAGCTGTGCCTTCACCTATGTCTAACATGAGTCCAGATGGAGGAACAAGCCTTTGCCTTGCAGTGAGCCTTCGGGAAGTCTAGAGAGTGGATGCAGTGCATGAGCCTATGCAGCTCTGCCTTCACCTATGTCTTAAATGCGTCCAGATGGAGGAACGAGCCTTCGCCTTGCAGTGAGCCTTCAGGGAGTCTAGAGAGTGGATGCAGTGCATGAGCCTGTGCAGCTGTGCCTTCACCTATGTCTTAAATGCGTCCAGATGGAGGAACGAGCCTTCGCCTTGCAGTGAGCCTTCAGGGAGTCTAGAGAGTGGATGCAGTGCATGAGCCTGTGCAGCTGTGCCTTCACCTATGTCTAACATGGTCCAGATGGTGGAACGAGCCTTTGCCTTGCAGTGAGCCTTCAAGGTGTCTTGAACATTGATGCAGTGCATGAGCCTGAGCAGCTGTCCCTTCACCTATGTCTAACATGCGTCCAGATGGAGGAACGAGCCTTCGCCTTGCAGTGAGCCTTCAGGAAGTCTAGAGAGTGGATGCAGTGCATGAGCCTGTGCAGCTGTGCCTTCACCTATGTCTAACATGCGTCCAGATGGAAGAACGAGCCTTCGCCTTGCAGTGAGCCTTCAGGGAGTCTAGAGAGTGGATGCAGTGTATGAGCCTGTGCAGCTGTGCCTTCACCTATGTCTAACATGCGTCCAGATGGAGGAACGAACCTTCGCCTTGCAGTGAGCCTTCAGGGAGTCTAGAGAGTGAATGCAGTGCATGAGCCTGTGCAGCTGTGCCTTCACCTATGTCTAACATGCGTCCAGATGGAGGAATGAGCCTTCGCCTTGCAGTGAGCCTTCAAGGAGTCTAGAGAGTGGATGCAGTGCATGAGCCTGTGCAGCTGTGCCTTCAGGGAGTCTAGAACGTGGATGCAGTGCATGAGCCTGTGCAGCTGTACCTTCACCTATGTCTAACATGCATCCAGATGGAGGAACGAACCTTCGCCTTGCAGTGAGCCTTCAGGGAGTCTAGAGAGTGTATGCAGTGCATGAGCCTGTGCAGCTGTGCCTTCACCTATGTCTAACATGCGTCCAGATGAAGGAACGAGCCTTCGCCTTGCAGTGAGCCTTCAGGGAGTCTAGAGAGTCGATGCAGTGCATGAGCCTGTGCAGCTGTGCCTTCACCTATGTCTAACATGCGTCCAGATGGAGGAACGAGCCTTCCCCTTGCAGTGAGCCTTCAGGGAATCTAGAGAGTGGATGCAGTGCATGAGCCTGTGCAGCTGTGCCTTCACCTATGTATAACATGCGTCCAGATGGAGGAACGAGCCTTCGCCTTGCAGTGAGCCTTCAGGGAGTCTAGAGAGTGGATGCAGTGCATGAGCCTGTGCAGCTGTGCCTTCACCTATGTCTAACATGTGTCCAGATGGAGGGACGAGGCTTCGCCTTGCAGTGAGCCTTCAGGGAGTCTAGAACGTGGATGCAGTGAATGAGCCTGTGCAGCTGTGCCTTCACCTATGTCTAACATGCGTCCAGATGGAGGAACGAGCCTTCGCCTTGCAGTGAGCCTTCAGGGAGTCTAGAGAGTGGATGCAGTGCATGAGCCTGTGCAGCTGTGCCTTCACCTATGTCTAACATGGTCCAGATGGTGGAACGAGCCTTTGCCTTGCAGTGAGCCTTCAAGGTGTCTTGAACATTGATGCAGTGCATGAGCCTGAGCAGCTGTCCCTTCACCTATGTCTAACATGCGTCCAGATGGAGGAACGAGCCTTCGCCTTGCAGTGAGCCTTCAGGAAGTCTAGAGAGTGGATGCAGTGCATGAGCCTGTGCAGCTGTGCCTTCACCTATGTCTAACATGCGTCCAGATGGAAGAACGAGCCTTCGCCTTGCAGTGAGCCTTCAGGGAGTCTAGAGAGTGGATGCAGTGCATGAGCCTGTGCAGCTGTGCCTTCACCTATGTCTAACATGCGTCCAGATGGAAGAACGAGCCTTCGCCTTGCAGTGAGCCTTCAAGGTGTCTTGAACATTGATGCAGTGCATGAGCCTGAGCAGCTGTCCCTTCACCTATGTCTAACATGCGTCCAGATGGAGGAACGAGCCTTCGCCTTGCAGTGAGCCTTCAGGAAGTCTAGAGAGTGGATGCAGTGCATGAGCCTGTGCAGCTGTGCCTTCACCTATGTCTAACATGCGTCCAGATGGAAGAACGAGCCTTCGCCTTGCAGTGAGCCTTCAGGGAGTCTAGAGAGTGGATGCAGTGTATGAGCCTGTGCAGCTGTGCCTTCACCTATGTCTAACATGCGTCCAGATGGAGGAACGAACCTTCGCCTTGCAGTGAGCCTTCAGGGAGTCTAGAGAGTGAATGCAGTGCATGAGCCTGTGCAGCTGTGCCTTCACCTATGTCTAACATGCGTCCAGATGGAGGAATGAGCCTTCGCCTTGCAGTGAGCCTTCAAGGAGTCTAGAGAGTGGATGCAGTGCATGAGCCTGTGCAGCTGTGCCTTCAGGGAGTCTAGAACGTGGATGCAGTGCATGAGCCTGTGCAGCTGTACCTTCACCTATGTCTAACATGCATCCAGATGGAGGAACGAACCTTCGCCTTGCAGTGAGCCTTCAGGGAGTCTAGAGAGTGTATGCAGTGCATGAGCCTGTGCAGCTGTGCCTTCACCTATGTCTAACATGCGTCCAGATGAAGGAACGAGCCTTCGCCTTGCAGTGAGCCTTCAGGGAGTCTAGAGAGTCGATGCAGTGCATGAGCCTGTGCAGCTGTGCCTTCACCTATGTCTAACATGCGTCCAGATGGAGGAACGAGCCTTCCCCTTGCAGTGAGCCTTCAGGGAATCTAGAGAGTGGATGCAGTGCATGAGCCTGTGCAGCTGTGCCTTCACCTATGTATAACATGCGTCCAGATGGAGGAACGAGCCTTCGCCTTGCAGTGAGCCTTCAGGGAGTCTAGAGAGTGGATGCAGTGCATGAGCCTGTGCAGCTGTGCCTTCACCTATGTCTAACATGTGTCCAGATGGAGGGACGAGGCTTCGCCTTGCAGTGAGCCTTCAGGGAGTCTAGAACGTGGATGCAGTGAATGAGCCTGTGCAGCTGTGCCTTCACCTATGTCTACCAGGCGTCCAGATGGAGGAACGAGCCTTCGCCTTGCAGTGAGCCTTCAGGGAGTCTAGAACGTGGATGCAGTGAATGAGCCTGTGCAGCTGTGCCTTCTCCTATGTCTAACATGCATCCAGATGGAGGAACGAGCCTTCGCCTTGCAGTGAGCCTTCAGGGAGTCTAAAGAGTGGATGCAGTGCATGAGCCTGTGCAGCTGTGCCTTCACCTATGTCTAACATGCGTCCAGATGGAGGAACGAGCCTTCGCCTTGCAGTGAGCCTTCAGGGAGTCTAGAGATTGGATGCAGTGCATGAGCCTGTGTAGCTGTGCCTTCACCTATGTCTAACATGCGTCCAGATGGAGGAACGAGCCTTCGCCTTGCAGTGAGCCTTCAGGGAGTCTAGAGAGTGGGTGCAGTGCATGAGCCTGTGCAGCTGTGCCTTCACCTATGTCTACCATGCGTCCAGATGGAGGAACGAGCCTTTGCCTTGCAGTGAGCCTTCAGGGAGTCTAGAGAGTGGATGCAGTGCATGAGCCTGTGCAGCTGTGCCTTCACCTATGTCTAACATGAGTCCAGATGGAGGAACGAGCCTTTGCCTTGCAATGAGCCTTCGGGAAGTCTAGAGAGTGGATGTAGTGCATGAGCCTTTGCAGCTGTGCCTTTACCTATGTCTTAAATGCGTCCAGATGGAGGAACGAGCCTTCGCCTTGCAGTGAGCCTTCAGGAAGTCTAGAACGTGGATGCAGTGCATGAGCCTGTGCAGCTGTGCCTTCACCTATGTCTAACATGCGTCCAGATGGAGGAACGAGCCTTCGCCTTGCAGTGAGCCTTCAGGGAGTCTAGAGAGGGGATGCAGTGCATGAGCCTGTGCAGCTGTGCCTTCACCTATGTCTAACATGCGTCCAGATGGAGGAACGAGCCTTCGCCTTGCAGTGAGTCTTCAAGAAGTCTAGAGAGTGGATGCAGTGCATGAGCCTGTGCAGCTGTGCCTTCACCTATGTCTAACATGCATCCAGATGGAGGAACGAGCCTTCGCCTTGCAGTGAGCCTTCAGGGAGTCTAGAGAGTGGATGCAGTGCATGAGCCTGTGCAGCTGTGCCTTCACCTATGTCTAACATGCATCCAGATGGAGGAACGAGCCTTCGCCTTGCAGTGAGCCTTCAGGGAGTCTAGAGAGTGGATGCAGTGCATGAGCCTGTGCAGCTGTGCCTTCACCTATGTCTAACATGCGTCCAGATGGAGGAACGAGCCTTCGCCTTGCAGTGAACCTTCAGGAAGTCTAGAGAGTGGATGCAGTGCATGAGCCTGTGCAGCTGTGCCTTCACCTATGTCTAACATGCGTCCAGATGGAGGAACGAGCCTTTGCCTTGCAGTGAGCCTTCAGGGAGTCTAGAGAGTGGATGCAGTGCATGAGCCTGTGCAGCTGTGCCTTCAC